>NC_090930.1:362880170-363194513 GCF_040938575.1 Ambystoma mexicanum | reverse complement strand
CAAGTTTCTGGAGTCTGGAGCAAGTAAGATGGATAATTCTGCAGCAGGGTGCTCCGCCAGAATTCGGATAATGGGTGAATCTGTCAGTCTTTTGTGAGTGCTGAGCTGTCTCTATTTATGCTTAAGATAAAGGGGTGTGTTTGCTGGTTCATCCTAAGCTTGCCCCTTTGACAGGGATTGGTCAAGGTCTCCTCTCTTCCTTGATAGGAGGAGAAAAACAGGGTGTCACCTTTATGGTGTGGGTTTATGAGGCCTAGAGTCCACCCCTAACCTCTTGAACACAAAATCTACTTTTGGTACAATACATATTTACACAGGTGCAACCTCTATAACAATAACATATACAGATTCCATATTTTGTATAGCAGATACTCCTCCAAGCCCCGTCGCTGTGGGATCTTGTGTCTGTTTTTCTCAGAATTTTGCCCTTTTCATCCGGAACACAATGTCCAATTTAGGAGCACATTTCTACAAATGTGCACGTTGAACATGGGCATATGTGTATAAAGTTTCAGGCTTTTATCAGAAATACATTTTGTGTAATATCACATTTTCCGGCGTTTCTTCCCAGAACATGTCTCAGAGTTCTGGAGCCTTTTCACCCATGCATCCAGAAATTACATTAACAATGCTGTTATTTCTATATTTTGTACAATTTTGCATAGGAAGATATATTTTTTTTAAAATGTATCTTTTGTCCTTGTTAAGCAACAAATGGTTGTTTAGCTTCACCCCTTTGGTCTCTCCGTGGGACCCAGCAGCATCTCCTCCCTGTTTCTCCTGGGCAGAGGCCATTTACAACCCTTCACACTTTGCATTTCCTTTAGTTGCAGGATATCCATTGTCTTCTTTCCTACTGCAAACCAAATTCTTCCCGCACCCTATAATCATCACTTAGGTGTGATTTCCTTCTGGAGAGAGCTGGAGGGAGAGGCCTTGCCTCTATGGGGAAAGCTGTTATTCCAGTTTGGGTGGCTTTTATCCAGGCTTAAATTTAAATGCTAATTCTGTTGCATGTTTTCTTAGCTTTAAACAAACTTGTGATTTCAAACTCGCAGCTAGAACACTTATTTCAGATTTTAAACTATGGGCTCAAACAATTACAGCACATGGTACTCTCAGGAACAGGCCACTTAGATTTCAAACATTTGATTTCAGTTTATACAGGTTTTAAAGTTTATCATGCAGGCTTCGGACAGCTGTCAATCAGGCGGCCGAGGGTACTGCACCCAGATTTTGACAGATTCCACAGGCAGGCAGCTTTTTGCTGTGGATGTTTCTTTGATACTTTCAGCTCTTCAGGACATTGTAAATTCACAATGATTTCTTGAACTAAGTGAATTGTAGCACCCAGCAAGTATTTTGGATGTTTGAGGGTGTTTTGTAACGACATTCTGCCATTTCAGCAACCAAGAATAAGGATTTAAAGCAAGATTTTGGGTTTTCCTTTAGCAGAGCACTGCTTTTCCCTCTGTACTCCATTTTCACTTGTTGTGGAGCCCAGTGTCAGATTTCAGAGTGAAATCTCTGTTCCACCACTGACAACATGCATGGTAGATTGGGCTGCCATCTTTGTGTGCTTTGCAGAGCGTGATTTTCAGAGGTTTTGTTGCGCACAAGGGTTTTGCGGCCATTTTGAAGTTTCTGGCACCTTCAGAACACATTGATGCCGCATGGCAGAGCAACAAGTTGGTTGAATCATCCCACAGAGCCCCCCCTCATGACTTGAGGTTGACCGCCCGTCAAGGGGAAGTCAGGAGATTGGGATGTTCATTCTTTCTTTGGTCCATGTGGAAAAAGTCATCTGATTCTCCCATCAGTGCTGGATCGATGGTTCTCCTCGCCGGTTATGGATGGGCCCCTTGGGTCTTTCCTCCCGATCCCCGAGTGGTCTTCTTTGGTGAATCCTTGGTTTCAGTGCTATGAGACAGAACAGAGCATGGTTAAGGAATTTTCCCCACTACTATTCATGAAGTGGGGCAGATGCATAAATTGAATACAGTTTACAATATCCCCCGTCTGTATTTCCGAATGATTTTAACAGGTGGAATGGTTTTAACAGTTGGAATTTTTCTAGGGGGCCAGAATGTCCTCCTCTGGGTGTCTGGTTAGCTCCTCTATTTGCCACAGAGTATGCCTGGGATGGCAACTCTTTAGCTGATTTATGTGGACCCACTTGTCTTTCCCCTCTGCCAAACTGCCCTTGGGGATGCAGATTTTGTAGGCGACTGGCGAGATTCGACCCCACCAACTTGGGTGAAATGTGCGCAGTTTGGCTTGGTTCCTTTGGAAATTGTACAAGTAGACCAGGTCTCCCACTTGGTATTCTTTTTTAGTTGTCTTAAGGTCATAGTAGGTCTTCATACTGTCTGCAGATCTTTCTAGATTCCTCTGAGCATAGGCAATAGCATGTTGAAGGTGTTTTCTCAGATTCTCAACATACTCATGAGTTGTGGAGGCATTTATCAAGGTTTGCTCTTGGGTTCTGTAGAGAAGATGCTGGGGAAGCACCATCTTCATCAATGTCATCATCTAAAACGGAGACATTTTTGTTGCAGAAGAAGGGGTAGATCTGATGGCCATCAGGACAAGAGGTAATCGAATGTCGTAACTTGGCCCAGCATGTGCCACAAACTTTTTTAATATGCTCACAATAGTCTTGTTGTATCTCTCAACTCCACCACTAGAAGCCCGCCGGTAGGCAATGTGTAGTTTGCTTTTGACCCCAAGTATCTCCCACATCTTTGTCATCACTTCACTAGTGAAGTGGCTACCTCGGTCTGACTCAATCCTCTGGGGTAGTCCAAAACGCGAGAAGATGTGGTTGATCGTCAGGGCAGCTGCTGTTTCTGCCTTGCAATTTGGGGCCGGGAGACATTCCACCCATTTACTGAACAAGCATGTTACGGCCAACATATACTTGTTCCCCCTAGAGGAGTGAATCACGGGCCTGATAAAATCGACTTGTAAATCTGACCAAGGCAGTGTCATCCCCCTCTTTTGGAGGGGAGCACAGTGTGTGAGTGATGTTGGCTCTCAATGTGGTTAATAACCACTGAACAGGTTATCATGCCTTGTTCTTTCGAGAGAGGGGCGCCTGCTACCTTTTTTTGCATGTTGGCTGAAATTGTGCACACACAAGACACCCCTTCAAGTATTGGTCAAGGTCCTCCCCATGTTTGGCCAGTATGCAACCTCTCACATGATTTCTAGTGTCATATGAAACCCCCGATGACCGGCTGTGGCTGCATCATGGGTGTGACTTAGCATCAGGCTTCGGAATGAGGTAGGGACCAACCACTGGTCATGGCCAGCTATGGATCTCCTCACCAACAAACCGTCTTGGATTCGGAACATTTTTGGAAATTTCATCAACACTCTGAGGTCCTCTTAAGCTATGTAATTGGTATCTGTCAGGGGAAAGTTCTCAGGGTCCTCAATGTGTTGATAAAACTTACCAATTATCGGATCCCCTTTTTGAGCCGTAATCAAATCAGCATCTGGGGTCTCCTTACTCCACTGTGCAGCTGAGAGTTCATTGTGAGCATTTGTCTGGGACCTAGTGATAGCAGTGACCTGGATTTCCCCCAACAGGGACTCGATCTCAAGTAGATCCCCTTGGATGGCTCCGGTTTTGGCCAGCTGATCAGCTAGGTAATTTCCAGTTTTGCCTGGTCCCTCTACTTTAGAATGACCCTTGATCTTTTTCCAGTAGAAGGTTATCCCATTCGTGGTGACCAGATCATCAATATTTTGTATTAATTTCCCATGTTTCAATAGGTTGCTATTAACACATCGCATGCCTCTGGTTTTCCAGTTAACCAGGTGCTCCACGGACCCGTTCCTACATAATCTGAATCAGTGATTATGACTAGTTCGTGGAGTTGGTGTTGGAGAGCAGTGAGGATGGCTTGATGCACAGCCATCAACTCTGCCACTTGACTACTTCGGGACCATTTTTGTACCCAGCGGAGGGTTCTGGGGCTTCATTCACCCATGCATTCCCTACGCCGGCCACAAGTTCCTTTTCCCCGTTGTTGCCAACATGGTTGGGGCACCCATCCACATAGACAGTGGGCATTCCCTCACACTGGTCTTCTTCATAGACTTTGTGTGGAAAATTAAGGTATGCCTCCATTTTATCCTTGATTTTAAGACTTTCGTCCTCGAGACAGTTTTCTCTGGCACAATCATGCAAGTCAGCCAGACATTACGCGAGAGGACTATTCTTGTTTTGGCCATATCTAACCTCCACAGCCTTGCATTGACAGAATCCAGGAAGTAATTTGGGAATTATTCACATTTCCGGCCCGGATTCTGTCACTTTGAAGGTATTGCAAAGGTTGGTGTGGAGTCTCCAATATGATGTGTTCCCCCTGGATAAACGGGCGGTAATTCTTCAATGCCCACACCGTTGCCAGGAGTGCCTTCTCACAATCATTGAATTTTTCCTCCACAGAGGATAAAGTCTTACTCGCATAGGAGATGACTTTATTGACCTTGTCATGCTTTTGATATAATACTGCAGTCAAGCATGTATTTGAGAACCCTGTCTCCAAGAAGAACTAGGTAAGCTAGGCAAGGCGCTTCTGAGAGGCTTCCTTTGAGTTGTCTTACTGCCTCAACTTGTTCCTGACCCCACTCCCACTTGACCCCCCTTCAAAAGATGGATCAGGGGTCTTGTGATCTCTGCGTAATCCTCAATGAACTTTCTGCTATAATTAGTTAGTCCAAGGAGGCTCCTTAGTTCCCGCAAAGTTGTGGGGTCTTTTATTTTCCGGAGTTATCTGATGCCCCAAGAAATTGACACGGGTTCTGCACCACTGTGCCTTTTGAAAGGAGATTTTTGCTCCGGCAGCCCTCAACTGTGGACATAATGGATCTCCGCTATGTGTTCCTCCACAGTTGAGCTTTTGAATAGAACATCGTCTACATCGGCCAGGTTACCCCTTTCACGCAAGTCGGGCATGGCCTTGTGTAGAAAGATGTTAACTTCATTGCCGGAGTTGATGTATCCAAAGGGAGTCCGGGTCCATGTGTACTGCTGCCCCCCGAAGGTAAAGGCCAGCTTGTATTGGTCCTCCCTACTGACAGGTACAGTCCAGTACACATTGGTCAGGTCAATGGCAGTGAATACATTTCACCCCTGGATCTGGCCCAGCATTTGGTCAATGTAGGGAAGAGGCCATCGGGAAGTATGGACCCATTTGTTGAGCTCCCTTAGGTCAGCAAAGAGTCTCCACTGGCCGTTTGGTTTCAAATCCCCACCACCGGATTATTGAAGTTGCTGTGGACTGGACAAATTATCCCACGGCACTCAAGGTTCTTAATTTTTTCAGTAAGGGACTCCATTGATGCGAGAGGCAAGCGATCTTGCCTCACAAACACTGGAGTCATTCCAGGGTCTGTGGGAATTGTTGTTGTGTGGATGTCGGTGCAACCACAGTCATATGAGTCCACCACAAATAGATCTTGAAAATCTAAGAAAACTTGTTTCAATTTTTGCTTTTGCTCCAGAGTCTCACAGACATCAGCTAGGTTGACTCTCTCTTCAACCATCTGCCTGAAGCCTGGAAAGACTTCTGGTTTGGCTATCTCAGCGGCCTCCTCCAGCTGGGTGGAGAAGTCCCTGGTCAAAGTGCTGATTTGGACTGATGGCTTCAGATGGGGAAGTCCTCATGGACTTGAAGGATCACCTCATCCCTCCTGAAGTCACAGGTCACATCTTCCTTACCATAAGGGCAGGAAGAGTACACCATGAAATGTCCCCCATGCCAGGTGACGATCCTGTCTGGTGTTGTGTCATCATTGCTATCACTGTCAAAACAGTCCTTGGGGATTGGTCCTAACAGTTCATTACCTAAATCTATGGAAAAATGTTGGTTATCAACTGCCATTCCAATAATGGTGCCTGCGGCCAGAGTGATACTCTTTAGGTCGCTGTTATCCACCTTTATTGGAATGGTGTTGTGTTCTTTGTTAACTAGTGGTGTTGGGTTTACTCCCAACCCTTGCTGTTGGAAACAAACATTGAGATGGACATAGGCGTCAGGGTGTTTCAGTTTCTGTCCTCTTTTAATGTTTACTTCCAGTGAGAATTGTCGGGGTCATTCTGGGATGGTGATTTCCTTTCCAATCTGAATTTCAACTGCATATGGCAGCAATTGAGCTGACCAAAATGCTTTCTCTGGTTCATCAAAGTCCATGGTATTACTCGCTAATCGGGACCAAGCTTTGAAGTTTATTAGGTCCAAACCAATTGAGAGTGTCGCTGCCTAAATAAAATGCAGCAGGGACATCTTGCACGACCCAACAATTATGGACTATGCTCTTGTTCCATATGGACATTTTGTGCGTACACCTGCTAGGCAGGAGATGTTTGGAATTGGGTATTTTCAGGTCCATTTCCCATGTGTCTGTGGGAGTTTGCAGAACATGGCATCGCTGACGAAGCTCTTACCGTTGTTCACACATACTCAGGCGAGAACAGAGTCCTTCCCCTCATTTAACTGAATGGGGATGAACAACTGCTCTCCAATTTTCTGAATATCAGCCAAGCTTGGAGCTGATTTCTCATCTTTTTGGACAATAGGAATGGAATTGTCTGATTGTGAGTGTTTCCTTTGATTGTGGAATGCCACATTAGACTGGACGGAAGGTTCATTTTCAGAAATAGAGAGGTCTTCCCATCACCAGTTTGTTGTCCTACTACAATTACTGTCACGTCTGGGATTTGATTATTCTGGAAGTGAAATTCTATTTGGTCAGGTTTTTGGTCAGGTCCTGAGTGGGACGGGTATGCCCAGAGGTGGGTCCCTTGCCTGCTGGGGCAAGAGACCCAAGCTACTCCTCACTGATGACGCCCAACAAGGCTGAAACATGTCTGGGGATGCTTGTGGTCTCGTGCAGAAGGGATGTGACCTAGCAGTTCGGGCTGGACTGCCCCTTTTGGGGTGGGGCCAAGTCTGATTTGCATATGGTCCTTCACCTTCTGTAATGGCTTGGCAGACGAAGAACGATGGTTTGGAGGGTTGCCCAGAGCAATGCCAGAGGTTAAGATTCATTCTAAACCTTCCAGCCATCACCTCTTTTGTTTTGCTAATGTCACCATGAGTGGGACGGGTATGCCCAGACATGGGTCCTGTGCCTGCTGGGCCTAGAGACCCAAGCTACTCCTCACTGATGACTCCCACAAGGCTGAAACATGTCTGGGGATCCTTGTGTTTGTTTGTTTGTTTGTTTGTTTGTTTATTTATTTAATATAGCGCAAAACCAAACCCGCAGGTAGCCAGGCGCAAACATTACAAGAATACTTGAGAACTTGGTTACAGTGACAAACACAGAAGTAAGCGGTAGGAGCAGATTCAGAAACATTATAGATTGCATGTGTTGGACAGTTAATGCCAGATGTTGGAAACAGAAAGAAGAGGAAGGTGGTACAGTTCAGTGAGGTATGCAGTAAGAGAGAGCTAGTGCGGTTGATTGTCAAGTGTCGGAAGCAAGAAGGAGCTGAGTGGTGGTCAGCCGCAGTTTGTAGCTGGGTACTGGCAGTGGGGGTAGGGGTACCTAGGGACAAGTTAGCAGGGCATAGTCAAGAGGGTGTCTCTCAGGGCGAATGGAAATGTTGTGGAGGGGGATCACCTTAGATGTCGTTAGATCGTAGCCATAAGAGTGCCTTGCGTCTGAGACTTGGGTAAGGTTGGTCCTTTCTGAGTTCTAGGGGGAGTTTGTTCCAAGTTTGGGCCGCTGTGACTGGAAAGCTGGCGCCGCCAGCTGTGCTTTTTTTATATCTGGGCACCAGCAGGGTGAAGGCGTTGGATATTCTTGTGGGGTGATTAGAGGTTCTTTTGTTGATTCTGTTAACTAGGTAGGGGGGAGCTATATTGTTGAGGCATTTGGATGTGAGTGAGATAGTTTTGAGGGTGATCCTGTCATTAATTTTGAGCCGGTGGATGTTCCTTCTGGCGGTGGAGACATGGGCTCTGTTGGGTATTTTGGAGAGTTTGGAGTTTGTTGAGGATATACTTGTTAGATCCAGCATATAGGGCATTACAATAGTCCAATCTAGATATGATAAGTGCATTAGCTAGGGTAATACAGCTGGCCTCCGTTAGGAATGGTCTACATGCTCGGATCAGTTTACAAGTATAGGCAGTGGAGGAGGCTAGGGAATTAGTTTGTTGCTTGAAGGTGAGTGCTGAGTCCAGATAGACCCCAAGGGTTTTGACTGCGGGCATCACTTTGATGACATTGTTGTCAATGTTAAATGAGGCGTTGTTGGGGTCTAGTTTTTTAATCGCTGTCTCTGTGCCGAGGATCAGAATCTCTGTTTTGTCGTCATTCAGACAGAGGCCGTGGGATGCCATCCATGCCTGAATGAGGAGGTATATCTTATTTACCAAAGCTGAGTCTTCCAAGAAGTTGCCCGAAAGGGGGATGAGGATCTGAGTGTCATCTGCATAGTTAGTGTAGATGACACCCAGTCTATCCAACTTGTCAAACAAGGGTTTGGTAAAGATGTTATACATAGTAGGAGACACACATGATCCCTGGGGGACACCGCAGGAGACTTGTATGGGATCAGCAGCTGCAAGGGGGGAGAAGACTCTCATAGTCCGGTTAGCAAGGAAGGATTGAACCCAGGTTATGGCATCGCTTGAGAAATGGGCAGCAGAGCCGAGGTGATTGCATAAAACTGCATGATCTACCAGGTCGAAGGCTGCCGATAGGTCAAGGAGGAGTAGCATAGCTGATTTTCCATTATCCTTCAACTCGTCAATTTGAGTCTTGAGGTCAATCAGGGCTGTTTCAGTGCCGTGAAGGGGTCGGAAGCCAGATTGTCGTGAGCCAAGTAAGTTATTGGATTCAAGGTAGTCCTGGATTTGCAGGTAGGCTGCCCTGTCGATGATTTTAAGTAGAAATGGGACGGTGGTGATGGGTCTATAGTTTGTCGGGATGGAAGGGTCGAGAGTTTGTTTTTTTAGCAGGGGTAGGACCCAGGACTGTTTAAGGTTATTGGGCACTAGGTTAGTCTTGAAGGAGGCGTTGATCAGTTTTGAGATGAAGGGAGCTAGGTCTCTCGCTGCATCTTTTATAATTTGAGGAGGGCAGTTATCGCCTTTACAATTGGATGGTTTTAGGGAGAGTATGATTTTTTCTGTCTCTAGTATGGTTATTTGTTTGAAGCTGAAGGGGTGTGGAGTGTTAGCGGCCTGGTTAGGGGCGGGCTGTGCCTTGGGGGTGGGCTCAGGTGGCACTAGCAAGGCGGCTTTTTTAATTGCAATTTTAGTTTGGAGAGAGCTGATTTTTCCTGCTAGGGCGTTTTGTATGTTAGTGCACCAGAGTTTATTTTTGGGGATATTGTCTGTTTGTGGTATGGGCGATTCCATTTCCCGCAGGATGGAGAATAATCCCTTAGCATTCGATTTGGCTTTGGTTATCCTGTCGTTGTAAGTGGTTTTTTTTGTACTAATGATTTCCTTTTTATATTGTTTGGCAATGGTGGCTAATTTGATTTTGTTCTCCTCAGAGGGCGAATGTCGCCATATAGATTGCAGTTTTCTTTTTTGAGTTCTGAGGTCTTTCAGTTGGGGTGTGAACCAGTTATTCAGGTGGGAGAGTTGTTTGCCTTTACGGATTTTGGTGGGGGCAATCACATCTAATGCCATGGTCATGGTATTATTATAGGTCGGGTCTGTAATGTTGTCTATGTTATTGAGGTTGGGGAGGAGATGTGGAAGGAGTTGTTCTGCTGAAATTTCTTTTTTACTTCTAGTGGGGTGTGGCGGGGCCATTACTATAGGTTTAGGGTGGTTAAGGTCAAGTGCGGCGGAGAATGAAATTAGATGGTGGTCTGTCCATATTTGCGGGGTTATATTAGTGATGCTAGTGTTGCAGTTTAGGTCCGCAACCCAGTCAAGAGTTCTGCCTTTGGAGTGGGTGGGGGTGGTGACTTTTTGCGTTAGTCCGTAGTCATGCAGTAGTGCAGCGACAGATGTGGCATGTTTGTCGTTGCAGTCGTTAAAACCAAGGTTGAAATCTCCTAATAGTAGGATTTGCGTATGGTCTTTTGTATTATTCGTTAGGATGCTGGTTAGTTCGTCCTCGAAGGTGCCTAATGGTCCAGGTGGTCTGTAGATCACATGGATGGTAAGAGTGCGGTTGCATGAAAGTTGGAGTTTGGCAGTGAGGAGTTCACAAGACTGGAGTGGCGTGGTAGTGGCTAGACGGATAGGCAGGTTGGCTTTGTGGATAATGGCAAGGCCACCTCCTTTAGTGTTGGGTCTGTCAGCTCTTAGCAGTTGGTAGCCGTCTGGTATTGCTAGCATAATGGCGGGGCCAGCAGCCTCATGGAGCCAGGTTTCAGTAATGCATAGTACATCTAGGTTCTCGTTTGTTAGAGTGTCTGAGATCTCGGTAGCGTGGGCAACCATTGATCTGGCATTAATGAGGGCGGCAGTTAGGGGCAGGGTGCTAGTTGGTAAGGTGGTAGCGGGTTGTATTTTTTTGGTTGAGGTTGTGGCTTGTGACAGTGGCTGCTTGGTGGGTAAGGCGCCTGGTGTCAGTGGAGCGGGCTTGGGGTGTTGAGATCGTTTGTTGGTTAGGTTGGTTTGGTTGGTATAGCCCCTAAAAGTGTGATAGGATGAAGGTTCATGTAGCTGGGATAGTCTAGCCCTTAGTCTCATGTTTCTGTCTTTGGGTGGGCACGTGGCAGAGGGTGCAGGAGTCATGATAGTAAGGAGTCTCAGTACTAATGTGGTAGTGGCAGGCTTTGAAGACGCTAGAAGCATGATTTTAAACTGCGGTACGCTACTGGCACAGTCAGGTTAGGTGGGGTGGTCCAGGAGGGCAGGAACGGTAGGTTCTGGGAAAGCTAGGGAGCAACCTAGGGTACCAGGGAATGTCAATGTGGCTGGCGAGCAGCAGGAGGCATGAGCTCAGATGAGCGACCAGGAGGTGCAACACATTACAGTGAGGTCTAGGAGCGACCTTAGGGCACAACACAAGTCGTGTGGTCTCGTGCAGAAGGGATGTGACCTAGCAGTTCAGGCTGGACTGCCCATTTTGAGGTGGGGCCAAGTCTGATTTGCATATGGTCTTTCCCCTTCTGTAATGGCTTGGCATGTGAAAAACAATGGTCTGGAGGATTGCCCAGAGCAATGCCAGAGGTTAAGATTCATTCTAAACCTTCCAGCCATCACCTTCCCGAGTGGGACGGGTATGCCCAGACATGGGTCCTGTGCTTTCTGGGCCTAGAGACCCAAGCTACTCCTCACTGATGACGCCCAACAAGACTGAAACATGTCTGGGGATGCTTGTGGCCTCGTGCTGAAGGGATGTGGCCTAGCAGTTCAGGCTGGACTGCCCCTTTTGGGGTGGGGCCAAGTCTGATTTGCATATGGTCTTTCCCCTGCTGTAATGGCTTGGCAGGCGAAGAACGATGGTCTGGAGGGTTGCCCAGAGCAATGCCAGAGGTTAAGATTCATTCTAAACCTTCCAGCCATCACCTCTTTTGTTTTGCGCAGGTTTTTGTTCAACCATGTGGCATGTGCCATTTAAACTAACACGGTTGACACTCTGTTTCAATTTTATTGTTCGGTTGGTCTGGGTCCAGAGGACCTTGTTTACACAATCTATGAGGGGAGACAATCTACGCAGGATGTCATTCCCTAGTAAACAAGGTGTGTCCTCTGGGGTCACAACTATGACCGGGTGCTTCACCTTGTGTCGCCCAATTTTAAGGTCTAAATCCGCAGTCCCCTCGACAGGAATTTCCTTCCCGTCAAAGTTCTGAAGTTTTCCAGGAAGAGGGGTGAAAGGAATTTGGTACTTCTCCCCCCTCCCGAATTTAGTTGATCAAAGGCCCTTTTTGACAGAAGGGTGGCTTGGAATCCAGTGTCCACCAGCGCCAAAATTGTACATTGCCCCTGTATTTGGACCGGGGCATAAAACCCTCCCTCCTTTTCCCCAACGGGGCAACGATAATGCATATGTTTGGCCAACTGGTGGGTTAGTTTCTTTGCTTTGGATACTGACAGAGAGGTGATTTGGGCAGGATTCTGTTTGAGATCTTTGGAATCTGTAAGAAAAAGGTGACAGCTAGATATGGAGGAAGTTTTTGGTTCCCCTGGTTCTGATTCTGGGCTGCCCTCCCCCCTTTTTGGAGGCAGTCACCAGCATAGGTTTGAACCAGGGGATTTTCATGCTGGTCATTCCGGGTACTGATGGTGGGCAATTCTAACTCGGTCCCCACATCTACCCTGTCTGGATTTGGATCCTTTGGGACCCATTTTTCTTTGGAGGAGTTCCCCCATCCCTGAAGAAGAAGATCCTTTTCCCAGGATCCTCTGAGGCTCCCTTTCCTTCAAACTGGAAGATTTGCACCTCCTCCACAAAATGGGTCGTTTTAAGGCTCTTTATTTCTCCTACCCGCCCTCTGCTCCTTGGGTTGCAGACTTTCGGGGGCAGGAGATTTTGGTTCCGGTTCCTGGGTTTCCAGGGGCTTTTCACAAGTGGGGAAGGAAGCTTCCTACAAGGCTTTACACCCCTTCCCTTTGTGACCCTGGATTCGAGGAGTCCTGAGCCGCCATGCTCATCTAAGGGTTTGGTAGAGCCCTAAGCATGTGACCCAGATCCTGTGACATGTTCTGTACCTGGCGCTCTAGTTGGGACACCCGCTCTGGGTGGTGCGGAGTCCTCAGGTCTACCCTGAGTTGATCCCGGGAAGGGTAACTATCCCTTCATGCAAAATACCCCTTGTTTGGAAAGTTTGTGTACCCCTCCACCCTTGACATCCCCTCTCCCGGATTGGGCTGTCTGGGCTCAGGAAAGTGGGGAAAGAAAGAAGGGTCGTTCTGGGGATTGAAGTTTGGCGTGTACCGGGGAAAGAAGTTTGGTCCGGCATTTGGGGGGTTACTGCCCTCCTGGGGAGAGTGAGGAGGGAAGTTCCCTGGGTTGGCAGCTGCCTGTTTGGATCCCGCCCCTTGGGCTGGAGGAGTCCACACATAGCCCAGGATGGGTCTATTCCCTTGTAGCGTGGGCTGATGTAGTCAGGGGAGTTAGGGGACCCATTTGTGGGGTTACCCCTGTTTGGGATTGGCCCGAGGGCCTCTGGGTTTGGAGTTGGTTAGATTCTGCGTGGGAAGGTTCTTAGGCCCCCCCCATCTCCAGATCTAAAATGGGGGCAACCTTCACCTCCGCCACCTTAGCAGCAGCAGGAGTGTTGGTTGTTTTGGGTTTTTTGCTACTATTTTTATTTTTCAACGGCTTCTGTACTTCATAGATGCGCGTTGCTTGTTAAATGACCCAGTCTAGTGATCTTTTCTCATGAAAGTCCCTCACTAGCTGGGTCATGATATACTTAGGGAGAGCATGAAAGAAGGTGGTCACAAATTCCTTACTGTCAGTGTGCACCCTTCTAGTGGTCTGCACAAAGGCGCATTTCAATTCCTGAACAAATTCTTGTGGGGCCTGGTCTTCCCCACATTGTAAGTTGTAGGCTGCCTTGCGAGCCTCTTGAGGGTTCCTATGAATGGAAAAATGTTTCAGGATGGCCGCCCTATAGGTGGACCATCTGGAATGGTTCTGATCCTCCAGCCCCGCAAAGAAGCTGGAGTACTCAGGAGAAAATGTCCACTTCACATACTGAATACAGCTTTGGCTGTCCTTCAGATGAAAAGTCTCCATCATCTGTTCAAATATTTCAAGGTGCTCCCAAACCGAATATTTAGCATTTTTGTGGTAGGGCGTGATGACGCTCCTAATAGCTTTTATTTGTTTCAAGGGGTCCATGAGTAATGCTCTCTTGACATTTGTAGCCTTTTTAGTCCTTGTCACCCTGGTCCACTCATCCTCTGACTCAGAGGCACTGCTACCAGAGGTGGCTGCCTGGTCTTCTAGGCCCTCCCGGATTCTGCGAGCCTGGAAATGGCTGGCAGAATGTGGGAGCCTAGTTTCTAGGGACCTGTGGTGCTCAGAAAAGTCTTCTGACTCTTCCTTGCTCCCAGGATTGGCTGAGTACCCCCCCACTGTCCTAGCTGGGAAGAGGTTTTTAGTATGCTCTTAGTGGGCCTAGTCTCATGGAGCTCCCCACCAAAGTTTACTCTCTGATCTCTGGGTAAGTTATATTTCTGAGGATCCATTTCTCTGATTCTCCCCTCACTGGAGTCTCCCTGATCAGAGAAGATGGCCCTAGTACTTGGGAACCTGTACATAGATGCCCTCCCATCCATTTCTGGGAGGCACTGACCTATTAGCCCCATATTCCCCACTGGGTTGACATCTACCATCCCCCTGGCCCTTGGTTCATGTGAGCCAGTGGACATGGGGGTGGCAGAGTCCATGGAATTGAATAGATTAAAGTCTCTGGTGAAAGGCTTCCTGAGGTTATGCTCAGGGGTTTCCCTCTCCCATCTGACCTCATCTCTCTCAGCCCCTACTCCCAGGTGGCATGCAAGGATCTGACCCTTTTGTTCTTCTATTAAGGCCTACTGGTCTCTATTAATTGTTCCTAGATGGCTACCTGTCTATTGCTGCAGGAGGCTCACCTCCTTAGTTCTGTCCTTACTGGCCTGGTCATTCTTTGCCAGAGCCTCTTCCACCATCCTGGTGTGCTCTAACAGCTTTTCATAGTCCATGTTGAGTTCACCCAGTCCCTGAAGGGCCAGGTGATTTTCTTCCACCTTGGTTTTTAAATAGTTGACTTCCTGGCCTAAGGCGTCCCTTTCCTGAATTAGGGTCCTCCCTTTGTTTTTTGAATGCACCATCTTTATGGTGCTCTTCATCAAATTCTGTTTGGGATTCAAGGTCTTTAAGAATTAATTTATTATTTTCTTCTTTTACTTCGTCTATCTGGTCTTGTAAGACGTGGAGCTGTCCTGCACAGACTCTGTTAAAAGTTAATTGTTGCACCAGTTTTTGTTGGCTCTGTTTTAAAAAGTCCAACCTTTCTTGATACTCCTTTTTCAGTGCCAGTAATTTGGTGTCTTGCTCTACCCTCTCTTGCTGCAGGAGATCCAGGTCTTCTTTTGCTTTTGTCTGGTTTCACTATCTGATTCTTGTCTCTTTTGTAGCCTTTGCTCTGCAGAGTCCAGATCAGTTTGGGTCTTCTCTAGAGATTGTACTTGCCTTTTTGCCAGGTCTAGGTTTTCAGCATATTGTTCCTATATTTCTCCAATGTGGAGGTACAGGTACACCACTATTTTGGCAATTTTACATTGCTCTTCTTTTACCCTTGGGGCCATATACAGTTCGCTAAGTGCCTGATGTAATGGACCCTGGTCCTGCCATGTATCTAATTCTGTGGTAGTGGATTGTTGTTTGATTTCCTGCAGCCAGACATTCACATCCTGCTCAACCCATTCACCCCTGACAAACAATTTGTGCAGTAGGTGTTCTTTTGCCATATTAATTTCCACTGGGGTCACCATTCCGGAAATATTAATATCCTTCTGACTTATCTCAGGGTTACTTTTACCTTTGTAAAACAGGCCAAACTCCTTTGAGTATTTCTACTGAAGGGTGTTTTTGCAGTGTAGCACAGTGTGGTAGCCCAACAAGGTATATGTACCCCATTAGTTAGCACGCTGTGTTAGACTGCCACAAGTGCTATGTCTAATTCAGAAATCTTGTGACGAGCCCCCAATCTGTAAGTGATTTCAATCCGGCACACACCCAAGTCAACGCCTAGCGTGTAATGCACAACTGAAATTCTTATTGATTTTTATTCTGAATGATGTACCACTCATATCACGCCCCTCTCCTAGAACCCCCTCTCCACCACTCCCCGGCCACACTGAACCAGGAATCAGGCTGGTTTGCAAAGTTAAAATATATATTTATGTAGTTACAATTTATTCACACTATGTTTTAATGGGTACACAATAATCACCAACGGGGTGATGTAACACTAAATAATCTCTTTAATCACAAGGAGTAATAGTGAGCAAAACAATTCAGCACAGAAGTAATACTTTTGTGTGTGTTCAGATCAAATAGCAGTGTGGTTGCTAGTTCCCCCTGCACACCTCTCTACTCCCCAATAGACAATGTAAAGAGATAGGGGGAGAGAGAGCAGGTATTCAGGAATGGCAGAACAAAATATCAATCTCAATTTACCCCCAGCAACACAAGAGAAAAACAGAATTGATTGGCTAGCGGTCGGAATGGTTTTAAAGTTATGTTGAGAATCGACTGGGCAAAAACACGAAATATGGTTGAAATTGTTGAAAATGTTTAAATTCTTATGGGAGCCGCTTTGGATAGTTGCACACAAACACTAGCAATGATTTCATACAAAAAACAATGTGAAATCTTAAAATTAAGGTCGGAAGCAATCAAAAGCTGTTTTACATGTGTCAGAAATTCCCTAAAACGAAATTCGCAGCAAACATTTCAGTGCGCTATAATCTCGATCACGGGATACCTGTAAGGATTTGGGATGTGGTTATAGATGTGAATTAAAGCTGTGGACGTTAGCCACAAGCAGACCTTGAAATGTTGTTTCTAGCACAAAAACTGAGGGAGCTATGGATGTCTTAGTGGAGGTCATTTTTTGTTTATAGATAGGCGTAGGAATGGAAACAGGAATGCACTTTTAAAAGACAAATGGGATTTCTTACACTAGATTATGACTATACAAAAAGAGAATGCCACACATGAATCCCCACAGTTCCTGGCCAGGGAACTCTTAATGTGGTGGATACACAATTTATTTCTGGGATTCACTTTAGTTACTCACATCACTAATGTCTTATGATTTTATAATACAAATAAGAGAAACTCAGTGCAAGAAAAGTTCTGACAATTCACAAATACTCCTAACAATATCAGGTTCTGCAGACAAGATAGGGTGTGTTTAAGATAGGGATCAAGTATGGACAGTACATGTGCTAGTGACACAGTTCTATCTATAGATACTCAGAAGATATGTTTTTACACGGATCCGTCAGGATTCAGGTTCGGCATGATTTATGGTCAGGGAAGGGAATCTGGTTCTGGGATAGACAGCTGGGCACACCGGATTGGACTGGGTCTGTTCACAGCACGGCGCAGGACTGGATCGGATCGGCAATGGCTTTGGTCACAGCACGGCACAGGACTGGATTGGATCTTTTGGTTCTGATGATAATTATTTTCAGCAGGCAAGCAATACAGCACAGCCCGGCTGTATGTTTGATGTTCCCCTTAGGTTTCTGGGGTTGGTTCTGGAATTTAAGGCCTAGCTGAAAATGGAGCTGTCTCTATGTATGCTTATGATAAAGGGGTCTGTTTGCTGGTTTATCCTAAGTATGCACCTTTGACAGGGATTGGTCAAGGTCTCCTCTCTTCCTTGATAGGAGGAGCAAAACAGGGTGTCACCTTTATGGTGTGGGTTTATGAGGCCTAGCCGCTTGAACACAAAATCTACTTTTGGTACAATACATATTTACACAAGTGCAATCTCTATAACAATAATATGTACAGATTCCATATTTTGTGTAGCAGATACTCCTCCAAGCCCCGTCGCTGTGGGATCTTGTGTTTGATTTTCCCAGAATTTTTCCCTTTTCATCCGGAACACAATGTCCAATTGAGGAGCACATTTCTACAAATGTGCGCGTTGAACATGGGCAAACGTTTATAAAGTTTCATACTTCTATCAGAAATACATTTTGTGTAATATCACAGTTTCCGCCGTTTCTTCCCAGAACATGTCACAGAGTTCTGGCGACTTTTCACCCGTGCATCCAGAAATTACATTAACAATGCTGTTATTTCTATATTTTGTACAATTTTACATAGGAAGTTATCAATCTTTTTAAAATGTATCTTTTGTCCTTGTAAAGCAACAAATGGTTGTTTAGCTCCACCCCTTTGGTCTCTCCCTGGGACCCAGGTACGTGTATTCCGAGGGGTGTGCGGGTTGTTTTACACGCATTTTCGCTAGCGCAAGCGGGGTACGTGTATTCTGAGGGGTGCGCGGGCTGTATTACACGCGTTTTTGCTAGCGCGAGCAGCGTACGTGTATTCTGGGGCATACGTGGGGGGTTTTGCATGAAATTTGGCAGTGTGGGTCCTGCCAGGTGTGCCCCCTCCCCCCTTCCCAGGCCCTACAGGTAGCCCACCCCACAAGGGACTACCCTACACCTCTGGCCATGCCCTGCAGGCAGCCCTTCCACCCCGGGCATGCCCTGCAGGCAGCCCCTCCAACCCGGGCATGCCCCACAGGTAACCCATCCACCCTGGGCATGCCCTGCAGGCATCCCACATGGCACCATGCATTTATGAGCCCCAACACATGTCCCACCCACCATTTATGGCCACCTGCCATCATGCCCTGACTCATGTCCCCCTGTACCCAAACCCACCCAGCAGTGATGGGCACCTGCCAGCAGGCCCCGACTCATGTCCCCCTGTACCCACACCCACCCAGCAGTGACAGGCACCTGCCAGCAGGCCCCGACTCCTGTCCCCCCAACACGTCATCCACACTCATGGCCCTTATGGCCACCCAAATCCCACCCCACGACACCCCAGTCCAAACACCCAACCAAATATTCCATCCACCCCACATTGAAATCCCCATGTCATGATAGATCCCAAATAACAAGTATGCATATCAATACATGTCCGTCACACACACACAATGGGTGCAAGTGAATCAGAAAACCCACATCGTGACATGCATGAAACCAATGAGAGAATACCACACAAATGAAGTATGAAACCAAAATGTATTAAATACAAAAGCAAGGGAATTAAAGAAAATCATGAAATAAAAGAAATAATAAACACAAGGCTGCATGTCCAAAATGAATGAAAAATATATGAATGCAGAATCCAAATAAATCCAAATGAAAAAGGCTCCAAAGCGTTCGTCCATCAAACCAAATCTAAAGGTAAACAAAAAAGAAAACCATTGCTCCATCGGTAAAAAAAAATCAATGTAGTAAAATCCAGTCCACAACTATATACAATGCAAAAATCCAGGGTCCATGAGCCCAACAATCCAAAGCAAACCTACTAAATACCCTACCTAACAAATAACTATATGCAAAAAGGTGGGGCATAGTCCATGCGCCCGAAATGAAAGAAAAATAGAAAGGATACCTAAGGCTAATGAACTATATACAATGGCGGCGGGCAAGTCCTATGGCTCACTCTGTGATGTTCTGGGCCAGGGCATCATCGAACTCCAAAGTTAATGTCCCAGAGGCAGGCCTCTTCCCTGTCCTCGATGTCTTGCAGGGATGCAGTCATGGCCTGTTCCAACTCCCTACGAGTTGCCTCGAGGCACTCAGGCCGCCTCAATGCCCTGCACATGGTGTTCGCCACCCTGACCATAGTGAGCTGTGCCTCCTCCGCCTGCCGCCACTCTGCATCTATCCGCTCGCCCAACTGCTTCCACACGGAAGACACTCCTATTCCAGGGTCCTCCTGCCCTCCGTCCGATGCCTGCCCTTCTAATGTTGATGGCCCTGAGCCATGATGCCTCCCACGCTGAGCCTGCCGCTGCCTCCGACACAACTGCCTCTGCCAGCACGATGGCATCCGGGCTGATGGAATCCACTGGCGCTGTCGTGCACGTGCCCTGCCGATGATGCCGGCACATCCTCCATCTGCTGGGGTCCAGTTGCTGGGGTGTCCACCCCTGCTGGTCCTCTGACTCTCGACTGTGGCAGGGGTGGGATCTCCACTGAGCTGGCTGTGTTGGTCGGGGCAGGTCAGGTCCACAGGGGGCCTTGGTGGCATCTGGGCCGGAAGACTCCATGGAGAATGACTGGCGCATAGTCTTCACAGAGGAGGAGAGGGCCGCCAGAGTGGCCGACACATGTAGGAAACCCCCGACCATGGCCTCTCTCAACTGGGCCATGTTGGCATGCAGCTCTTCGTGATGACGTGCGCGGTCCCCCTGGGAAGCACGCATGTCATCACTAATGTCACGCGTGCGCAACGCGATACCTATCAGGACGGACTCCATACGGTCACGGGTCCCCTCGTCCGCAGGTAGAAGAGTGCCAGATGATGTGGACCTCCCCCCTAACTGTGGATGGGCCTGGGATGGGGCATCCGTGCTGGTGCATGTTGGTGCAGTC
Source organism: Ambystoma mexicanum (assembly GCF_040938575.1). Taxonomy (NCBI): domain Eukaryota; kingdom Metazoa; phylum Chordata; class Amphibia; order Caudata; family Ambystomatidae; genus Ambystoma; species Ambystoma mexicanum. The sequence continues at coordinate 363,174,438 of NC_090930.1, read as the reverse complement.
ACAGTGTCAGGGACAGTGACATGCACAGGCCTCTCCACAGCAACCTGTGCTGTCTCCTGCCCCTGGACTGCACCACTTGCACCAGTGGTACCACCCTCACCAGGCCCCATGTGCCGCTCAGTAGCGGGCTCCTCCTCCTCTGTGCACACCACCAACCTGGATGGCTCCACACCTTCGTCCGCCATCGCAAGCCCCTGTGGGGGCTCACCCGCCCCTTCGGCTGCAGCCGTAGTGGCAGACACGGCACCAATCCCTCGTTCCTTGATGATGGTAATTCCTGGGAGGGTGACTGGGCCTTGCGTCGCCGGCCGGTGGAGGCACCCCCGCCGCTTTGCTCCACAGCACCGTCTCCGCCCTCTTCTTCACTCGCCGCTGTGTAAAGGGAAACATAGAACACAAGCATCAGGGTAATGTACAATAGTCCCCTAGACAGGAAGCAATAGCACATGAGTGGCACTGTCAAACGTCACTTCCATCATGTCCCTCCACAACAGTGCAACGGGTCAGTGCAGGCAACACACATGCAGAAACAGGCATGGCGCATGCAATGTACATTTACATCCATGTCCAAGGGACTTTTGAAACATAATGGTGGGTTTAAACTCACATGCATCATGGGTCATACTGATCACATGCACACACATCACCTTAGTTTCATGCATCTGGCCTTGTACACCCCAAGACACAGTGGATACAAGGATGACTAGGCTGCATCAGTGAATCAACACATCGTCACTGACATGTGTCATGCATCCATGGCGTTCACAAGTCATACACACGCTACCCAGACACACAGACATGTACACCATACATGTCCATGACAGCAGCACCCATCTCTCACTCCCCAACCATGTCCAAGAACAGACACAGGCATGCATTCATGTGTGCATTCCACATGCTGCTCCGCATGTTGCATTGTAACACATACACCATCCATGTGGTTCATGCATGACTGGACCACATGCAGCACCATCATGTCCCCGCACACACACATCCATACATGGCCCATGTCACACATACAGGCAAGTAGCTAACTACCAGCACACTGCAACATGCCCTGTTTCACACAGCAACGCATGGCCACTTACCGCTCGACTACAGATGGGCCTACATCCTGAGGATCTGGTGGTGAAGCACTGGGTGAATGGGCTCCATGACCCACATCTGCTGGTTGGTAAGCTGGCCCTGGCGCCCCACTGCATCTGCTGCATCTAAGAGGCGCCGGGCCTTCTTGAGGGTCACTTCTGGACGTGTTTGATGTCGGGGGTGCCCCCCCTCTGCATTGATGGCACCCACTATGTCCGTCCAGATCCCCCTCCATCCTTCCTTGTCGGCGCACAATGGTGGGAAGAGGGCATCATAGTGCCCCAGGACTTGCTGCACCAGGATGCCAATTTCATTGGAAGTGAAGCTGGCAGTCCTCTGCCTCTCAGCTGGGGGGTTGCAACTAGTGCCAGATGGTGTTGTGGTAGACATGGCACGCCCCGAGGCAGGTGTGGGTGGGAAACTGGGTCCTGGGGCTGCTGGGCTGTGGAGCGATGGAATACCATTCAGGAGTCCTCTGTTCCAGCAGGGGTAGTCACAGCAACACTTCGTCGTCCCATCCAAGGGAAGAGGGCAGGAGCCCTTTCCCCATCGCTGGAACCCGTAACAGCTGGTAAGCTGCAACGAAGGCCTGCCTGGCCTTGTCCTACTTCCTGCCTGACCCCCGCATGCCGGGCGCATCGCGGCGCCACAACGAGGCTAAGCCTCGCTTATCCAGCTCACTACATCCGCCGGCAGGCGGATGTGCCGGCGGCCCTATGAAGGCCATACAAAGGCCTGTTGAGAGCCTGTCTGGCCCCACTTCGTCGTCCCATCCAAGGGAAGAGGGCAGGAGCCCTTTCCCCATCGCTGGAACCCGTAACAGCTGGTAAGCTGCAACGAAGGCCTGCCTGGCCTTGTCCTACTTCCTGCCTGACCCCCGCATGCCGGGCGCATCGCGGCGCCACAACGAGGCTAAGCCTCGCTTATCCAGCTCACTACATCCGCCGGCAGGCGGATGTGCCGGCGGCCCTACGAAGGCCATACAAAGGCCTGTTGAGAGCCTGTTAGGAGCCAGGGGCCAGGAACTCTGCCCTCACCGCTCCAGGTAAGCCAACGTTACCACCTGCCACCTGTTTCTGTGCCTGCCTATGCCCGACTCTACCCTCTGCCATACCCTATGCCCATCTTATACCAGGTAACTTTCGGCCAACAACACTGCACTACTCCCAGTTACCTACTGTCTCCAGCACTATGTGCGTCCGTGACACCCCAGGAAATAGTAACCAAAGTGCATAACCCATGCGCACCACAGGACTGCAAGGTGTTACCCCACTGCATTTTTGCAAAATTGTGCTATTTGAAGCTAGGTGTTACCCCACTGCATTTTTGCCAAATTGTGCTATTTGAAGCTAGGTGTTACCCCACTGCATTTTTGCCAAATTGTGCTATTTGAAGCTAGGTGTTACCCCACTGCATTTTTGCCAAATTGTGCTATTTGAAGCTAGGTGTTACCCCACTGCATTTTTGCCAAATTGTGCTATTTGAAGCTAGGTGTTACCCCACTGCATTTTTGCCAAATTGTGCTATTTGAAGTTAGGTGTTACCCCACTGCATTTTTGCCAAATTGTGCTATTTGAAGCTAGGTGTTACCCCACTGCATTTTTGCCAAATTGTGCTATTTGAAGTTAGGTGTTACCCCTTTGCATATTTACTGCCTACCACTATACCCGCGCATATTCCGTCTACAAAGCCACCTTTTTCAGATATCACCCACTTTGCTACTCCCACTCTGCTCACATAACGCCAGCGCAGTACTGCAGACAATGCTAACTATATTACTCATCTTCTGTGCAATGGCCACGCCCGCATCCCTAGACATTCCCATCCAGGATACCGACTCAGGAGCCCCCCCTCCCCAGCCAGGTACTAGTCTCACCTACACAACTAGGTACTATCCTGACCCTCCCTACCTAAGATATCATTGCAAGTCAGGTCCTACAACTTTTGCCTCCCACCCTTGCACTACCACCCAAAGAAACAACAAACTTCGCGCCAGACTCTCTAAACTTCATGAGCCGCCCCGAAGATTCCTGTCTGATTCCAAATGCGCAGCCAAAAGTTCTACCAAAGGCACCACTATCCCCACAACCAAGTCCAAACCTATCATTCATACAAACTTCTCGGCAAAAACGGATGTACATTCTTACAAAGGAGCTCTCCTCAATACCAGATCACTGGTTGCACATGCCCTTGATATTGCAGACCTAATTATCAAAGACAAATTAGACTTTATTGCTCTAACTGAAACTTGGCTCCACAATGCAGCAGGCCCATCTCTAATGCTAGCCATCCCAGACGGCTACACTATATCTAGGCAGGACCGGGTAGGTAACCGGGGCGGTGGCATCGCCATCATATCGAAAGTAAGTTTAGCTCTCAGACTAGCCCCGACCCAAACCCTGCAATCGTGTGAATCCCTCACCGCCAAACTCCCCATAAACAATACCCAATCCCTCACTATCCACCTGATCTACAGACCACCAGGTCCACTTGGAACCTTCGAGGAAGATCTACATAACTTAATTTCTAACAATGCGAAAACCACTTCACAACTACTGCTACTAGGGGACCTTAATCTAGGGTTCAACGACCCAGCAGACATACATGCCACTACCATAGCCAATACGATCTCATCACTCGGACTCTCACAAAAAGTCAACCTACCCACCCATCTGAAGGGTAGAACCCTAGACTGGGTTGCTGATGCCAATTGCTCAGCGGTCATCTCCGCCACCACACCACTTCCTTGGACCGACCATTCGCTGGTCTCATTTAACCTATTGACCTCTAGATCACCTACCACAACTGTGTCACTGGCACCACCCTGCCTCACTAGAAATAAGAAAAATATCTCTATAGAAAAAATCATCCCAGCTATCCTTCCAACCCTAAACGCATTGCCAGACAATCTAGATCCCAACACACTAGTTCACGAATATAATAAAATCATGTTAACTACCATGGATAAAATTGCCCCACTCAAACTTCGCTCCAGTAAGCCTAAAACCCATTTAAACAAATGGTACACACCCGAACTCAAAGTCCTCCGTCTAAAAAAGCGCAAATGTGAAGCTGATTGGAAATTATGCCCCTCCAGTGAAAAGAAAGCCATCCTGGACACGATTTCTCGTCAATACAAAGCTGAAATTTGCTTAGCTAAACGGAATTCCTATAACATCCGCATTGCCAACTCCAACTCAAGTATGAAGGAGCTCTTCTCCATACTAAAGGAACTTGAGTCACCCATAGCCACACCCGACACCTGTACCAAGAACCAGACCTGGTGCACAGACATCCAACAAGCACTAGCAAATAAATAAACACCTTACAAAATAAAATTCATCTAAAAAAAGATTCCCTAAACCTCTCTAACCCTCCCACTTCTCCGCCCAAAGTCTCACCAAGTATACACACTAACTCATTCACCTTCTCTAAAACTACCTCCCTTGAGGTTGAGAAAATCATCCTCTCTCTTAAACCATCAAACTGTAAAGGCGATATCTGCCCTGCACACATAATAAAGGACGCAGCCAGAGACCTGTCACCCTTTATCTCCAAACTTATAAACGCCTCCTTCTCCTCAGGCAGTATCCCCTCCAACTTAAAATAATCTTGGGTACTCCCCCTCCTCAAAAAACAGACGCTCGATCCCCTCATCCCCACCAACTACCGACCCATCACAACTGTACCCTTCCTACTGAAAATCTTGGACAAAGTTGCCTATGTCCAGATTCAAAAATACCTAGAACTACATAAGCTACTAGGCGCCAGACAATCAGGTTTCCGGCCACTACACGGCACGGAAACAGCCCTCATCGATCTGAAAACCCAAATTGATGACCTGAGGGATAAGGGCAAGACAGCACTCCTCCTCTTACTTGACCTCTCCGCGGCTTTCGACCTCGTCGACCACAAGGTCCTCTGCAGACACCTTGACTCAGCTGCTCACTTCTCCCCAGAAGCTATCAAATGGATTGAATCCTTTCTGAGTGAGAGAACTATGAGAGTCTTCTCCCCTTCAGCAGCAGCAGACCCCTCTCCTATCACTTGCGGAGTCCCGCAGGGCTCTTGCGTCTCCGCCACCCTATATAACATCTTCACCAAACCCCTGTTCGACGATCTGGACCACCTGGGTGTCACCTACACTAATTATGCTGATGACACTCAGATTCTCCTCCCACTTTCAGGGGATCACAGTAAGGACAGTGAGTTGGTGAATAGGGTATATCTCATCATTCAGGCATGGATGGCATCTCATGGTCTATGCTTGAACGATGACAAGACAGAGCTCATCATCTTAGGTACCCCTGCTAATATCAATAAACTAGGCCTTGAATATGCCGACTTCAACATAGATGGTAATCTCATCAGAGTTTCCAGGGAAGTAAAAACCCTTGGCTTTTATCTGGATGCCACTATGTCATTCACTAAACAGGTTAACTCACTAGCATCTACCACTGCGTACACTTGCAAATTAATAAGGGCAGGTAGACCTTTCCTATCTAATGACAGCTGCCTGATCCTGGCAAGAGCACTCATACTATCTAGGCTTGATTATTGTAATGCCCTCTATAGCGGTGCCAACAAAGCCATTATCCACAGGCTCCAAATCCTACAAAACAATGCCTTGAGAGCTGCCCTCAGCATTAATAAGAGAGATCATATCTCAACCACTAGACGCCAACAGAAATGGCTCTCTACAGACAACAAAATCAAACTAAAGTTGGCCTCCCTAACCCATAAAGCCCTCAACAATGCCGCCCCCAGTTATCTGATGGACAAGGTAAAGAGAAAGTCCTCCATCCGACAAACAAGAACTATCAATTCCAACCGTCTGATAATCCCCAGATTCAAACTCTCCACCATTGGTGGGAACAGTTTCCCGGTGAAAGCTGCCACGCTCTGGAACTCTCTGCCTCACAACCTAAGAGCTGACCAACCATACTCGCACTTTAGAAGACACCTCATCAGTCACCTTAACTCCAATAACCCTTGTATTTAGCTGCACTTTCCTACACCTATGTATAGATAGTGATACTCTTGTTCGTATCTCTGCCTTCGCCTCTAACAGCCCCGCACACTTCTGTACACTTACCTCCTGTATAGATATTGACTTTTAATGTTTGAAGACTTGTATACCTCTTATTCCTTATTAACTCTGTAATCCTGAATATTCCTTTAGGTTTACCCGCCTCTAACAGCCCTGTACATATCTGTATATTTACCCCTGCATAGATATTGACTCTGTATATATGAAGATTTGTATATTTTTTATTCCTGTAATTCTGATTATTTTTATGACTACCTCAAAGTGTATATTTCTGCAACATTGTAAGCTTCGAATTATCTTTTGCCTGCGCCCTGTTGCCCCTGGGTAAGGTGCGCTATACAAATAAATAAACAAACAAACAAACAAACTGGACCCCTGGAGATGGCAGATGTGCAGGCACCAAATGGCAGGGCACGTGGCGGCAGGCAGGCAGCAGCAGATGGGGGGGCAGTAATTCAGCCTTCTGGGCAGGAGCGTGGTCTTCTCTGTGTTGTTGCGTGGCCAGCTTCATACAGAGTGAATAGGCACCTGAAATAACTGCACGTCAGCGTGTAATTCGAGGGAAGGCCCTTAGCGCATAAGCACGGGTTGAAGATCCCACGTGGGTTTCCATTGCTCTGTACATGCTTTTCGTGGGAAGCGGTGCATGTGTTTTCCAGGCGTTGGGGTTCACATGTGATTACTTCACAGTGGGTGGGTGTTGGCTATGCGTTCTTCTTCTACACGCAAGGCAGACGGTGAGTCGCACACGCTTTTTTTCCCACTGCGGGTGTCCATGTTTGTCACATGCCCCTTTTTTTACGGGCATACTAGCCTGCGTGTTGATCGCAATCGTATTTTTTGTGTTCCTGGCTGCCACAGCGTACTGCGTGTGTTTTTTTACACGCACATGGGCAACCGGGGTCTCGTATCTATTTTTCTTGCTTTTCTGGGATGCATGTGCATTGCGTGACACATCATTTCTCCTAGGGGGCCACAGAATGGGACATTCATCGTAGCTGTATATACTTGTTTTTTGTTTGCGCACACTTTTGCAATGCGCAGAGACGCGTGCGCTTGCTTTTACACACTTGTGCCGGCTTGCACCCAGATTTTCCCCGCACATTTGTTCCATGAATCGGCCCCTAAGAGTCTGGCAAAAGAAAAAATGACAATACAAGGATCACTAACCATTTTGAAACTAATGTTCTCTGTGACCATATTCAATCATTGTTATATTATGGTATGTTATGTTACATGGTATTTGTATAGCGCATGCTTCCATGTGTTACGGCTTTAAAGCGTTGTGGGTTTAGTGGCACTTGGGCAGACCATGGTCTGAACAGATTTGAAACATTGGGAATCACATTGTAAACTGTTGATGTAACTCATGCAGTAGTACGTTTAATGATTGTGCAAAAGCACAGAATAAGCTGAGGTTGAATGAGTTTATGAATAGGATGAATATGCCAAAGACTATGCGAAAGCTGGATCACATTTTTCATGGGACTCAGCCATATTTGATGGTGTTCAGTGCTGGGGGGAAACAGCTAGTTTGAGTCACTGGAGGAGCAATAAAGCATTTTTGTGGAAAACATGTGCAGTTAATGGGAATGTGGTTGCACGGAAATAATCATTTTTAACATTAGTGCCCAAATATCAAGTAGTTCCAAGATAAGGTAAAATTAAATTATTTGTTTATTAGTGATGAACCTGAATGTGGATCTGGCCCAATTGAATATACTTGCCGAGTCATATCTCATTCTGGTGGAGGAAGTTTTCCATCAGTGGTAAATGCTGGATGACTGCATGGTGGAGGTGGTGTTTAAAGGTGTAGACAGTGGGAGAGTAAATTACAGGCACCCACTAGGCTCTGTCAGAATGTCACGGTATGGGTTAGGGACATACGTAATTTTCAGTGTATGTTGCAACATAATCTAGAGGCTTCTAAGCTATGCAATTCATTCTGAATATTGATGTGAGATGACTCAATCCAAACTGATGCTTCATCTAGGACACCTGAGCACCTAAGCACAAGAGGGGACACAAACATCTTATAACAATGAACCATCAAAGCAAAATGGATACATGACATAGTCCTGCCTTCTTGGTATAATAGACTGTGTGTCACTCAATGTTGGTGCAGTGCTGTGTTCATTGAGAGATCAGTGGAGGGAGGAATGGGACTAACTGTGGGCATGGAGCTTTCAATGGGATTGCAGTTGATCCAGAAGTGATATGGATGAACAGTATCTCATTTTAGATATAGATGTTCCATGATAGTGCATAGGATTGAATATGCATGATTATGCATGATTATGCATCATTCACTCCACTGAAATGACACTGACCCATGTCTCTGACTTCCTTTAGTCTGCTAATCACTTCAAGCTTTCCTTCTTCCTCATTCTCCTATTGCCTGTCTGCTGCCTTCAACACAACTGACCAACCATCCATCCTGCTTAAATTCTCTGACCAAGGACTTAAATACATGCAATGGTCTGGAAGGCATCCAGTCACTTTGACTGTTCCTTTTTTTGCGTCATGAAACATAGGTACATCTGATCCTACTCTGATCATGGTCTTGGTCTTCTGTCTTCTGTTTTTCATGTTTGCCACAGGCACATATTTCTGCTCCTTTCAGATATCCTACAATTTGTTTGAAGATACAAGACAAATCTAATATTCCTTACCTTCCTTCTCCCCTGACCTCTTTCTTATGATTCATTAAAACCTTAAAATCTTACTGAACATCAATTTTAAATTAAACACTGTATCACCACAACAGCCACTGTGCCCAAAATACAATGCTTTCCTCACCTATCATTCGATCAAGTCGTTCAAGAACACAATGGTCCTAAGCCATGTTTATTATTATTTAAATCTCCTCCTGGATCAACCCTACTGCTTCTTTTTCCCCTCTGACAAAGCCTTACCATTTCCACATGCACCCTCTTGATTTTTTCACGAATTCTAAGCATTGCCGGTTTCTGTATGCCCTCCTACATCTCCTCTTTCAATCTGTCTATATCCATGCTTCTGGCTCCTTGCATCCACAAGTCCCCTCTACTCCCTTTCTCAAACCTTACTGTCTGCCACACTTCTCTGTTTATCTGACTGCCATCTGTGCAGCCTCTCGATTATCCTCCTTCTTCTTCCTCCCCCTTCACTGGAACTCACTCCTTGCTGACATTAAAAGCAATAGCAACATTCACTCAGTCAAATATGCACTGAAGCCCCATCTCTCACACTTTGAAGGAGCACCCTCCTTTCACGCAACACACCTCTCTCTGCTTGAGTTCTCCTTATCCCTGATGCACTTTCCAAATCGTCCCTCCACCAAAGCCTGAGTTCATGTGTTGATTCATATCAGTCTCTGGTTTAAATACTGCTCAAACTCCCTTATTTACCATGTGTACAACCATACAGTGCAAGTCATTTCTTCACTAATGCACATACCTGTATGATTGCCAAGCCTGCTGTTTGATACTTCGTAAGTGTCTCTGTTTGTGACTTATTTCTTCCAAATAAACACAAATATGGCCCTGAAGTCATAGTAGAAACAACCAGGGCTCTTACAGCTGTATAAACAATGGGCCTCATTACGACCCTGGCGGTAAATCCACGAGGATACCAGCAAATTATATTAACATTTCCAGCACTGAGTCCAGCGGCATTACCGCTGGATTACAAGTGCCTGACTGATGGTGTAAATCCCCATTCAGGATGTCCCATAGGACTCCATGGGGAGTTTGCCATCATGACTGACTCCGGAAATACCAGTGCCGGTAATAGCATCTATTTTTCCCAGTAAAGTACCTGCCTTACTCAGGAGCCCCACTGGCAAACCTGTAGTCGACCGGTCCGTTAAATTACCTGTATATGTTATTACTGGCACTTTAATACCGGACCAACCGACTTGACAGGAGGTAAAACAAAATTCATTTAGAAAAATACTTTCTCTGTGCCTGCGCTTATAATCATTTGCAGTGCAGTGTGATATATTTGTTGTCTGCTTTCCTAGATGCCAAGGTTGTAAGCCACAGAGTCTTAACCTTAAAGGGACATTGCGGTTACAAGTAAAACTGAAAAACATCCGACATTCACCAGTTATGGTAAGCTAAGCAACCATAATTTGTGCCACTACCATGCACTGCTAAGACTAACACCAAGGACATAAAAGATGGCATCCTAAATGTAATTGATGACGTCACTGATGACATCATGTATGAAATTAATTTTGATGACAAGTCCCTACAAGGGGTTGTGTTTATAATGTTGGTAACACGATGTCTGGGGTAATCGGGAGACCTATCATGAACTAGTTAATGTATTAAAGAATGTACTCATCTAAACAAAGCATTATATTGGAGTGTACAGGAATCTAATAATACATACACATAGACAATGGCTGCAGCATGCACCATAAAACTACAATACTTTTAATCTGGTAATTTTGTATAGTAAAGTAATGAAAGGTATCTTATCAGAGCTTTCAGTGATATTAAACATGGAATAAATATCTAACAATGCAAGTGTGTTAGTACAAACAATAGATATGAAGGCCTACAATGCATACAAATCAGAGGCACATACAGGTAAATTAAAGTAAGAAAGAAACAACAACACCAGAAATTGTCAATAACATTAAAGTTAATCTTCATGTATATAAAGAAATTTGTGTGTTTGAGGCCTGTTTATTGCCCCATGTATGTGCACCATGAGCTGAGACCAAACTCTACGAAAGTACTTTAAGAACATACAACAAGGTTCACGTCTAGATATGTATCATCTTTTGAAATTCCATATTCTGACTGTCTGTGAACAAAAACACCTCGACTAGATATGTCAGTGAACAAAAACAAGTGGCCTAGATATGTGATGTCATCAGTGATGTCATCAATGACATTTGTGATGTCATCTTTGATGCCCTGGGTGTTAGCCTTAGCAGTGCACGGTGGTGGATTGAGTTACGGTTGGTTAGCTTACCATAACTGGAGAATTTCTGGGGGTTTCGGTTTAAATGTGTAACCATCACATCACTTTAACAAAGTGTTTTCACTGAATATTTATATAGTTCATTTTATTGTTGTTCTGCCTCTTTGGGCCTGATTCAGAGGTGCATGTTATCATGTAAAAGTGCAGTGCCAGAGTTGACAGACACTTTTCCATGAAGCCATGCATTCAGAAGTAATACCGGAGTGGCACTGCCGTGGGCCTTCTGCACCCTGATTGGGTGAATTCTGATTTTGACCTCCCCACACCCCAGAACCAAAAGGCAAAGCCAGGCTCCACAGAAGGCCAATACACAAGGCTGGAGCCTGTGGTATCTGCCAGTCTCACTGTGACACAGGTCCTGCTTCCCTACAGGGAGACCTGCGCCATAGGCACTGGAAGAAGCACTGGGTCTGGAGGCCCACTCGACCATTCCAAGATGCTCATCGCCATGCCTTTTCCACACCTGGCCCCCAGGCTGCCCTCGGCCTGCTGCTCCATAATTGGGTGAATTCTGATTTTGACCTCTCCACCCCAACCTGAGCCGGAAGGCGATGCCGGCCCCCACAGAAGGCCAACACACAATGCTGGAGCCTGCTGGTCTCAGCTGCGCTCGGCGCAAACCTACACATGCTACACAAGAAGCCAAATGTCATATCAGCAATATGCAGGGTACGACATCCCCATCCCCAACCCATGTCTATTTCTGTCATGTCCCTGCCCACGTTGCTACCAGAAATTGGTGTATGCACCTATCCTGCACAGATTACATCCCCTGGCCTCTGCTAACCCCATTTATCATGCCTCGTTCAGCAGATTGTCACATGTCCTTCTAGACAAACAATATCTACAAAAGGCTGCATCAAAATCATTACTGCAGTAATGCCAGTTCTAGTTACTACTATTCGCGAGTGATCACACTTCTACAAATCATTGAAAGGAATGGGGACTCATCAAGCACCTACCTCACCACTACCAGTCTCATTCACCCCACTTCTCTGTCAGGGGAATTGATAGCATATACCACACACACACACACACACACACACACACAAAAGCTCCCCCACAACCACCCATTACCCAGACCATTTCACTCAATTGCGTCCTGATCAATGCCCTGATCAATGCATGCTCTGTGACTGACCATGCCCTAGACATCCGTGACCTCCTTACATCTCACAATCTAGACGCACTGGCCATTATGGAAACATGGCTTAACAACGCTTCTGGCGGTGCACTACACCTAGCCCTCCCTCCAGAATACATGATGTATCGCAAAGACAGACCAAACACCACAGGTGGAGGAGTTGATCTACTGGCCAAAGACACCCTCTCCATAAGGCCTTTCTAAACCTCCCTAGAGGAAAACATCCTCTCACTCATCTTGGTAACAATATCAAGTCCACTACTCAAATCATCATCCTTGGCGACCTCAACCTAGGCCTTAACAACCCCTATCCACTTCCATATCCAACTCCCTGAAAGCTCTGAACTTCCAACATGCTCCAACCCTCTCAAAGGGCTACACCCTGTACTGATTACAGCCCTCAACTGCCAGGTAAGAAAGTGCATCCAACTCGTCTTGCCCTTTTAGAGACCACCACATCATCACCTTTACCATCTCTCACCTCATAAAAATCAAAACCCCTATTCTTGTCCTACCCCCATCCCTAACCTGAAGTTCACGTAAGCTCACAAAAGACCATATCTTACCACTGCTGCCCACAATAACACTAGAACCGACCCTCATGAAGGACCCACATCTCTTGGCAGATCTCAACACCGCCATCTTAACGTCAGCAGTAGAGACTGCTGCCCCCTTTCCCAATGAAAGGCCAAACCAGTGAGACAACTGAACTCATGGTATCCCCCTGACCTACAAGACCTATGAGACAAAAATAGAACTGCAGAATCAAGCTGGAAATTAAACCCTCAGACGCCACTAAACTACAGTTCCACTCAGCCCCCAAAGCCTACAAACCATCATCTAAGCCATTTCCAAAACATTCAACTCCAGAATCACCAATGCAAAATCCAACTTTAAATAAATCTTCACCATCCTCAGAGAACTTGAAACACTCTCTACCCCTCCCCCCATCATCAACGACCTGGTGCTTTAATATCCAAAATGCAATGATCAGTAAACTGGTCACAATACACAAAAAATCCATCAAAACTCCTCGACCTCTTGCAGCCCACTCCACCTCCATCCCAACTTTCCCCCAATTTTTCCATCAAGACACGGAGGCAGAAGTCCTGGCCATGCTCAAAAGCCGTAAACAATGCAAATGCAAAGGTGATGTATGCTCGGCCACCAACATCAAGAATTGCTATGAGGCCCTAGCACCCCTCCTCACCACCGTCATCAACACCTCCTTTGGCACAGGAATGGTGCCCACTAGTCACAAAGAAGCGTGGGTTCTCCCACTCCTAAAAAAGCCATCATTGGGCCCTACAGCCCCCAATAACTACCAGCCATCACCACCATCCCTTTCCTTCTCAAAATCATAGATAGAGCTGCCTACCTACAGATCGAAAACAACCTGGAAACCAACTCCATTCTAGAAATGTACCAATCTGGCTTCTGCCCAGGTCATGGTATTGAATCTGCCCTTCTCGATTTAAAAAATCAAATGGATGAATTCCGAGACCTAGGGAAGCCAGCCCTCCCACTCCTCGATCTGTCAGCAGCATTTGACCTGGTAGATCACAAAATCCTCTGCAACTGCCACACCTCCTCAGCCAACTTCTCCAAAGAAGCCACAGCCTGGATCTCCTCCTTCTGTGAAGGAAGGGTCATAAAAGTATTTGCCAACAATGTCAATGCCCCCGGAACCTATCCTTTGCATGGTCCCCCAAGGTTCCTGCATATCACGCATTCTTGACTCCCTCATCATAGCATACACCAACTATGCCAATGATACACAGATCCTCCTACCCCTCTCTAGCAACTACAAAGATGACGCAAACACCCTTGACCACGCCTACAACACTGTCCGTTCATTGTTGGCAGCCAACCGCCTATGCCTAAATTCGGATAAAACAGAAATCCTGCTGATTGGTCTTCCCACAGAGCTCAACCACCAAAACAAAGTGTTGGGGGAGAGGTGATCTTTCCCAACCCTCTCACCACTCCCGCATGCACAGATCTCACTAGTGCTGAGGGGGGAAACATCCCCCTTCCTGCCCAACTGTAATCTGTGTTAATCACCTACTAATTACTAACAAGGAAAGCAAGTAACCAAGCCTTATTGAAGGGCAAAGACTCAATTTTAGGTAACCCGCCAGACGCCATCTTTTACTAGGCCTGAAAATGATCTCTAGATGCCTGCCTGTCACTCTACCCTGCGCCTCACACCACTAGCCCAGGTACCCACCCCACTGCCTCCTGCCAGTTTCACCAAACCCTGTTCTCAAAGAAATTCGGCCATTAATTGTTGCAACCTTTAGTGTCGTCCCATAACAGATGAGCTCACTGCACTGTGTGAGAACAGTCCCCGCCTGAGTGCCCATCCATCTCCACTAACCTGCTCATGCCCCTTCTGACCCAAACCCTTCCAAGCTGTAGCCCACCAGGCCCATGCCCCTCTGCTCTTTGATACAGATGCACATCTGACCTCCCGCAGTGGCCAAACAAAGACACCCCCAAGAGCCCTGACTCCAGATGCTCATATATTCTTTCTAATCCTAACACTTGTCTATTTGTATTATGAGTCATTAGGCAGATCAAAACCTCCAAGATGGGCAACTGGGTTGGGGACTCTAGGTTTATGGGTACCACGGTGCAGAGGGTAGAATGCATACCTATAACTTGTCTATGAACTCTGGGAAGCACCCACATTCCTACCAGACTTTATGAATTTCATTTGTCTCATGCTCTCGGATCCTGTTATTGTAGATCAGTTAATCAGGGAAAGTGTTATTTTTGCTGGCCTGTCCTTCACCTCACAGAACTGACCCACGTGCTGCGAGAGTGGCACCCAAGCAACAGCCAACCTATGTGGTCACCACCTACACTTCCATACTGTTCTGACGACTCAACCCAATTGTATTGTAGAATTGTGTACTTGTAGCATGATGTCATCAATGACGATTTTCTCTCTTATAATGTGCTGCCCTTGTAATGTTTGGTAGAGCACTCTTTGATCAGCAGAGTTCTCTGCGTGCACAATATATCTTATATAAACTTTGTTCTACTTGCTAGCTATTTCCTGGTCTCATTCCCTATTCGAGTGTGTCCATTATTCTGAGTTTTGGTTATCGTGTCTGGGATTGGGCGCCTTCATTTTGTGACCGTCTGACATGATATTCCTTGATGTCCCTGTACTGCGGTGAGATGCAGGGCTACCCCAGAAGGGCCAACCCCTACCTACGACTCACCAGATTCAAACAAAAAAATTCATACACAGCGACGAAGAATTTGTGGGTCCCGGCTTTGCGAATACCCAACTGCTCACCAGAGACAGGCAGGGCCACAAAGGGGAGGCCCCCACTTGTGGACAGACCACGAACGGAGGCGCTCAGAATATCATGGGCACGTGAGTATTGGTTGCAAGGGGAAGTTCTGATCTTTTCAGACCTTCTCCTTTCAATCCCTCTCACCACTCCTCTCTCCTGGAGTGATACATTTATCCTTTCCTCCCATCTCACCCTCTCGACCCATCAAGCCAAGCCAACTTCAGTACTGCCACCAACCTTCTCGATTATCCGACACATGGAGCGTTTGTCAGGTGAGGCTTTCACCGCCACTTTCCACTCCCCCTACCCCCTTGGCTGACTCACACCCTGACACAGCCCTTTCCATGCTCCACTCAGCTACATCTGATACTCTCGATGTTCTTGCCCCTGTCATGCGGATCTGCTTGAAGTCCAAAGCCAAGTGCAACTCTTGATACGACTCAGACCTTGTCACCTTAAACGCAAGTGCAGGGTGGCTGAAAGGAAACGGCATGCTTCCGGTACATTCTCTCACAAACTATCCTGCTGCCTGCTCCAAAGGCAATACTGGCTCTCCGTCCACACCAAGAAGAGAGCCCACATCCAAACCTGTGTCTCTGTGGCATCTAACAACTCAGACAAACTCTTTAAAATCTGCAAGGAGCTGGTGAACCCTGTTGCAGTCTCTACCTCTCCTGTTCCCTCCCAGACCCTCTGAATGGCCCCGGGGTCTCATTTCATCTCTAAAACTCAGGACATCTGTCCTCTCTCTCCTCCCTATGTTCCCTGCTCTTCTTCTGGCCCTTCTCCGGCCACCTCTCCTCCCTCCTTCTATGCCTTCCCCTGTTCTCCCCAGATGAGGTTTCTAGACAAGTTTGATCTATTAAAGTCTTGTCTAAACAGTTTCACCCCTGTTCCTGAAAACCATCAAGGACCACATTGACACCCTGGCTCCTGCTCTGCCTGATTTCTGCAACCACTCCTTCACCGCTGGAGTCTTCCTCACCCCCCTGAAGCACTCCTCTGTGCAAATTCTTCTTAAGAAACTCTGTGCCGACCCTTTCTGCCCTGCTAAGTATCGTCCAATCTCCATCATTCCTTTTCTGGGAAAACTCCTGGAAAAGCTGGGCATCTCCCAGCTTAATCTTTACTCTGAATCTGTTGTTGTCTCCATGACCATCAATCTGGCTTCAGAGCTGCCAGAAGCACGGAAACTGCTCTCCTGAAAATTTGTGAAGACCTGCTCTCCATCTTCGATTCCAACACCCTTGTGTCCTGAGCTTACTTGATCTCTCTTCTGCCTATGACACGGTCAACCATGCCATCCTGCTCAACCATCTCCGTGATGACCTGGGTATCAGGCCCTGGCGTGGCTGACCTCTTTCCTTTCCGATCGACCCTCCCAGGTCCAACTTTGGCCCTGCCTCTCCTCCATCTCTATCTCTACCTATGGTGTTCCCCGGGGGTCTAACCTCTCTACCTGGCTGTTCAACCAATGCCTGGCACTTCTTGCCCACTGCATTGCTGCTCTCTGCCCCAACTTTCAGTGATATGTGGATGACACTCAACTCATTTTCAGGCTCCCCTCTGCCACCTCTTCTCCTTCTCTCATCTCCGATGGTTTGTCCACCATCCAGGAGTGGTGTGCCGCCAATGATCTCTGCCTTAATGCCAGTAAGACCGAGATTCTCCACATCGGCACATCTGCCCCCTCCTTTCTTGTCACTCTCTGGCAGGCCTCTCTTGGCCCTCTTCCTGCTCCCACCTGTGAGGCTAAAAACCTCAGGGTCATCTTCGACTCCACACTTTCCTTCTCTCCTCACATCTCTGACGTCTTTAAGAAGTCACACTACCAGCAGCACCTCCTCAGAGGTATTCTTCCTTTCCTCTCCTTCCCACAGAAGTTCACTGTCTCCATAGCTCTGGTTCTCTCCAGACTGGACTACCACAACATCATCTTTCTAAATCTGCCTGCTTCTACTCTCCGCACTCTGCAACTCATCCAAAACAGGACTGGGACACTTGTCTTTGGCCTGAAGCCCAGGGATCGTATTTCTCCTGGACTGAAAACTCTGCACTGACTCCCAGTGGTGGCGAGGATTAAGTTCAAAACCCTCCGCATTGTCCACAAGGCCTTATGGGGCCTGGGACCGCAATACCTCCAACACTTTCTTCCCAAATATCTTCCTTCTCGAGCTCTTCGCTCATCCGCCTCTAACTCCCTCAGAGTTGGTCACTTCTCCAAGCAGCAAGTTGGTGGTAGATCACTTTCTTCTGCTGGGGCCTCCCTCTGGAACAGCCTCCTTACCTCTATGAAACTTGAGGAGAATCATCTCCGGTTCCGGAAGCACCTCACGACCATCCTCTTTGCTTCTGCTTTTTCTCCCCCTCTCCCCTGCAGATCTCCTGGCTGAATCTGAAACTGCACTGGTTACCTGGCTACCCTCTAATCCTGGGCCCAGGTCCCCATCCCACCAGTTACATGCCTGCTCTGCCCCCCTGGCAACCTTTGCACTCAGGGACTGTTTCTATATCACCACAGCCCCTACTAGCACTTGACACCTGATATCTGCACTTTTATTTATTGTCTTTATTTATTTTAATGTTATCCTATGCACTGCACTGCTCCCTCCCCTTTCCCTTTGCACTTTTCCCCTTCCCCCTTCTGATGCACTTACGCAATCTTACTGTCACCCAGCCTAGTTGATTGCTGTTTCTGTCTTCCCTCTGTTTCCCCTCCCTTGCCTCGTCGCGCCTTGAAACATTTGTGTATAGGTGTGTTATAAATGCCATATCATATCATATCATATCAAGTAAAGGAGGGAAAGGGAAGGTATGGATCAGATTAAGTAAGGGGAACACGCAAGGGTTGGGTTGAGTGTGACTGTATGGAGTGATTGTAAAAACAAAGAACTTTTTCTCTTTTCATGGGCATTAGGATTTTTTATATAAAGGAATATAGTGAGAAAATAAGAGGAGATATGGGAATCTAGCCCCAAAAGGGGGTGGAAGGCGGTGCCGTGAAGCACTGTCCCAACCAGTGCTGGAAATAAGTGAGGAAAAGGAATAAAGTAGGAGCCCTGTATATTTAGTAGGCTTGGAAATGAGTAGTTTTTATTCTCTATACTTTTCTATACCTTTTGTGGATGTAGGCCCAAGATGGGCAGGGGTTGTTTGAGTGTTGAGTGTGGGAAAAGACAACTCAAGGTTGCGTAAAAAGGGGATAAGGGGTATATGGGTTTATTTTAGAGTGTTTGATGTTGTTTGTTTGATGTTGTCGATGTAATTGTTGGTTTGTCCTGTGGAAATTTGCACTGGTTTATGTTTTATGTAATGCATAAGTAATGTTTTAAAGTAAATGATTGAAAACTGTGATTGATACATTAGAGGTTGAAGTGTCACGGTAGAGAGGAAATAAAACAGAGGGAAAAGGTCCTTTGACAAATGTGGTTCTCGATACGCCACTTACACACATTTGCAAGCATCTCCCCTTGTATAGAGATCGAATAAAGAAATATCATGGACGTGGCTAGCTGAAATAAAGGCGGAGGTGTCACCTCATATCTGGCCACAAGGAGGGTTTTTTGATAAAAGGATATTGGACCATGTAGCAACCTAATTAATGGCAAAGTACAAAGGGAAGCAGCTTCAAAATAGATGAGAGGTGCTAGATTTGTGGAGGATGTTCGAGGAAACACCCCTTACAAATAAACAGGAAAAGTAAATAGAGTACACAGCTGTGCCAAATGATAAAGGGGGAGATAAGGGGAGGGAAAGGGAAGAACCAAAGAAAATATACCCATTGCTTACAAGACCCGCAGAGGGGTACATGAACACAGTGTATGTATCAGGGCCAGCACGCCCGTAACACCAGTCACTGCACTTCCTCCTCCATACGTTCCGTCAAGCACAACTCTTGCCCCCACAGGGGCCATCACTCAAGATCTAGAAATAGTGTTAACATCTACCCAGGCAGAACTGGCCCGATTATGAACACTGTGCGAAACAACACTGCCACCATTACAACCCCCACTAACAAGTACCACTGCATTACCAGAAGACGAATGGACATCGGGGGATTTCCTTTTTAGAATAGACTGCACCCCAATAAAAGCAGTACGAGAAGGTGTGGTGTGAAGCGTAGTATATGATACAGTAGCCTCAGAAAAGGATGAGGAATGTTGGAGTCATTTTGATGAGGCTGATGAAGGGGCGGTAGGAGGCTTGCAGTAAATGCAATGGACTACTCCACAAATAACATCAACAGAGTAAGGATGGGAGGGAAGGCTTTCAAATAGGTTAGGGAGAATGGAATTGGCAAAGAAGAAAGAAATAAAGGTGAGTAAGGGAGGTGAGATCAAAATTACAGATTCCGCTCATCCACAAGGGAGTGGGCCAACCTCATTATCTGCCTTGGGCACTGATGGACAAGAACAATCTCCTCAAAGCACTTCCACCACTGTCAGGGGTTGCGAGAAAATGTATATATTGAAAAGAATACAATAGGAGTGCCTTTAGCAATTGGGGATATAAAAAGTCTTTTGATATCTGCAGTGGGAGACCAAGCAGATGCATGGTCTCGGGAGGATAGCTCAGGGGCAACTTGCTCACCTTGGAAACAAGAGGACACGGAGCAACACGGCTTCGATCCCTGGGTTTGCACTTAGAAACCTCTGGGTATTAAGCGTGTTATAAATAACCTATCATATCATATCGTATAATTTTGAGTGAAAGCAGGGTTTCCAGGAGTGACCATGGGAAATGACATGCATGACAGGGCATCCTTCAACAATGTGCGGATGCGAGTATGGGATGCACTACGGAGAACTTTCCCTGACACATCAGATTTACACTCGGTAATGCAATGTACCATGGGGGAGGAGGAAGATGCTGTGCAGTTCATTCATCGGGTGCAGGAGCTGTGGCGGGCAGAGATGTGCATGGCCTGGGACCAGTCCACATCCCTATTCTATTTTATCATTAAACAAGGGCTCCCAAAGGAGGTATATAGGGGCCTTGATAAAATTTCTGAGATAGAAACCAAGGGGTGGCCAGAAATACAAAGCATTATAGTACACTCAGCTAAGAGGAGATTAGCGGATGAAGCAAAGCTGGTACAGAGTAAGAGGTTGCAGCAGTAACTGCTGCACCACCCTCAGAATGGCAGGGAGAAGAAGTGGAGGGGCAACTAGTGCAACTAGTGCAAGAGGCTAGGATGGCAGCTACATGGGCAGACAACGTCCAGGAGCAATGGGGTGGAGAGGAACGGTCAGGAGGACGGGGTGGATAGTCATATGGAGGGCAAGGAACAAGGGGTGGGTGGACCTGGACCATGTTTGTCATATGGGAGGTGGGGACTCTTTGCAAGGGAATGTCGTATCTGACCTGTTGCCAATTACCAGAATGCCCAGAGATACAGTAGTGAACAGCAATACGGGCACCCACACCCAGGTAGCCTGTACAGACTCCCCATGGGTCCTTATGAACAAGACGGGCAGCACGACAAATAGGCCCACAGCGGGTATACTGCACCAGAAACCTCCTGCATTGCTAACAAATCCGCCCACCTCATCCAAATTGAATCACACACACACATGCAAACCCATTCCTAACCACAGCTAACGACTCCCCAGCACCTTATCAAGGAACATGTCTGCTAAGTAAATATGTTTTCTCCTGCCCAGGAACAAACACCCACCCAGATTAGGACAGCCCACAGAGAGCACTTGCATGTCCAGTCCTATCCACTTTGTGAAGGTGATTTTCTGTTATCTGGCAAAAATCTCAAGACGCAAGGATTCTCTGGGGCTGTGGTCACGGTTCTTTACACAGAAGAGCAGGATGTCAAAATAGGAGGAAGGACAGTACGAGCACTCCTACTGTATCATGAGAACTCACCTGTGAATTTACTGGGACGAGACTTACAAAGCAGACTAAACACGACCATCGAATTTACAGACCAATTGATAGTATGCCCCACCCGCGGCATGTGCTCCATGCGAGCGATGCTTGTCATACAAACAATAGCAAACGAGACACCTGTCCGAGGGGTACCAACCAACACAGACATGTTGGTTTATGGCATACAGGTGTTAGCAAGGGTGGTGCCAGAGATCACACGTAAGAATTGGAGAGTGCCCTCTGATTTTGTATTCCACCCAGTAGGGACCCCCAAGATATTGCCTGGCACCATTTTTTCTCTTGATCCGCAGGGGGTTCAAGTTTCCACAAAAGTATTGTGGCGATTGGCCTGGACATGCATGGCTGTGAGTGGAGGACAGCATTGTGCATTGACCTGAACATAACACTGTGTGATTTAACTGATGAAGAGCTGGTCACTGACAATGAAACTGATGGTGAAATAATAATGGAAATATGTATGCCTTGTGACATAATGATACATAACAAACGAGTAACAAACCCCCTAATGGCCATTGTCAGTGCACCACCATCTTTCTGTGATAAAGATTTAAAGCTAGTGCCATCAAATTTATGGACTGCAAACCCCCATGATGTAGGGTTATTGAAGGAAGTAACCCCAATAAAAATAAAGGTTAAACCAGGGGCAGTGTTTCCCAGGGTCAGAAGTGCCCTCTATCAAGAGAAGCAGAGGAGGGAATAAAGGACACCATGCATGCACTATTACAAAAAGGCATAATTGTCCCCCACAATTCCCCATGCAATACTGCAATGTATCCAATTAAGAAAGCAAAAGGGGGGTCATAGCATATGGTGCAAGACCTTCGCCCACTTAACAACATTGTCCAAAAGGAGTTCCCCCTTTTCCCAAATCCAGCATCCATTTTATGCAGTATTCCAAAACAAGCAACACACTTCACGCTGGTGGACCTGAAAAACACCTGTTTCTCAGTGCCCCTTGATCCAGACTCTCAATACCTGATAGCCTTTACCCTAGGGGGGAAAAGATACAAGAATTTTTGATTGCCCCAGGGATACTGCGAAAGCCAGAGTATTTTCAATAGAATATTGCACAAAACCCTCAGCAATATTCATGTTCAAAACACCATCATTCAATATGTTGATGACCTCCTGGTGTGCAGGGTTGGGAGGATAGCTCAGGGGCAACATGCTCACCTTGGAAGCAAGACGACATGGAGCACCACAGGTTCAATCCCCGGGTCCGCGCTTAGAAACCTTTGGGTATTAAGCATTTTATAAATAACCTATCATATCATATCATATCAGTGAAGGGTAGGAAACGTGCAGGATAGACTCAGTCACCTTGTTAACATTACTAGCCCACAAGGGGTACAAGGTAGATAAGAAGAAGCTTCAGTATTGTTTGGAAGTGTTATATCTTGGCCAATTAATATCCAAGGATGGTAAGAGAATAATTCCTGACAGAACAGCGACGGTATGAGCAACAGCCAGACCTTACACAGTGAAAGACATGCAAAATTTCTATCTCGATGAAGGAGAAGAGGGTTCAGGAGAAGAGATGGGTCACCAGAGCAGCATGCAGGGTTGCTAAATGAATTGACCGAAGCGCTTGCAGAGCCGTCAATAGTAGCCCTGGTAAAATGCCATGCCCAGACTAATAAGAAAGTTACAATATCTCTAGGAAAAGCAGCAGCGGATGCTGCTGCAAATCAAGCAGCATACATTTAGATAGACTTAGCAACAGAATGCGTAGTAAAAGAAAGAACAGGAGAGACTAAAGACAGTGGATATAACTCTCTCCCAACAGCGCAAATAATAGAACTCCAAAAGAAAGCATACCAGTCAGAACAAGAACTATTGGCGAAACAGGGCTGCACACAGATATCCAATGGAGACAGGACACAACAGGGAAAGTAGTAATGCCAGTAGAATTGTTGCAAATAGCCTTCCAACAGTTATACTTTCCCACTCACACATGAAAACAACACATCGCGGCCAACATCGAGGAGGATTGGTTCATCCCAATCCTCCATGAATACCTTAATAAATTAGCAATTGAGTGCATAACATGCCAAACATATAATTCAGGAATGACTCTCAGGACACTGTGGGGAAAACTGCCCCACCTCAGTGGACCTTTCCACAAGCTGCACATTGATTATGCAAGGATGGGGGAAAGGTGCAATGGGGCTAGATACTTGATAGCAATGGTTTGTCCATTTTGTCGCTGGGTGGAGGCTGGACCTTGTGCCCACCCAGATGCGAAATGTGCAGCTAAGTTTCTAGTAAGAGAAGTATTCCCAAGAGGGGGCGTATGCGATGTCATACGCTCCGACTATGGGACACATTTTGTGAATGACCTTTTCAAAGAAGTGACTACATTACTCAGGATAAAGCATAAAATGTGTTCTATTTATCAGCTGCAAGCAATTATGGTGGTAGAAAAAATCAACGGCCTCCTTAAAAGTAGGTTGTCCAAACGTTGCCACACTCTCAAAAAGAATTGGGTTCATTGCCTCCCACTGACCTTATTCCAACTGTGTACACAACCCAGTAAGGACCACCATCTGTCCCCCCATGAAATAGTAAATGGGCGACAAATGCAAACACCCTTGTCCCTGATAAGAAGAATGTCTCATGCTGATAGAAGTGCCACGGTACTGGGAGAGGAATTGAAGGAATACCTCATGCAGCTCCCAAGGAAATACCGGCCCATCAAGTAAGGCCTATTGAAAAACACCCTGTCTTGAGCCTGTTGGAGCCGAAAGGACCTGAGAACCAGCCTGGCTATGCTGACCTAAGTTCCCCTTCCAATCCCTACCAGTGCAAATACTACTGTGGAGCACCTGTTGCTGAACAATACCCATTCCACTGACTAGAGACATCTTGCGTCTGCTCCCACGGCAGGAGGGTTGCTAAAATATTGCAGAGAGAAACTTTCACGTCACTTACCTGTGAGCCTATCAGTATATCCTAATCCAGACATCTGTCTAGCGTGCACGTACCCTCCCATTACCTATACGCATATCCTCCCTTCTTGAGACTATGAACATAAATAAGGATGTAACGTCCCTTAAACCCTCATAACCTCTGGTCCACTGGGGTTTATAATCTGTTTAGCCACCTCTGTGGTCCAATCCACACCTAACGTACTCTCTCCGACCCCACGCAGTCTAAAGTACGATTCATACACCTCCTAGCCCCTAACTATAAGCACTACTGTAAAAACATGCACCCGGCTCTCGTGTCACTGTGCTACATATGGTTACTTGCATACTGCGCTCACACCCATATCTCGCCTCTACTCTCGCTAAAACTGCATCACCTGTATCCACTGTGTATGGGGCACATGCTATTGGTGCATGTGTTATTGTGCTCTTGCAGATAGTCGCTTTTTGCAAACGCCTATGTATATATATATATTCAGTAAAAACACTTTGTTAAAGGGACGTTATGGTTAAGGTGCGCTACTAAAAACCTATGAAATTCAGCAAAACAACTTTGTTAAACCGATGTTGTGGTTCCAAGTAAAACCGAAAAACCCTTGAAATTCACCAGTTATGGTAAGCTAAGCAACCATAACTCGTGCCACCACCGTGCACTGCTTAGACTAACACCCACAACATCAAAGATGGCCTGGTTTATACAGCTTTGGGACAACTACCATGAAGCGACACCTAAAGTCATTCCACACTGGGGGCATTCGCAAGGTTGTATCTTGTGAGGAGCGTAGTCGGTTGACTTCCTCTACTTCAACCTCCATTTCCGATCCTGTCACCACAAGGAACACTCCTATGGGACATCGTATTCCTCAAACTGCCTCATAGGTCATACGCAATACTGATGACCCTTACCTTTCGAGGGTCACAGTTGTGTGTATGTACTGTGATGCAGTACTCTGCAGGGGGGAGATACTTTGAAGTGCTTTTGAGGCTCTGGTCTCAGAGCACGAGAAGATCTGCTCACTACACAAGTAAAACCCACTCTACATCTTCCTCTGTCCACCCGTCCTTTCTTATCCACGTGGTTGGTGTCCCCCCTTACCCTCCTTTTCCCTCTGTGTGTCGTGTATAAAAAAAACAAAAAAAAAAATAAAAGAACAAAAAAGGCTCTTTTCAGAGCCGCCTTTCACAGTATAAATGAAGAAGGGCCCTGTGTATTTTTTAGAAGTCCGCAGACAGTCCGCAAACATCTAAAATTGTGGGGTGCTGCCCTATCATAACCATTGCAGTTTTGTCTGAGAGGAAGTGGTGGCTCTGAAAAGAGCATTTGGTGGTGTTTGTTTGTGTTTGAAAAATTTGAAATGCTCAACACCTACTACAAAATGGATGCTGTGATTCCAAAAAAGGTCGCAATGCATTTTGTACATTTCTCAGAAAAATCTGATCGCCAGCATAAGTAAAATGGTCTCCATCTCTGCGAAAAATGTAGGTGCTATGAAACATAATATTTTCATTGTGAAAAGAGGACATGCCAAAATCTCTTAGAAAGGCACAAACAGCCTTATTGGCATTGCACCTTGCTTTCTCCATTTGTGGACCAAATGAAGAAGAACGAAGCCACATTTGTCTCTGTGCAAAAAAATTTCTTGAGAATTTGGAAACATGTCCATGACCGTCCCAAGTCCTCCTTTCTTTGCAAATTGCAAAGAAATTCCATACACATGTCCTAAACTGTTCCCTCCACAATGAATTACAATTATGTCTGGATGTTGCTCTGTCTCCAAAGTAGCACAGAGAGGTAGCTAGTCCAACCACTTCATTCCACGTACTCCATGACAGTGTACTTCCACATGTGGGAATCCAAGATCTACAGCTACTCCACAGCTTTCTGCATGCACCTTCAACCAATGTATCCACGAGTCTCCCAAAATCCAAACAATCTGTTTTCTGAAACACAGAGCCATAGCTATCTGTTCTTCTCTCAGCAAAAAGAGTATCTGAGAAACTCTCTCCTGGTACAACACACCCACTAAACTTTACAGCCCAATCCCTTGGTCTGCTCATTCTCATTTGCATGCATCCCCACCCCAAAATCCCTGGATGTAACACGCAATGTCCACGGACTACCGGCATGTCCGCGGACACATCGTAACATGGACAGTCCTACCATTTTCATTTCAGTTTCTGTGCAATTCCCTCATTGGATATAGCTAAGAAGTCACATGACCATCCACCAATCACATCCAAGACCTCTACATCTAACTGCATCATCATAGATCAGCACTTCAAATGTACTGTTAATCTCTCAGAGTACAAGTGTCATATCATTGGAAAGCACCTTATACAAGAAATACTGTACAAGTCTCCAAGATTTCTACTTGCAGCTGCATGCATATCCGTATGCATGAACACAAACTACAGGTATGCATATTTTCTGTATAGTACATGTACAATTCTTATAGGTTCATATAAACAGATTAACTGACTTTTAGCTTGTATAATCTATAAAATGAATTTACTGTGATTTTTTCCATCTCCTATAATCAACTGTCACTTCCAAACCTATCTCCTATTTAATTTCTTTTTACACACACATTTGCAAAGCATGTTGAACTAACAAATTTAAAGTACAATATAAAGAGTTAACATACTCTAACAAAATTGCATGCACACAGTATGTTCAAATATCAAACAACAATACTTGTACAAAAACATGAAAATGTATTTATATGTATATAGCGCGCAAGCAGCCCATGGGCATTGAGGCGCTGTTACTTGCAAGAGCTTAGTTACAGGAATATTGGCATTCAGTGGTACATTATGAATTCCACAAGGCATAGAACTGATATTTTGGTCGGTACAGTTAGTCATTACAATACAGCTTATGCATTAAGAACATATGATATGTATTCAACTGGTGCGACGCATCTTATGTGAATAAGATAGTTTTCATGGTTTTGCGGAAGGCACTGAGGGTCAATGTCAATTAAAAAAAATGTCTAAATTAAAAACCGTGCTATATACAAACAAAATTACTAATTTGTTTCCTTTACAATTGCAGTGAAGACCATTCTCCTGAAAAGAAGCAGCCAAATTTGAAGTACAAAGAACAACTATGAAGAAACCTGCTCATTCCAGAAAAAAAGTAAGTTGAATACCACCTTAATATTTGTACTATAACTAAAACACACTGTAAGGTTAATTCATGCTATTTCTGCCCCTAAAGATAGATTGTGCACCATTCTGTCCACAAATCCCCATTTCTTAAACAGAGATTTACAAGCAGAATGGCACACAAATTCCTATTGTTCGGCACACAAATGACCCAACTCAGACCCTAGAATTTTGATATTATAGAACAAACAACTGTTTTAATTGTATACCATTAGATTTACTATTTGTACTTCTCCACACCACTAGCTTACTTTCTACTGTCATCTGAACCCCAGTTTAGTAGCACATAAATTCAAGAATACCCATCCCAACTAGATGTAGTTGCCCAATGCACAATCACACATCATCACATGCATCTTAATCATCTTACTCAGACACTCATGCACACAGCACACATACATTGCAGAACACTTCAACCCATACCTTCTTTATTTTTTTCAACAGACCCTAAAGAATCCCTACTAAAAATCAAGTCTGTAGAAAGCAATGCAGAAGCAGAGCAAATGAAAATAGAAGTGTCCAAAATAAGCATCCATCTCTAGCAGAATTTGTAAAAAAAAGTTCAGACAAAACAGCTAATACAGTCATTTAGCGAAACAGAACAAGCTTCAAGTACAGAAACTGTGCCTCCTCTATCAAAATGTAAAACAAGCCAGAAAACAATTAACAAAAATTCAGCTACTACTACAGATAAAACTGCTTCTATAAATCTTGATATAGTGCAAAGTAAGTATACCAAAAAAAGCATTTTAGCAAAAATGTTCTATCACAGAGTCCTTTAAAATCTTATAAGAACAGGAGAGAAATCAGGCACAACCCTTAAAACCTATTGTAGGAAATTAATCTTAGAAGCGTTGATAGACAGTGCAATTCTTCTCAAAAGAAAGTTATTTATTTTAGTGTTAAACAAAATGAAACCCCTAACAAAACTAATGACTAAATTACAAAAAATACTTCTCAATAAACGAAATGTGAATAGAAAAAACTTCTTAAATATCAGTGGAGGTGAGTGGAGTCACACTACAAGCACAGAACCATATTTTAATGAAGAAGCATACAAACAAAAGCAAACAAACACAATTGCCATACATAGCAGTGGACGAGGTTATGAAAAAGTTAATAATACCATAATGGAACAAGAAATACTGCTTGCAAAAATATCCCCAGAAAACCTAGAATGACCTCTCCATTCAACTGAATCAGAATGTCTAGTATACAAATGGCCATGCACGTCAATATGTAACATTCCCAAGAAATCTTTCAAGTCTTTACGCCAATTCCTCAATCAATATTTGAAAGGCAAAGACAAAATCAAAATTACACTGCTGCAAAATATGGATACCTGTCCAGTGCACAAGTACACAGGACTACAAGGACATTCATTGGCCTGTATTTCAGGACCTACTTGCAAAACCACCTTCCATTATATCAAAATGATATCAACACATCATTCAACTATAAGAAATCTACTCTATAAACTGTATTATGCTAAATGTCCTGCTTTAGCACTAGCCAATTTAAATAACATTCTTCTACATGGTACAGCAAAAGACGTACTTGAAGAAATCAACTATTTCCAGAAAAAATATTTTGGAAGTGAAAGCCACTTACAGAATGAAATAGCTTTAAAGCAAATTAGAAACAAATATATGCATGGCCACCTTCTACTACACACATACAAAAAAGAAATGCTGAAATTTAAAAGTACATCTGCTGAAGTACCAAACCATGTGTGTATATGTTGCCGTAGAACTTTTTATAAAAGTAACACAAAAACTGTAGATCTAACATACAAAATAGAAAACAATGAAGATTCTAAATGGTTTGAATTAGCTCTCTACCTTATAGCAGAAAACAAATACGAAATAACTGACCCCTTAATACTTTGCAGTTACTGCACTACAAAACTTGACAACAACCAAACTCCTCACGTGATATCACAAATAATTTGGAATTATTTCCACTACCAAAACCCCTACCACAACTCAACGTATATGACAGCATCAAAATTCAAACAGTGCACCCCTTTCAAGCAATAATACGACTTTCAACCAACAACAGCAAAATTACCTCCCTCTGAATTTGTGAAAGGTATTCGTAGAAAAGTAGTGTATTTACCATTAGATCTAAAACACAATTTGCACACTCTAGGAGTGCAACGTCCCATAGAGCAATCTTTAATTATCTTAGTAAATGGTGCACCTACAAAAGACAAAAATAATTGGCAGCAACTGGTAGATTTACATAAAGTTAGACAAGCCTTGCAATATCTAAAAGACAATAATTAATACTACAAAGAAATTAATATTGAAGAAAACTTGAAGGACACTGAAATAATTCAAGAGACACAAGAAGATGGTCAATTTGAGCTCCTATATCCTGCTACAATATCCAATACTTTAGACCATTATACAATTCATCCATTGAACTCTAATGACACCGTAGAAGATGCACTAGAAACGTACCAAATGTGTCAAACAAAAGGATCACCAATCAGCATATGGGAAAAAAGTATAGAAGCACATGCTTTTCCTCTACTCTTGCCTACTGGCAAAGGAAGAAGGTACAATGATAGACCTATTCAAATAACAGCATCAGAATACCGCTCGTTATGGATGTATTCTGAAGATCCCAGATTTAGACAAAATTCCACCTACTTTTTGAAAGTGAACTAGCAACTTTATGTTACTGAGTTGCACACACATTAAAATCAGGATCCCACTTTCAAAATATGTCAGCTACACAATTATTACAAAAATCTTACAAATCTATTAGCAAACATGCGTGGTACAAAAGAGTACTGGTTTCGACGTCATGGAGATGTACGTTGTATGATAAGAAACCTTGGCCCACCCACTTGGTTTGTTACATTAAGTTGTGCAGAATATGCATGGGATGATTTACATGATTTCCTACGCATATCAAACAAAAACAAAACAAACATAGATATACTAACACCTGGAGAACTTTTTTCTATAGATCCTGTTAATGTTTCAAGATATTTTCACCATCGCTTCATTGCTATGCTACACTTTATTTGTAATAAAACTGTTCCTCCCCTCGGAGAAGTGCAACACTTCTTTTGGAGAAAAGAATACCAAGCCAGAGGAGCACCAGATATCGACATGCTTTCATGGATTAAAGATGCTCCTAAATTTGGTCAAGACAATGACGTCACTGTGTTACAGTTTATTGAAAAATATATCACTTGTGAAATTCCATCAGAAGCAACAAATAGTGATCTTCATGCACACATTTTACAATTTCAAAGACACAAATGTGGCAAACATTGTCGTCGCAAATACAAACACAAAGGGAAATACTACACCAAATGCTGCTTTGGTTTCCCTAGACCGGTTACAAAAGCAGGTCAAGTAAACAACCTCATGTCTTCAGTTAGACATACTGTTAAAGGAAAGTCACCCTGGACCAAACCTCACCAAACTTTGCAAAAATATTCAGGGTGGGCCATATACTTTTTTTGCAAAGGTGAGGATTCGTCCAGAGAGAGCGAAGTTATAAGCCACCCAGAAAATGCTCTTCCGATGGAAACACCAATTTAACCATAACTATATGGACGCTACCGCGTCCATGTAATATATATATATATATATATATATATATATATATATATATATATATATATATATATATATATATATATATATATATATATATATAGGAAAAAAGGAGGAAGAGGTGAAACGCACTCACCGCATGCACAAAGGGACAAGTGCCAGGTTCTGTGGGGGATCGGATAAAAACACCAGAGACACAGCGTTAAGATTACTGATGTCTTTAATGTTAGTCCAAAATTATTAAAAAAACAAATGCATCGTGTAAAGCAGAAATGCACGATACAAAGCAGCACATAAAAGACAAAACAGCAGGACGCCTAGGCAGGGCAGCCTGCAAACAACGCATTTCGCGTTATATTGAGCGCTTGATCACGTGAGGGGGACAGGGTTGGACAAAGATAAATACAAACACCAACATGGGGTCCCTTTACTATGTCTATGGTAGCACTTCATACAGCACATGGGGGAATAATAGTGGCCATGTTGGAAGGGAGTGTGGGTCCATATTATGACAGAGAAAAGAAAGCACAGGGCCAAAACAAAAGCTCTGTTAATGGTCAGTCATGCAAAAGAAGACTGACCACATTCTAAAACATAATGAGAAACATAGTGATTTCAATGCAAGGTAAAAACCCTATACCTATGTAATAGCCATACTAGAAATACTTGAACAGTGCATACAATAGTAGTATAAAGGCCAGATGACATAGATGATATAATAAGCCACATACTGGAGAACACCCCATGTAAATACACAAGCAGCCTCATAAGTAAGTAAGTAATTCCCAATAACCATAAAATAGCAATAAAAACTGGTCGACCACAATGAGATGTAAAATACGGTTAAAAACAATGAGATGGACTAAAATGTTAGAAAATGTCTGCATGATAATACAGCCAGCATGGTCATAGGTGCAAAGAGCAAAAATAGCAGCTAAATCGTCAGATGTTAGTTGTACAGTGCAAATAGGCAAAAAAGAGCAGCAAGGCATCAGTGTGCCTAAACTAACCTCAAAATGAGAGAATAATTTAAAGTGCAAGTGCGTCAACATGACTGTGCAAAGTTAGCAAAAAATAGCTGCCATTTCATCAAAGTGCAAGTGCTAAAGCAATGATGGCAGAACATAATAAAAAAGGTACATAAGGCCAAGAGCTAAAAGGCAGTATGACAAATCCAGAACACGCAGTTGGCTAGACCAGTAAAGTCAGAAAATTGAGAAACAAATAAACAATGTCAAAATTGTGAAGGGAAAGAAACTGATGTGTAGAACAAGAAGCCGCATGTAAGTTACCAAAATCAACAAGACATAGATTAGAAAACACTCCCCCGATATTGCAAAATAATCAGCTAAAACAGGCAGGTAAGAAAAGAAAAAAGGGGAAAAAAAATTAATAATATGGGTGAAAACAAATTTGAATCAATAAATACCTGCACAAAACCAACAAACGTGAAGCAGGAAAACCAAAATAAGAAAACATCCTATCAGGAAAGCAAGATGACCCAGAGCAGAGGAAGTATAAATGGCAAGAAGAGCAAAAGGAATATGTACAAGTAAATGGACTTGGGCACAGACTTAAGTACCCAAGAAAGTGTACAACTCC
This sequence comes from Ambystoma mexicanum, assembly GCF_040938575.1. Taxonomy (NCBI): domain Eukaryota; kingdom Metazoa; phylum Chordata; class Amphibia; order Caudata; family Ambystomatidae; genus Ambystoma; species Ambystoma mexicanum. The sequence goes on along the minus strand of NC_090930.1, from coordinate 363,141,694 downwards.
TCATCTACATTATGCCCCCTGGGGAATTTAGTGTCAAGATCCAAAATGAATCTGGTTTCAAGTTGTCTCAGCCTCAGAACGCGATCACCACCCCTAGGATGCAGGGGTACATGTGCCACAGCAAAAAAAGTTAACATTTTCACATTGTTGTTATGTTCAGATTTGAAATGTTTGGCCATCGGGTATGTTGGATCAGAATTGTTAATGGCCCTCAGATGTTGCAGAATTCTGAGTTTGAGTTTACTTGTAGTGCTGCCAACATACCAACTCACACAAGGGCACAAAAGTACATAAACAACGAAAGTGGTGTCACAATTAATTGAATGACATATCAACTGCGGCATTTGTGTGATGGGATGCAAGAAAAATTTATTGGCAATAGCAGGGGCACATGCTTTACATTTCATGCACTTGGTGAATCCTGTATGAGAAGCTGGAAGTCATGTATTTGAACGCTGGGTTTTGCCCACATAGGGTAAGAAACTGGATACAAGTTTGTCCCTCAGGGAGGGAACACGTTTATAGGTCAAGGTTGGACGATTGCCCAAAATGGGCTTCAAATCATTATCAAGGGTGAGAACATGCCAATGTCTTGCCACAATTTTTCGAATGTCATTAGACGAGGTATCAAAGGTAATGATGAGTCTCGGATCCTCATTGGACACAGATTTGGGACCAATATCATAAAGTAAGACATCCCTAGACATACCTCGGGCTCGAGGATATGCCGCTTCAATCGTTCTTTTTTGGTAACCTTGTTTCAAAAAGTCCATAGCTGCCTGTGCACAATAGTGGTCAAAGCAGCAATGTCGGAACAGTTACGGCGATATCGAATAAATTCGCCATAGGGGATGGATTTTTTGCAAGGGGTAGGATGACAGCTGTTAGCATGGAGTGGTAACCCAGTGTTGGTAGATTTCTTATATAATGCAGTGCTGATACCTGAGTCATCCATCATGACAGTCACATCCAGATAGACAATTTTAGAGCGACTGTGGCATTCAGTAAAGCTAAGATTAACCTGGTTATTGTTGATACTCTGTACAAACAATAGCCAGTCCCTTTCGGTGCCCTTCCAAATGATAAAAACATTGTCTATATACCGCCACCAAGAGATGATCTGTGTCGGAAAGCAAGATAGTAATAAATCAGAAAGGAAAGTAGCCTCCCACCACCCCATTGTAAGATTGGCATAGGGTGGTGCAAAGGTGCTCCCCATCGCAGTCCCGCTTACTTGCCGATAAAAGTGTCCTTCAAAAAAGAAAAACATTGTTGTGTAGACAGAATGAGAGCATGTCCAAAATCATAGAGCTGTGTCCAAGATAGTTTAGCAAACGAGTGTCCAAAAAGTGTTTGCATGCAGATATACCAATGGTGTGACTAATAGATGTGTATAAAGAAACTACATTTAAAGTGGCCAAAAGTAAACCCTCCTCCCAAGATGTATTAGAGACGTGTTGCAAACAATCCCTAGTATCCCTCAGGTAGGAAGGTAACACTGTGACAAATTTGACCAGTGTTTCATCAATAAATTGGGCTAGATGTTCCAATAATGAGCCACAAAGAGTAACAATGGGCCTGCCTGTGGGATTAGTAAGGCATTTGTGCGTTTTAGGGAGGAAGTAAATATTAGGTATAGTATAGCATGCGGGAGTAAGAAATTTAACCAGATCATCCTCCAATATATCCAATGACATTTGTGATGTCATCTTTGATGTCCTGGGTTTTAGGCTTAGCAGTGCACGGTGGTGGCGCGAGTTATTGTTGCTTAGTTTACCTTAACTGGCGAATTTCAAGGGTTTTTCGGTTTTACTTGGAATCATAACGTCCCTTTAAAAAAGTTTTTTCACTGAATTTCATAGGTTGTTAGTAGCGCAACTTAACCATAACGTCCCTTTAACAAAGTTTTTTCACTGAATTTCATAGGTTTTTAGTAGCACAACTTAACAATAATAACTTTGACTGTATGTACATGTAAGATGGAACATACTGAACCCCTTCTACTAAATTTGATGTCTGCGAACTTTTTTGATGTCCGCGGACATGTTCGGAAAACAGTACCACTACCTAAAAACTCTGGGAGGGTATGTTTAATTGTTATATCATAACATAGTAACATTTGAAAAATTCACAAAGCAGCACACATACATATTATATGTAATAATAAATAAGAAATGTAACCCATATTTGTAACACACTAACCATTCATTTAAATACAATATGTTCCAAAATGGAATATACCAAAAGAAGATAAATTGGCTTCCAACAAAACTACCTCACAGACACTCCATAACTAAGAGCAAGACCAGACCTACAGAGTACTCAGAACATATCTTACCTGAAATAGTAAGTGTACTTCATTTTACTCATATATTTATACACTTTCTGTATTAGAGAAAAAAAATATATTATCTTTTTTTTTTCTCACAGAAATGTCTAGTACTCTGGAATGGCTAGAGGAGCATTTCCCTCATGAGGAAATGTCAGAAGATAGTCAAACTGATGGTACACATTTTACAACATAAACCATTTAATTATTATTATTTTATATACATTTAACATATATATTTTTTGTTTGTACAGAGCATACCAAAATAGAAAATACCTCTGAAGAAAATTTTACGGATAACAATCTTGACAGCATAAAAGAAAAAATTGATAAATTGTTGACCAATTTTAATAATTTGAAAACTTTTGTTGAGGAGCATTTTAAAACAAAAACCTCATACCATTGTCCCACATGTACTTGTCCCCCCTCACCATATACCAGTCAATTATCCCCAAACCATCTCCATAACCCAAAATGTTTTGATGAGACGTCCGTCCCTTCTTCACCTGATACCAATCATGTTGAAACCCCTAATTCTCCTGTTTTTGGTTCCGTTTCTGCCTCACCTTCTCTGTCATGATTTGTTAATATATGTTATATAAAGTTAAATTTTTATGAATGCCCTGAAGAACAGTATACCTGTCCGTACTGTTCGCTAGCAAGTTGAAACTGTTCTAAGAACACAAGTGGTGTCCTGAAATGTTCGTAAATAAATGAAAATGGAGGTGTCCTGAAGAACACTATACCTGTCCATAATGTACGCTACCAAGTGGAAACTGTTCTAAGAACACAAGTTGTGTCCTGAAATGTTCATAAATAAACAAAAATGCGGATGTCCTGAAGAACACTATACCTGTCCGTATTGTTCACTAGCAAGTTGAAACAGTTCTAAGAACACAAGCGGTGTCCTGAAATGTTCGTAAATAAATGAAAATGGAGGTGTCCTGAAGTACACTATACCTGTCCATAATGTTCGCTACCAAGTTGAAACTGTTCTAATAACACAAGCGGTGTCCTGAAATGTTCATAAATAAATGAAAATGGAGGTGTCCTGAAAACAGTATACCTGTCCGTACTGTTTGCTAGCAACTTGAAACTGTTCTAAGAACAAACGGTTGTCCGTAACTGTTTGTTTGACGTGTGACGCACTTTTAATTACTTCAGGACCCAAACAGTATCCGTAAAACATCAACGCGCATGCGCAGACCAATGTCCGTGCATTTGGTGTCCTGCGGGCAGCCGCTTCCTTCGCGAACATGTTTGCGAAGCGATCATGTGACCGCGCCCATGCTGATCGCGTGTTCTGAATGCGGACACTGTTCATGTCCCCGAACAATTTAAAAGTACATTTTCAAGTAATCCACACTATTTCTCAATAAAAACTCACCATAGCACAAGTCCCACATATTAATCCTGAGTTTCTACATACGTTTTGAAAGTTTTTGAACCTTTTTTTGTGTTCGATCTGTCCGCGGACAGCGTGCATGTCTGCGAACCGCGTACAAACACCCCTATAAAAGACCACGCCCTAGAGCTTATTCTCATTGTGTTTCTGGCTATTCTTCAGAGCACAGCTATTTTTCCTGCAACTTTGATATTACACCATCATCGAGATGGCATTCATGGCTGCACTACTGCCACCTGGTGCTGCACCTGCTTCAGCACCATCCCCACCCCCTCCACCACCACCACCTCCCCAAGTGACTGAAGAGGGGAACAGGAGTGACGATGCAGAGGAGGAAGAAGAGGATGACGAGAATGAGGTAGTGGAAATCCCTACTAGCCGCACTCAGCGTGAGTCTTGGGTGGCGGTCATTCATGGGGATGGTCCTAAGGCTCGTGCGAACCTGCAATGAGTGCAAAATGGTACTCGGTCGTGGGAGGCATGGTTCGTACAGATTTGGGACCACTACCATGAAGCGACACCTAAGGTCATTTCACTCTGGGGCCATTCGCAAGGTTGTACCTTGCGAGGAGCGTAGTAGGTTGCTTTCCTTTAATTCATCCTCCGTTTATGATCCTGTCACCACAAGGAACACCTCTGTGGGACAGCGTCTTCCTCAAGCTGCCTCAGAGGTCATACATAATGCTTGTGACCCTTACCTTTCGAGGGTCACAGTTGCGTGTATGTACTGCGACACAGTACTCTGCAGGTGGAGCGTCTTTGTAGTGCTTTTGAGACTATAGTCTCAGAGCACGAGAAGACCTGCTCACTACCCAAATAAAACCCACTCTACATCTTCCTTTCTCAGCTTGCCCTTTCTTATCCCTGTGGTTGGTGTCCCGCCTTTACCCTATTTTCCCTTCCTCTCCTAGTATGTTGTGTATAAAAAAACAAAAAAATATAAAATACAAAAATCCAAAAAAAAAATAAGGCTCTTTTCAGAGCTGCCTTTCACAGTTAAAAAATAGAAGTGAAAATAAATGAAGCAGGGCCCTTTGTATTTTTTAGAACTCCGCAAACAGTCCACGAACATGTAAAATTTTGGGGTGCTACCCTATCAAAACCATTGCAATTTTCTCTCGGAGGAAGTAGTGGCTCTGAAAAGAGTCTTTGGGAGGTGTTTGTGTTTCAAAAATTATAAATACTCAACACCTACTTCAAAATGGATGCTGTCATTCTAAAAAAGGTTGCAATGTATTTTGTATGTTTCTTAGAAAAATCTGATTGCCAGCATAAGTTAGATGTACTCCATCGCTGCGAAAAATGTATGTACTACAAAACATAATATTTTCATTGTGAAAAGAGGACATGCCAAAATCTCTTAGAGAGGCACAAAGAGCCTCATTGACAGTGCGCCTTGCTTTCTCCATTTGTGGACCAAATGAAGAAGAACGAAGCCACATTTGTCTCTGCGCAATCCGTGAAAAAATTACTTGAGAATTTGGAAACATGTCCATGACCTTCCCAAGTCCTTCTTTCATTGCAAATTGCAAAGGAATTCTAGACACATGTCCTAAACTGTTCCTTCCACAATGAATTATAAGTATTTCTGGATGTTGCTCTGTCTCCAAAGTAGCACAGAGGGGTAACAAGTCCAACCACTTAATTCCACGTACTCCATGCCAGTGTACTTCCACATGTGGAATCCAAGATCTAAAGCTACTCCACACGTTTCTGCATGCACCTTCAAACAATGTATCCACGAGTCTCCCAAAATCCAAACAGTCTGTTTTCTGAAACACACAGCCATAGCTATCTGTTCTTCTCTCAGCAAAAAGAGTATCTGAGAAACTCTCTCCTGGCACAACACACCCACTAAACCTTCCTGACCAATCCCTTTCAGTGCTCATTCTCATTTGCATGACTTCTGAACCCAAAAATCCCTGGATGTAACACCCGATGTCCGCGAACTACCGCCATGTCCGCGGACATATCGTAACATGAACAGCCCTTCTACCATTTCCAGTTCACTCTCTGTGCCATTCCCTCATTGGATGTAGCTAAGAAGTCACATGACCATCCACCAATCACATTCAAGACCTCTACATCTAACTGCATCATCATAGATCAGCACCGCAAATGTACTCTGAATCTCTCTGAGTACAAGTGTCATATCATTGGCAAGCACCATCTACAAGAAATACTGTACAAGTCTCCAAGATTTCTACTTGCAGCTCCATGCATATCCATATGCATGAACACAAACTACAGGTATGCATATTTTCTGTACAGTACATGAACACATTTTCTAACTGACTTTTAGCTTTGAAGTGGGAAAATGGAAGACCAGGCTCCCGTCCTTCACCTCTCGAGCTTGGCCTAAAGGTTCATGGCCCAAGCACCCGCCACGAGAAGGGTTTGCCCATCTACCAGACGACCAGATACCCTGGTACAGGAACATACGGATGTGTCCATCTGCCTGCCCAGCAGCCCGCCCCTCCCATGCCGATGCCTGCGGCACGGACCAACTAGACTAAAATCTACACGTCGTTAGAGATGCCATGACGACATAGCCAACGGATAGCACACCTGTGCCAACATACACACTGGACACTCCCGCACCAATCTACATGAAGAATATACTCAGTGCTATGACGTAGGCGACAGACATACTCACGGACGTGCATCTTTATTGTTTTCCATATAGGCTTTCAGAAATGCAGAAACGCAAGACGCATCATGAACTCATCCAAAGAGCTTGCTTACGCTTCTCCTACTCTTAGGTGCCGTAATGAGAATTATAACAAAGACACGATACTGGCCATAAGACAATATGAGACTATAACCTAAAGTGCCTGTGCATGAGACGGTTCCACCTATATACTAGGCCTGAGTAGGCCGCAAGGAAGAGCTCCCGTGGACATTAACAAAGCAAGAGTCAAGTTGCTGATCCTGCAGAAAGAGCCGGGTGGAACAACCAGCCAAGGTCGCAATGTTGCAAACCCACATTCCAAGAGCAAAGCATCAAAGGCACAATGTTGCAACCTCGCACTCCGCGCACCAACGTTAAGGTCACACCTGCAAATTAAACCAGACACACAGTGGAAAAGCAATATTAATTATGCAGAATTCTGCCTCAAACACGGTCCCTCCCCACGTGACCAAGCCGAACCTGACGAGGTGCCAAACCCAGGAGAAAAGAGGCGTCTGGATCCCTCGCTACGAGACACAGGCAGATACACTTGAAAGGCAATGAACATCTGCGACAGTGGGAGCGGTCAGCCTTCCAGCTATGAATAAACCCTCACATTGTCTGCACGTACCCATAATGAAACATTGTTGCAAATAGCAGGTACACCGAGAGCTGGGAACGGCGGTGGTCCCAGGCTGGGAGGCTCACGGGCGCACCAATCAGAACATGGGGCTCCTATCACTGACGACAGTAATATTAACCAATCCTCAGGAGTCTTCATGTAACAATTCTCATGTATCTAATTGTAGGGACGACCCAGATATATCACCTGACTACCCTTTGTCCACTAACATTGTTCTCTATATGTGTGCTATACTAACCCTACCACTCGAGCAACCAATTAAGAGTGGCGATAGGTTTTTTGTTAACTTTCTGAAGTGACGCAAGTAGCGCGTCATAATACAGTAAAAAGGGCCTGCGAGCCCCACGATTGTGTGTGTGTCAGGACGGACGCCTACGCTCCTTGACCCATCCCTGCCGTTTTGTCTAATAAACAGCAGAGTCACCTTGCTCCTTGTGTGTGTCTCATACTCTATCTCATCTGGGATATACACGGGAGGAGTTGGGGCCTCCCTGCCTGGAGGTCTGCGGACGGCCCGGCCGACCCCGGCAGAATTTCCCCCCGACAAGTTGGAGGCACTGCTGAGATCTGTTTAAGATCGGCATTTTTATGTTTTACTTTTTCCAGGCACTCCAGTTGCGAGGAGGCCCGGCAGCGCGGCCCCCTCTGCCGTCACCCCCTTCTGAGGACTACAGGACCATCGCGGAGCTGCAAGAAGACCGGACAGCGCAATCCGGATATTGGCCCTCGGGAGCCGGTTGAGAAGTATCCCGCCCGCGGTTGGCGAGTGTCCAGACGTGGTCCAGACGAGGGGAGGTGGCGAGCCGCTTAGAGGGGTGCACGCAGTCGAGCGGCCCTGCATCGAGAGAACTTGGTGAGCATGACACGCACAACAAGCAATGTGAAATTGTGAGGGAGGGGGAGGAAGTAAATAAGGGAGGAGGGAGGTGTTGTACAGATGCACGGCGAAGGTCTAACAACTTAGTGTTGCCAATGGAATGAATGGTAGCGAAACGAGTGCGAGAGCAGTCGGCTATGTTACGCGGAAGAGGGGGGCGGAGCACGAAAACATCACGTGCGGTCGCTCGTAAGACACTGATTGGCCTAAATCGCGATTACGTGTAAGGGTGGGTGTGTGTGGTTTCCTACGATTTGGCATTTATTGATCAATGAGTAGACGAGGATCCCTATTGTTCGAGCAAGAAACTCGATAGGTAGATGACGTTTCCCTGTAGGCGGTAGCTAGTTGCCTAGTTGCCCAATACGGAAGATAATTGGCTGGTTAAGCCCTCCTGTTGAGGGGCGTATCACACGCGAGGCGACGCAGCGTGCGCAGTCCGATTATATTATTGATTTGATTACCTTGTTCCAGGAGTGACAGGAAGACAGCTGTAGGGTTAGCGGGGGTAGGTCGCAAGTGTATTTTGAACTTAAAGAACATATGAAGAATGTACCAGTAGCTCGAAGAAATCGGTGACTTCACCAGTAGGGCTTTAATAGGATATCGCGAGCACGAGGAACTTTGGTTTTGAGAGTAGTGGGGAAGAGAAATATGATAAGGGAGCGGACACGGAGATAAACGATAAACGAGTGGATCGGGAAAAGGAGAAGGGGAGAGAGGCGTGGCTGCGCACGGAGAACGCCGGCCACGGCAAGTGTAAAAGGGGGAGGAGACGGGGAAACAGGACGACTGTATAAGAGTGTCGTAAAGGGTACGCAGCCGCAGGGGGCTGCGTGCGCTTCGGCCGCAGGGGGCCGTAAGGGAAGGAATATACAAAATAAAATCATACACATATATATATATATATATATTTTATTTTATTTTTTTTAAATAATTTTTATTGCATAATCTGTCAAAGGATTGTCGTAAGTCCCCACACTTGAGGGGCCAGGTAAACAATATAAAGTTGTATATTGTAAACTGCTAGTGTAGAGAAGGGTAACAAGTGGAGCGCCACTATGTCACACGGGACAGGGTCGGGAGGGTGGGGGAACACCCTCACTACCCCACTACAACACATATGCACAACACTGCCACCCCATAGGGAGAAACTGATTAAGTATAGCATAGAGTGGACCCAGGGGACGGATAACAAAATGTTAACACCATGGCCGCCTAATGGTAGTTTCGATCCATATGCCCAACATTCACTGCTAAACCATCTGCACAATACATACAAGGGGAAGAAGTTGGCAAACCATGTGGAGGTGTTTAACTTATGGAGGATGTTCCAGGGGTCCCGACCAGGACCAAATGGAATGTTCACTATGGGAGAAACACCGGAAGAAAAGGAGATTAAGAAAGAAGGAGAGGATGGGAAAAAGGGGCGTGAAGGCACAAAGAATACAGGGAACGGAGGAGAGGGAGGAGAAAAGATTGATACATCAGAGGACATAAAAAAGGAACCAAGCAACGAGATACCCATAACACCGGGAGTGAAAACAGAGGGAGGAGGGTTGTACCCTTTAAGAGAATTAGGAGAAATAGAAGGACAGTTAAGGGTGGCTGAAGGATACTCGAACCCGGCATACAGCCCTCCACCATATGTGGCTCATAGGAAGATACCAGTGGGGGAAGGGAGGATTGGAGAAGAACAGACTGTAGAGATAGGAAATGATGAGTGGGTAGCTGCACAAATATTATTAAAATTACGAGGTTCACTAACTGGAGAAGAGAGGGAGGTAGTAAAGAGAACAGACGAGGATAGTGCAAGAGAGAGTGAAATGAGGGGGGAGGAGCTATTACGGCAAAGGGAAGAGATTTTGGAGGAAAGTTTAGCAAAGCTAAGGGATGAGCAGAATGAATTGATCAAACAGCTTGAGAGGGAGGAAAGAGAGAGAGTGAGGAAAAGGAAAGAAGGTAAGAACGAATTGGAAAAATTAAGGGAACGAAATGCGGAGCAAAGGAGAGAAGCTGAAAGGGTAAAAGCAGCAGCAGACAGGGTATCAAGAGTAGTGCTGAGAGAGAAGAAGAAGGAAGAAGAAGAAAAGGAAAAGGAAATGGAAATATGGAAGAGGAGGGTACTATCAGAGACAGCTAAGAAATATGAAGAGGGGAAAGTAATAGAAAGTATAGTAGAAAGAGAAAGGGTGAAATGGGAAAGGAAGAAGGAGGATGAAAGGATACTGGAACAGATGAGCAACGAAGTAATGGAGGAATTGAAAAGGAAAAGGGAGGAAAATAGTAGGGAGATGGAGGAGAGAAGTGAAGGGGAAAGAGAAGGGAGGACTAGGGAGAGTGAAAAATGGGGGGATGTATATAGAAGTAGAGAAGTAGCAACAACGTCAGCACTAGGGGGAGCAGTGGGTAACAAAGGAAAAGGAGAAATAGACCTAATAGATTTAGAAACCGTAACAATAAAAGGGAAAAAGGCAGAGTGGGGGGTACCATTTATGAATGATTTTTGTAGTGAGGAGGAAGAGGGAGTAGAGAGGGAAGGAAGGAAGAGTGAAAGGGAAAGCTCAGATAAGCTATACCTTACTCGAACAAACATAGACTCGCCATGGATCAGTAGGAGAAGGGAGGAACTGGAGAGAAGTGAGGAGGGAGTGAAAGGACTAGTGGAAACACAAACCCATGAAACCACACCATCACCATCTCCATCACGCCCTCCCCCATCACACCCTACATGCTCAACCACTGCATGCTCGCTGCACAAAATAAAGCTCGCGCCATTCATGGACGAACTGACACCCTATGCATGTCGGCTTAGAGACCTCCCTAGTCGCAGGCAAGACAGACAAATAAACACGCCCGCATTAAACACAGGAAATGACGAAAAGAGGGGAAAGGATGGAGAAGGAGTTAGGAGCAGGGGTAATAAGGACGAGATTGAAGAGGTAAAGGAACAGGAAGAAGAGGAGGGGTGTGAGGACTCGATATTATGGAACATAAAGGGTGACACAAGACACAACTTAATGCCATTGTTGGAGAGAGGAGGGGTTAGACCACAGTACGTCCCTTGGAAGCATACGGATAAAGAAAATATAAAATGTAGGCTCCCATCACTAAGTGGAGGTGCGGGTAAGTGGATATATGAAATGGAAAAACACACCGCAGGACAGAAACTAGCAGTAGGAGATGTGAAGGGCCTGTTAATATCAATATTAGGGGATAGAGCGGATGACATTTGGAAGAGAGCGGGGTTCCATGGGGTAACAATAACAAACACATCGCATGATGGGGCACCATTTGCAAACTGCAGACATGCGCTATGGCAGGCACTGAGAGTACAGTACCCAGACACATCAGACATAGGAGCAATTACTTCCCGTAAGATGCGTGAGAATGAGGATCCTGTTGATTATATCCAGGATATCCAAGAGAAGTGGCGCATGGAAACTAGAGAACAATGGGACAAAACACCAGCCATATTTTATCATATACTTGTACAAGGGCTCCCGGAAGGGGTTCAGAAGCAACTAAAGAAAGTAGTGGGAATGGAAGCAAAACCATGGCCAGAAATACAACTGACTATAGTACATCATTGCAGGACATGGCAAGGAAAAATTAAACAAAAGGAAGAAGACAGGAAGACAGAAGAGGCTAAACTAGTACAGAAAAAACTTACTAAATATACAATGGAAGGGGCACTAATAACTACGCCCACACCAATGGCCCAAAGCCCCATACAAGTAGTGGCTGCACAAGATCCCGCTCAAATAGCACCTCCACAGACTATAACACAACAAGTCCCGCCACTGCAATTACACGCACCAAACATGGGAGGAGGGTACCCAATGCAAGGAGCTGGGTATTATAGTTATAACAGAGGGAGAGGAGGATTAATGAGAGGGAGAGGATACGGATATAATACCCAACAGCAGGTGGGAGGACTTAGAAATTCCTACCCCACAGGGCAACCAGTATACCAGGATAACACAGGGAGCTTCCCATGGCAAAGCAGGGAACCACCCGTGTGTTGGAGTTGCGGATTATTAGGACACATGTCACGCACGTGTAGGGTCAGGCCAGGTACACCAGCATGGAATGAACAGGCACAACCTAGGACCTCACAAGAACAGCAGGGCATACAACAACAGCAGACGTTACAACAAGGAAGTGACCAACAACAACAATTAACACAACAACAGCCACAACAACAAGTAGCGCTAACACAACAACCCCAAACTCAACAAACGCAATTGGGTAGGGTGACGGTGTTGGGACACAACCCTTACACGGGGAATGGCCAATCATTGTACCCCCAATAGGACAGCCCACAGACGGCCTTGGTGTGTCCCATCCTGTCAGTAACACCTAATAGTGCGGAGGAGCCACGCATAGAGGTAACGATAGGTGACAAAAAATTATCATTCCTTGTTGACCCCGGGGCAACCCGGTCTTGCATAAGGGAAGGTAAATTTAAGATGTCAGGCGAAGCCATGAACACCCAAGGATTTTCTGGGGCTAAAGGGTTGGTTCCCTTTACTGATAACGTTCCCTTATCTATTGGAGATTATGATCTGTCGGTTCCACTTTTATATTATAGTGCCTCACCAGTAAATATACTGGGGAGGGACATAACGAACAGGTTGAATATGACGATCTCCTTTACAGAGGATGGCATAATTTGCTCTACTCCAGGGATTAACATGCTCGCAGCACGACAAATTATACAAGCATACTGTGGACAGACAGCGATTAGGGCGGAGCCAGTAGATGGCGAGCTATTCCAGTATGGAACAGACATGGCATTTGCATGGATGCCAGGGATAGAAGGGAAAATATGGAGAAGGCCAGCAGCCTATCTGTTCCGACCAGAAACACCTGTTAATGAACCAGAAGGAAAGGTGTTTGTAATGGACATTGAGAGCATTATTGCAACAGCTGATTATATTCCTGTGCACGCCCAAGATAAAGAAGGGAGAGCATGGAGGGCAGTGATAGCACTAGCAGAAGGATGTAGGCTGACCCAGGTGTCAGATGAGGAGCTGTTTTCAGAAGAAAAGGAGGAAGGTGAAATGGTGTTCATGATGAGTGTAGAAATATGGTTAAGAGTGGCTCACAAACAAGTAGCACAGAAAATTGCAATGGCACTTGAGGCACCAGCATGCACCCCAGTCCCATTCTTTAAGGAGGATATGTCAAAGGTGCCCAAATCATTATGGACTATTAGCCCTTATGACGTGGGATGCATAAAAAGCATAGGGGGTGTAAGGATAAAATTAAAAAAAGGTGCCATACTACCAAGAGTGAAACAGTACCCACTGTCAAAAGAGGCAGATGAGGGCATATATGAAACCATAACGGCCCTTATAAACAATGGCATATTGGTCCCCTCAGGGTCACCATGTAACACGGCTGTGTACCCAGTGCGCAAGGCTAAAGGGGGGTCTTGGCGCTTCATACAGGACCTCAGGCCCTTGAACAACATAGTGGAAGCAGAGTATCCAGTAACAGCAAACCCGGCCACGATATTATGTGGCATTCCAGCAGAAGCATCACGATTTACAGTGATTGACCTTAAAAATGCTTTTTTCTCAATACCATTACACCCAGACTCACAAGATTTGACAAGCTTCACTTAACGAAATACAAAGTGGAAACATACCAGACTACCACAGGGGTATTGTGAATCACCCTCAATTTTCAATAGAGTAATACAGATGGATTTGGGTAACGTTGAAGTGGAAAGCACAGTGTTACAGTATGTGGATGACATAATAATTTGCAGTACAAACGAAAGTAAATGCAGAGAGGACTCGTTAAAAATGTTGACGATATTGGCTGAAAAAGGGAACAAGGTAGACATGGAAAAGATACAATACTGTCAGGAACAGGTACTTTACATTGGCCAACTGATATCCCAACATGGAAGAAGGATTGCACCACAAAGAGCGCAGGCCATTTCAAACACTCCAATGCCACAGACTGTGAGAGAACTGCAGCAATTTCTGGGGCTGTGCAACTACTGTAGAGCATGGGTGTTTGATTACAGTTCATACATAGGACCCCTGCTTGAGGGTTTGAAGGAAGCAAATAAAGGGGAGAAAAAGTTGGGGTGGACTATGGAAATGAGGGAGGCCTTTGACGAATTGAAAGACGCGATATCAACTGCTCCAGTACTGGCATCCCCAGACTATGAGCGACGATTTTTCATATTTTCACATTGCGACTCAGCAGTGATGAAAGCAGTATTGGCCCAAAAAACTAGCATGGGCTATAAACCAGTAGCATTTTACAGCGGCCACTTAGACCCTGTGATGTTAGGTCACTTCCCTTGCGAACAAGGCCTCGCTGCAGCTGCTTTTGCAGTGGAAAAAGCATCAGCAATAACCATGGGGTGTCCAACCACACTGTTTGTGGAGCATGCACTATTTGCAATACTGAATAAACCCAAGTCCACACTAACAACACAGAGGGCATCAGGATATGAGATCATTTTGTCTAGAGCTGAACTAGCAATTGTTAGATGTAGCACGGTTAACCCTGCAAGGTTCCTAGCAGAAGTAATTGAGGAGGGAGATTACGCCCATGACTGCACCCAAATAACTGAAATGTACTCATGTACTAGAAAAGTTGAAGAAAACGCACTAGAGGGAGGTGAGCTTTTGTTTATTGATGGGTCATCAACTATTGATCAAGGAGATGGGATACGGAGGACTGGGGCAGCAGTGGTAAAAATGATGGAGGCGCCGGTGTGTGTGGCTATGAAATGTGTACAATTACCACAGCATTACTCTGCTCAAGCCGCGGAACTGGTTGCACTAATATTGGCATTAAAGGAAAGTTTTGACAAACGAGTAACCATATATTCCGACAGTGCATATGTTACATCCACTGTCCACTCAGGGCTATCAAAATGGAGAAGAAGAGGGTTTAGGAGAGCTGATGGCACTCCAGTACAACATGTCCTCTTATTGGCTGAACTAATTGAAGTAATAAACGACCCCCAAGAACTAGCCCTAGTCAAATGTACCGCACACACCAATGGTGAAGACCACGTCTCAAAAGGGAATGCAGCAGCAGATGCACATGCGAAATATGCTGCATACTTTGGTGAGATATGGAACCCCACAGACTCACAGAGAGGGAGAGGGAGGGGAATGGCTAGGGAGATGTTGATAAGAGAAGGGTACACCCATCTCCCAGCCACACAGATTATGGAGCTACAAGCGGCTGCACCAATGGCCGAAAAAGAAATATGGGTAAAAAGAGGATGTACAATGTCACCAACCGACGCACTATGGCGCCAGGGTGGCACTGGAAAAGTTGTAATACCATTGGCACTTTTAAACACCGCCCTGAGCCAATTACATCACCCAGCCCATACAGACAAGGAAATAATTGCAGCACGAATTAGAGAAGATTGGTTCTGTCCCGAGTTAAATTCTCATGTGTCGAATTTTATCAGCAATTGTCTCACATGTCAACAGTTTACGGCCGGTCATACCCTAAAGGTGATAAGAGGTACCATACCCCGGCCAGAGGGACCTTTTCGGCATCTCCATATTGACTATGTTGATATGATCAACATATGTCAAGGTAATAGGTATATGATTGTAGTAGTATGCCCATTTTCTAGGTGGATTGAAGCAGGGCCCTGTTCACACCCAGTTGCATTTAGAGCAGCCAAATTCCTAGTAAGGGAGGTCTTCCCCAGGTGGGGAGTGTGCGAGGTTTTAAGGTCAGACAATGGCCCGCATTTCGCAAACGAAATGTTCCAGCATATCACATCCCTACTGAGCATAAAACACAAATTTGCATGTGCATACCACCCACAGGCTAATGGTGTATGTGAACTCCTGAATGGCCTATTGAAGGAGGCAATTGCAAAAATACAACAAACGACAAAGAAAAGCTGGTTGTATTGCCTTCCATTAGCCCTATTTGAATTAAGGAATAGGCCAGGGTCCGACCACCACCTCACCCCTCACGAGGTGGTTACTGGACGTCAAATGCGCCTTCCCCTAACGCCAACGTCAAGGGCATTCACTGACCACGAAAGTTCAGCAAGTGTGTTAGGTGATGAAATGTATCAATATGTGTCTTCTTTGATTACTAGTGTTGTGTTTGTGTCTCAACAGCTCGAGCGCACACGGGGCGGGTCTACCAGCAATCAAGAAGAAGGCGCCAGTACAGAATTGGAAAAGGAGAACTTGTGCAAACTTGCCAAAGGTGACCACGTGCTACTCCGCAATTTCAATAGGAAATGGAACGATAGGAGGTTCACTGGCCCCCATCTGGTAGAGGACGTATCAACAAGAGCAGTAAAACTGAAGGACAAGCGTGCCTGGAATCACCTACATGATGTAAAGATCTACAAACTGCAGACCCGCCCCAGCGCCAACGACAGGTCCATTGGAAGAACAGCAACAACATCCCTGACAGCGGAAGGAAGTTCTACCATAGACAACGACCCAATTGTTCCCTTACCATGTCACTATCCAGCTTCCCCGGAGACAATAACTGACGAAGAAAGGGGTGATCCCCATACTGCCCACCCCATGGTCACATGCTCAAAGAGTAAAAATACTTCCGCCACCTGAGCCCAAACCCCCCACCCATTGACCCCCAAGTATAGTTATAACTGAACTGAAAGACATTGCCTGCACAAATACACATGTAAACACGTGAATGTTCTCTTTTTTCTCTCGCACATACAGGAACTGCGTATTATTGTATTGTTAAGAAAATATCTGACTAACAAGTTCACTGCCCAGGCGTGGATGGTACTACCAGACAATGACTACCCAGAAGAATTGTCACACCAATTTGTATACGAAATAAAAAGGCCAACATACCTAAAAAAGAGAAGGGTACGTGTCTACTACACAGCATTCCTCTTGGCCATAGAATATTCCATGCCCCACCTCCGCCAATACTTGCCGGTCCTCAGAGACAGATCGCTTAGAGTAGCGTGGGAACAGCTCTTCGCCTGGGCACTGAATGACTATTTGATAGGGAGAGCTTAAAGGAAACAAAAAAACTAACATTAAATAACAAGCATTTTTGAGAATTTTTAGGCGGGCAACTTTAACGTTGCAAGAATACGCTGCCAGGACTGCAGCAAGGTAAGAGCAAAAATGCCGGTGAGAGTAGCATATGTAATTAAAGTAATAGGGATTTTGATGATCACCGGGTTCTTGGCTGCTTCTGTATGGCAGTACAGCTATGCTATTGATTTTATTGCTGCACCCAAACCTAATATACCCCCGTCCCCTGCTGCAACAGGTGTTACGTCAGGTGATAGTAGTAACATTGCACCCAAGCAAGATAGAGTTAAACGCAACACATACTCAGACAATAAAGGTATTGATAATTATATACAAGATTCAGCACATGTCACAAACAACATATGGTACCAACACATGACCCGCATTGGTAAGCAGACAACTGAGGACAGCTGCTACGTTTGCTCATTAATACCATACGCCATGAGTGCTTCACGAACATTTGTTGCCACAGAAATAGATGAAAAGACAGCACAGTGCATAATATACTTGGCACTGTTCCAAACGAAAGGAAGATTTCAAGGAACAGTAGTGCACATGACATGGAAAACACGAGACTCATACCCATATGAAAACAACTTCCTCAAGACCTATTTCAGTTACCACAAGAGCAGTTTACATGCTGAGGCATTCAGATACATAACAAGTGGCCCCGCAAAAGGAGAAACAAAGAAAGTAACACTGCAGTATCTACCATGTGATTGGTACGCCATTGAAGTTCCGGGTAAATTAGGATGCTGGGAGAGGCCACTGGTGACGATAACGGGGAAAGTGTATTTGGACAACAGCTGGGAGATAGGAGTGATTGGCAGCAACATGGTAACAAAAGAAACTATCTCAACTATCGAGGCACACAATCACCGATGTTGGACGACGTGGATCAAGTATGTACCAATGCTCACGTGGGTAGAAACAGATGAAGACCCAATAACAATACTACCGTTGACTGCGCCCAAGGTATGCTACCAGCATAAAGGAAAGGTGGACGTAGGGTATAACACCAATTGTGCAAGTGTGAAGGAGTTACCTGAGGGGGGAGCAGGAACAGCAGTAATAATGGACCATTATTGGGCTTGTGGAGAAAAGGCATACCATACACTGCCTCCCCTGTGGAATGGTGTGTGCACAATGGTGCACGTCAATGTACCATCACTAGTGGTACCTAAGAAGCATGTCAATGTGGCGAACCTTCCCAAAATGGATGAAGGGGACAAAAGAAAAAAGAGGTCTGCACCACTTCAGGAGGAGCAAGGGAACAGGACCAACAGCAATGATACTGTCCTAAATAGAAGAAAAAGACAAGGAGAGCCACTGACAGGAAATTACCTGTGGGGAAGGTCGGAAACGGCACTAACCTCAATACCGCCAGAACACAGACTATTCAGCAGAGCAGCAATGTTCTTCTCCTCAATAATACATCCGGGACTGCAGGCTTACGCAAACGCAAAATGGCTCCAAATAACTAGATGGGAACTAATGATGACCATCAATTCTACAGTAAATGGGTTCAACGCAATAAAAGAGGAGCTGCGAGCTATAAGGATGGTAGCACTACAGAACAGATATGTATTGGACCTTCTCACAGCAATGGAAGGAGGAGTTTGTGCAAAGATAGGACAATCATGCTGCACGTTCATACCTGCCAACGATGCTGACAATGGTACACTGACTGAAGCAGTTTCACAATTGGCCCAGATGCACTCCAAAATGATGGATGAAAGTGAAAGAGCTGGTTCTCACTATTATGGTCATGGATGCCATCCTGGCTGTCAGATGGACTAAAAATAATAGTGGGGTGTACTATTTTGGCTGGAGCTACGCTGATCATAATTAGATTTTGGAAGGCCCGGAAGGCACGTACCACTGACGAGTTGCTCGAAATGGTGGGAATGCACCCCTTGATGCCAGCAGATGACGGCCAACATACAGGTGTGATAATACAGGAGAGGGAGAAGTTGCGCACCCAAATCATCACCAACCATCTAGACCCACCATCAGTGAAGATCGAGAACCCAAGAAACCCCAGGAGCTACATAGGGAAATGGGTATACTGTACTCCTGGAGGAACCTGTGAATATATGTATTGGTCATTCAAAGATCATGTGAACCATTATGGACATCTAGGAGGAATAACTAAGATATGGCGAGTAAGAGGAGATAACGAGAAGGATATGTTTGTGGTCGACAAGTCGACCAGAGGGGGGACTGAAGTGGGAAAATGGAAGACCAGGCTCCCGTCCTTCACCTCTCGAGCTTGGCCTAAAGGTTCACGGCCCAAGCACCCGCCACGAGAAGAGTTTGCCCATCTACCAGACGACCAGATACCCTGGTACAGGAACATACGGATGTGTCCATCTGCCTGCCCAGCAGCCCGCCCCGCCCATGCCGATGCCTGCGGCACGGACCAACTAGACTAAAATCTACACGTCGTTAGAGATGCCATGACGACATAGCCAACGGATAGCACATCTGTGCCAACATACACACTGGACACTCCCGCACCAATCTACATGAAGAATATACTCAGTGCTATGACGTAGGCGACAGACATACTCACGGACGTGCATCTTTATTGTTTTCCATATAGGCTTTCAGAAATGCAGAAACGCAAGACGCATCATGAACTCATCTAAAGAGCTTGCTTACGCTTCTCCTACACTTAGGTGCCGTGATGAGAATTATAACAAAGACACGATACTGGCCATAAGACAATATGAGACTATAACCTAAAGTGCCTGTGCATGAGACGGTTCCACCTATATACTAGGCCTGAGTAGGCCGCAAGGAAGAGCTCCCGTGGACATTAACAAAGCAAGAGTCAAGTTGCTGATCCTGCAGAAAGAGCCGGGTGGAACAACCAGCCAAGGTCGCAATGTTGCAAACCCACATTCCAAGAGCAAAGCATCAAAGGCACGATGTTGCAACCTCGCACTCCGCGCACCAACGTTAAGGTCACACCTGCAAATTAAACCAGACACACAGTGGAAAAGCAATATTAATTATGCAGAATTCTGCCTCAAACACGGTCCCTCCCCACGTGACCAAGCCGAACCTGATGAGGTGCCAAACCCAGGAGAAAAGAGGCGTCTGGATCCCTCGCTACGAGACACAGGCAGATACACTTGAAAGGCAATGAACATCTGCGACAGTGGGAGCGGTCAGCCTTCCAGCTATGAATAAACCCTCACATTGTCTGCACGTACCCATAATGAAACATTGTTGGAAATAGCAGGTACACCGAGAGCTGGGAACGGCGGTGGTCCCAGGCTGGGAGGCTCACGGGCGCACCAATCAGAACATGGGGCTCCTATCACTGACGACAGTAATATTAACCAATCCTCAGGAGTCTTCATGTAACAATTCTCATGTATCTAATTGTAGGGACGACCCAGATATATCACCTGACTACCCTTTGTCCACTAACATTGTTCTCTATATGTGTGCTATACTAACCCTACCACTCGAGCAACCAATTAAGAGTGGCGATAGGTTTTTTGTTAACTTTCTGAAGTGACGCAAGTAGCGCGTCATAATACAGTAAAAAGGGCCTGCGAGCCCCACGATTGTGTGTGTGTCAGGACGGACGCGTACGCTCCTTGACCCATCCCTGCCGTTTTGTCTAATAAACAGCAGAGTCACCTTGCTCCTTGTGTGTGTCTCATACTCTATCTCATCTGGGATATACACGGGAGGAGTTGGGGCCTCCCTGCCTGGAGGTCTGCGGACGGCCCGGCCGACCCCGGCAGAATTTCCCCCCCGACAGCTTGTATAATCTGTAAAATGAATCTACTGTCTTTTTTTCAATCTCCTAAAATCAACTGTCACTTACAAATCTTTATACTATTTAATTTCTTTATACACACACACTCAAATAATGTTAAACTAACATTTTTTAAATGAAATATATAGACTAGATATAGTCAAACAAAATTGCATGCACATTCTATGTTCAAATCTCAAACAATAACACTTGTACAATTACATAATTTTTTAAAAATGTCTTTATTTATTTAATTACTTACATTTCAATAGGACTAGCAGCCCATGACATTGAGGCACTATTACTTGGAAGAGCTTAGTTACAGGAATAATGGTATTCAGTGGTACATTATGAATTTACAAGACATAGTAAAGATATTTTGTTTGCTACAGTTAGTCATTGCAATACAATGTGTTCATTAAGAACATATCATATGTATTCAACTGTTGCTAGGTATCTTATGTAAATAAGATAGTTTTAATGGTTTTGAGGAAGGCGCTATGATATGATATGATATGATATGATGATATGATATGATATGGCATTTGTAACAGCCCTATACACAAGTGTTTCAAGGTGCGACGAGGCAGGGAGGGGGGAACAAGGGGAAGACAGACAACAATCCTACTAGGCCAGGTGTAATTCAGACCGTGCAAGTGCAGGGGTAGGGGGAAGGGAAAAAGTGCAAGGGGAAGGGTAGGGGGAAGTGCAGTACAAAGTAGGTAGAATAAAAAATAAATAAATAGGGCCAGCTGGTGGCAAGGTAAGTGCAGACAAGTTCTGGGAGGGGGGGCTGTAGGGATACAGAGACAGTCCCACAGTGCAGGGGTTGCCATGGAGGCAGTGCAAGTGGAGAGTGGCTGGGCCCAGGACCGAGTTCGGTGAGGGTGGCCCAGTTGCAGATTCAGTGCAGTTTTAGTGAAGAATTTAGCAGGGGAGAGGGAGAGAGAAAGCAGAAGCAAAGAGGAAGGTTTTGAGGTGCTTCCGAAATCGGAGATGGTTCTCCTCAAGTTTCAGGGAGGCAGGAAGGCTGTTCCAGAGGAAGGCCCCTGCCGCGGAGAGAGTTCTACCCCCAGCTTGTTGCTTTGAGAAGTGGCTGACCCTGAGGGAGTTAAAGACGGATGAGCGAAGGGCTCGGGAAGGAAATATTTAGGAAGAGAGATTTCAATTGAAAAAATCAATGTCTAAATTAAAAACAGTGCTATATACAAACAAAATTACTAATTTATTTCTTTTACAATTGCAGTGAAGACCATTCTTCTGAAAAGAAGCAACCGAATTTGAAGTACAAAGAAAAACTAAGAAGTAACCTGTTCATTTTAGAAAAAAAGTAAGTAGAATATCACCATAATATTTGTATTATTACTCACACTGTAAGGTTAATTCATGCTATTTCTGTGCCTAAAAATAGAGATTCTACACCATTCTGTCCAAAAATCCCCATGTCTTAAACAGCGTTTTACAGCCAGAATGGCCCACAAATTCCTATTTTTCGACACACAAATTACCCAACTCAACTGCTAGAATTTAGATGTTATAGAACAAACAACTGTTTTAATTGTATAGCATTAGATATACTATTTATACTTCTCCACACCACTAGCTTACTTTTTTCTGTCATCTGAACCCCAGTTGAGTAACACATTAATTCAAGAATACCCATCCCTACTAGTTGTAGTTCCCAATGCACACACACCATTTCATACATCTTTATCATCTTACTCACACACTCATGCACACAGCACACATACATTGCAGAACACCACAACCCATACCTACTTTAATTTTTCAACAGACCCTAAAGAATGCCTACCAAAAATCAAGTCCATAGAAAGCAACGCAGAAGTAGAGCAAATGAAAATAAAAGTGTCCAACATAAGCATCCTTCTCTAGCACAATTTGTAAAAAAAGTTGAAACAAAACAGCAAATGCAGTCATTTAGTGAAACAAAAGAAGGTTCAAATACAAAAACTTTGCCTTCTCTATCAAAATGTAAACCAAACCAAAAAACAATTAGTAGAAAATCAGCTATCACTACAGATGAAACTGCTTCTTTAAATCGTGATATAGTTCAAAGTAAGCATACCAAGAAAAGTATTTTAGCCAAAATGTTCCATTACAAAGTCCTTCAAAATCTTACAAAAACAGGAGAGAAACCAGGTTCAACGCTTAAAACCTATCATAGGAAATTAATCTTAGAAGCGTTGATAGACAGTGCAATTCTTCTCAAAAGAAAGTTATTTATTTTAGTGTTAAACAAAATAACTAAATAAACAAAATGTCAACAGAAAGAACTTCTTAAGTATCTGCGGAGATGAATGGAGTCACACTACGAGCACAGACCCATACTTTAATGAAGAAGCGTACAAACAAAAGCAAACAAATACAATTGCCATACATAGCAGTGCTCGAGGTTATGAAAAAGTTAATAATACCATAATGGAACAAGAAGTACTCCTTACACGTCTTTAAAATCTGTGGCGCCAGCGCACCTGCGTGCGCACCGGGAAGTACAGCGAAGTGCTGTTTGCTGTTCGCTGCGAGCGCACAGGCGTTTGGAGCCTCTTTTCTTGGGGGAGAGGGGTGCGGTGAGTCTATTTACCCGTAGGGATCCGGCTTTAATACAATTCATTAAATTTGTGTTGAGACCTATTAAGTTGTCTATTTCACCCTCATAGGGAGATTGAATCCTGTCTTTAGGACCGCCCATAAATTACCAATATTTGAACTCTAGGTGGTATTCCAGGGGAAATTATGGATTCTATTTTGAGAAATGGGAAAAAGCGGACGGAATGCCCTTCAAAAACGATCCCCATGTTAGAATCTTCAAAAAATCTAAAAAAAAAACAAAACCAAAAAAAAAATGAGGTATCTAGCCCCATTTCCTTGTTGCATGGGAAGACATCACTTTTGTCGATATCTATGCATTCGGATGATTTGAGGGATACTCTGGATACTCTGGATACGAGTCGGCCATCAGAAATATATTTGGAGAATTTAGCCAATATAGAAGTCTGTTCCATAAAAACAGCAAATGAAAACATTACGAATGATCCTTTTGCAGCTCCGGAGCAAACTAGTGAAGTGCAAAAAATAATGGTGGATATACATGCAAATAAATACCAGCCTATTTCGGATATATCAATGCTGGCACCGGTGATCATGTCCGATCTTGACAAAAGAGCCAGACTTTCCTTAGGCCCCTCAACACCGGTCTCTATTAATGGCCCTTGGCGAGAACATGTACATTTTCATAAACCCAATGAGCTGCTGGCGGAATTAAATAATTCCGACAAGAAACACACGATAAATCTAGCCAGTCAAACGCCTATAACCAGTTCACCTCTCAAGAACCTTGCAGACACTAGCAACATGCAGGAAGGTTTAGGAGAACAAAAACCGGTCACAACGTCTATCCCCATACTTAACTTCTCAAACGTCCCTGAAGCGACCATACTCAATGATCTAAACGAAGAAGAAGGCTTAGAGCAAAAACTTAATGACCTACCTATTTTTACGAGAATCCTAAATCTACTCGATCGTGGACATGAACATTCACATCTCTTATTACAAGAGATGAAAAACGAGCTTGCAAGTAATAAGGCCCAACTTTCAAAAATTGAAGGCTATATGCTAGCACAAGATTCTTGTCATGTATACCACTCCGAGTGTCACATTCGAGCAGCCGCTTTGGTAAAAAATGAGATGTCTAATTCCACTCACTTTCTTGAGAAAAAAAATGCTGCTTCACAGACTTCAGATGAACAATTTTTTGCCAATGGAATCCCGATAACCTTTGCTCAAATCCTGCAACACAAAGAGACCAATGAAAATCAAAAAGCCAACTTTTCATCTATTAATAACATGAATTACTTGGAAATTGCTAAGCTCCAGCATGACAGAATCTGTCAAATTGAATCAATTGTGATGCAGCCTAAAACAAACGAAGAGCCTGATAAAACGCTTGCGGAACATGAAGATACTGCACTAAATACAAGCCTACCTGTCAAGTCACCTGACAGTCTTTCGGAATTGGTGGAGCTGATCACTAATGGAAACCTTAAAGAAGGTGGGCATGACACCCTCAATGCTCAAGATAAGATTTATTTTATATCGCGACGTGCTAAAAGAAATCATTTAAAAGCATTAAAAAGAAGACATAAAAACAAAGGCCATTGTGCTAACACTGCAAAAAAGATAAATGATTTAGCCGCTGAACTTGAAATTGAGAATGGAATAAATGCATCACCTACTAAAACATCTTCAGAGCTGACTGATCAAAATCTGAATTTGAATGAATTAGATGATGAAAGCAAGTTTGCATTACAAATCAAATCTACAAAATGCCAGAGAAGTGATACGTTAATAACGAGAAAAAAGTCTCTGTTGCAATCTCCCATTCAAAAATATAAAGTAGAAGATAAAGTAAACATGAAGGAAGACGGGCTACATCCTAGCATTGAAAACATGATTCAATCACAGGTAACAGCTTTCTTTAAAGATCTGTCTTCGAAAAAATCAGACAGCTTGGTGCGGAACACGCAAAATAAATGTAGCAATGGCTGCGTACCTTGTGTGAAACCAATCGAAACATGCGATGGTACAGAGACAATAAATACGTGCGACTCTCTGGTGACAGATAAAATTAATGCAATAACGGAGGTAGTCACTAAAACTGAACCCAACAAATCAGAGACTCAAATGCCATATTCTCAGAAGATCACACATGAGCAGCCGATAGCTATCATTGGCACCTCAACGCTAGAAGAATCGATACATGCATCGCAAAAACCAAGTACTACAAATATCCAAACGGAAGTACGGACTGGGCCGTCTAGCCATCATTGGGAGGAAGCTGAAGCCACTAAAAAAAAAGGAATCGCCGAGACTGAAAATAAAGTACAAGATACACTTAGTGACGATAAAGATTCCCAGATCATGCTGCAATTTCATAAGATACCTCCAGAAATGCAAACTATCGTGGGGTGGAAAAGTGACCCGCAGATTAACGGTACGGCACAAATTAATCGTTCATTTCTCATGAACGCACTTTATAAAATTCCACCTTTAAGAAATTTAGGGTCTAACGATATAGAGTGGATTCGCTTACCCGCGTCAAACAACAACAGAATGTTATCGAATATGATTTCACCCATTATTGCAAAACTGATATGGGAACATCGAAGTGATCTCCGGTCTCTGGGACTTGAAATGATGGGGTTCGACCACATAAAGACAGCCATGGAGTTTATGGAGTTCATACCGCCCCCGCTGATGGTGGGCTCTCAGCTTAATACCTTGAACTTGGGTGATAAGAAATCACACAACAACATGATAGAACATCTGTCAGCTCTTACGAACGCCCTTAACAATCTAAAATGGTTGGAACCTTTGGTGAAAACAGTTGTTAATGTAACTCCACCTACAAATACATTATAAAATAATGACTTAGTTATCATGTCATGGAATTGTTGTGGCATTGGTAATCTTCTAAAATGGAAAGATAAGCTTCAATTAGAACATGCTCCAAATATTCTGCTTGTTCAGGAAACGATGGCGCTTACAACCATTGAAATTGAGGGATTTGCGGTATGTTGTCACCACGCAAAGAAAGGTGGTGAAGGAAGACCCTCAGGGGGGCTGATGATTTTGATTGATACCACGTTAAAATTCACTATTAATAACACATATCACAATGATTTGCTTATTATGTGCGACATTTGCTTTGATGTGGACTTACATGGTCATCTACTCTTGATCTCTCTTTACTGGAATCCATCGCAACTTTCCATAGAACAAGCCTCCGAGCTTTTCGGAGAGACTCTCACCACTGTGTTAGCCAAAGCACCTAATGCAGAAATATTTATCGGAGGTGACTTCAATGCACTATGCACTGATGATAACTATAATAGGAATGTCAGTTCTCCCTATCTGCAAGCCTCACTTAATAAAGGAGACAAGTGGATTAGGCTTCTTAAAGATTGGAACATATTTCTTGTTTTAAATTCTGCACTGCATTGTCAATTTACATGGAAACGTGGAAATAGTCAATCATGGATCGATCATATGTTTGCATCCAAAGAGCTTTCAGGCAGATTAGCGCCAGTTAAATCTTTGAAAATAGTGTTTGGGGATCATGCTGTGATTTCTTCTGCTATAGTAAACTACTTTGCACACTGCGTACCCTTGACTCACTTAGGTCTTATTCAATGTGATAGACCTACGTTGTCTATTAACTGGTCTCGTTCCACATGTCGGAGGTTTACGGCTCTGATAAACAGAGACCTTTGGAAAACTCATACTGTTAACAATACTGATAATGCAATAATCTCAAATTGGAACGGTAAGACAATAGCGGCGCACCTTGCAAAGTTGTCTACGGACGATTCCTCGAAGGAAAGGAGAGTAGAAGGGAGTGTTTTGTATTTTCATGCCACTGCTGAACTAAAAATAAAGAAAACTCATGAGCTACGTAAAATAACGAATTCCAGGCTCACTATGACTCAGAGTGAATATCGCTTCGAGAAAAAAAAAATATTGTGGCATTACAAAAAGAACCTTAAAGAGCTACGTATATTAAAAAAAATTCAACAAAATCAACGAATGGTTAACCTATTATGTAACAGGAAAAACAAAGATATTTGGAAAACGATAAGATCTTTTGAAAAAGAGACTCCTCGAGGTTTCGAACCTTGCATAGACAGCACAGCATGGTACTCGTTTTTTCTTAAAAAATTTGCTTTACCTGTTGAATTTATGGAGTATGATGATGCACCTGCGTCGCAATTAATTCCTAATAGTTGTCCTTGGAAAAAGAGCGACATTTGTGCCGCAATTTATAGGCTAAAAAGCTCCAAATGTCCTGGGCCGGATGGCCTTCCACCTTGCCTAATTAAAGACGACCCACTGTTCTGGGCTAATATCTTTTATGGCACCTATCAGGAGATATTTCGAACCAAGGCAATTCCAAGCTCATGGCTTACGTCTATGATTATTCCGATACACAAAAAGGGTAGTATTTCAGATCCCAATAACTTCCGACCAGTAGCAATCATTGATGTAGCGGCTAAAATCTTTGCTGCTTTAATTCTTGTAGAGCTTGAAAGTTTTGTTGCTATAAATAGTACTCTGAGTCCCTCGCAAGTTGGCTTCCGTAAAGGGATGGGAACACCACTTAATGTGTGTATTTTAGCGCATATTATTGCCCATGCTACTAGTCCTAACAACACGCATGTATTCGTGGCATCGATAGACTTAAAAGCAGCGTTTGATTGTGTAATACGAAGAACGTTATGGGAAAAACTTCATAGAGCTAAGATACCACAATATCTCATTACATTGATAGAAATGCTACACTATCAAACAAATTTTAAAGTAAGATTAGATCGGTTAGGTTCCCTTACAGAGAAAATACCTTCACAAATAGGGGTTAAACAAGGTTGTAACCTTGCAGCAATGTTATTCAATCTTTATCTGGCCGGAATCAACGAAATTTGGGACAAGGAGAAATCTTTTCCGATTCGCATAGGAGCACTCACCATATCATGGTTGGCATATGCAGACGATATTCTGCTTTTTGACCGCACACAGGCTGGATTGCAACATAAATTAGAAAACTTTTTGAGCTATTGCAGATCTAATAATTTGAGGGTAAATCCCCAAAAATCCAATATAATAATACTTGCGAATAGGAAAAAAATCTGTCATTTTTCATGGAGATTTGATGATGAATCGATTAAGACAGTTATGGAACTTCCTTATCTTGGCCTCATTTTGACAAAGAATATGTCGTTTCGAAAAATCAAGGAAATACTTACTATAAAGGCGACTACTCTAAAATATCAAATGAAAGTGCTCCGAAATAAGATCTGCAAATTCTCATTAATTCCTCTCTTAGAATTTTATCTAAAAAAAGTAGAGGCAATATTACTCCACGGAGTGGAATTATATCTTAGTGACTTGGGCCCACTTTTTGACCAACTACAGGGGCAGATGTGGAAATACACTCTTGATCTGCCCCCATCCATCCCTAACGCGATTGTTATACATGAATTAGGCCTGAATTCTCTATCCGCTAAATACAATTGGAGATTACTAGTGAACTTTGCGAAAATGTTATACCCGCCAAAAAATTCTCTATATTTAGATCTTCATACTATGATGTTCAACAAGAATCCTCTCTCCATAGTTCAATACAAAAAACGTATGATAGGAATTATGGAAAGGATTAATTTAACAGGTGATGATTTGGAGCTCTTTCAGGAAAAGAGTAAAAAAAACTGTATCAAACTGATTGGGCGGATATTTGCACAAAAATAGCTAATTACTCCTCTTATTTAGAATATAACAAATTTGTGCATAAACAAACACCTCGCATGACGTATCTAAATCTATGCCCTTGTCCCAAGGTGCGGCAAACTTTTATGCTGTTTAGGTTCGACTTGCTACATACACGGGTTAGACAGAAGCATTGGTTCAAGAAAGACGTAGCTGATATATGTATAATCTGTCGCTTTTGTAAGCAGACGCCCGAATCCCTTAAACATCTGTTTTTGTATTGCACTTACTTCGAAAAGGCACGCTGTAGAATGATAGAATCATTTGTGGAGGCAAATACTATTGAATCGAGGGAATGGATCTGGACTAGTAGCATGTGGGGGGCGACAAATGCCTCGATAATTCGAACTACACGCTTAGTAAAGACCATTGAGTTAGAGCTGCTGATGGGTAATTAGTTTCATACTTGATGGACAATTACTGTTGATGAAGTGTTTATACGCCTGGATCAGGATGTTTTAGCTTCGATAGAATGGCTCAAGCTACTTAGGGGGCGACAAACGGCAAGACCGTGGATCTTATCTCTGACGACTCTTGTAATTATATCCTTATGCTGACTGTTATGGAGCTATAAATGTAACATGCACTTGTAGCTGTTCTTTTTACCTTATATAAGATATGAATTTATATGTAAGTTCTTTTTTATACTCAGAAATGTAATTAGTTATGATTTGTAAAGGTCTTGATGTTTCTTTTTTATTATACATCTCGACTCAAAACAAATAAAAACTTTAAAAAAAAAAAAATGCACATGGTGTACAACATGAAAACAAAGACTGCACCTGCAAAAATTACAAACCTATACTATTGTACGTCCGTGGTGAAGCTGGTTCTGGCAAAACATTCATAATCAAAATAATCAGTAAGTTCCTTCAACAATTGACAAACAACAAACTGTCAGCTGCTGTCACTGCCCCTACAGGTTTAGCTGCCTACAACATAGGCGGTGTCACTTTACACCGATTACTACTCCTGCCAGTAGAACACCAAAACAAATTAGACTATTACAAACTTTCCTCCGAAGCTGCAATGGCACTAGGCAGAGTATTGAAACAAATGAAAATGCTTCTAATAGATGAAGTGAGCATGGTGTCCAACCTAATGTTGGCTTTGATTCACCTCAGATTACAAGAAGTACTCAAAACAATCTATGAAGATCTCTTTGCAGGAAAACACATTATTGTTTTTGGAGATCTTCTTCAATTGACACCAATAAAAGGTGAGCCTATTTTTAAAACATTAGGACACAAACTCTGC
The DNA here is from genome assembly GCF_040938575.1 of Ambystoma mexicanum. Taxonomy (NCBI): domain Eukaryota; kingdom Metazoa; phylum Chordata; class Amphibia; order Caudata; family Ambystomatidae; genus Ambystoma; species Ambystoma mexicanum. The sequence goes on along the minus strand of NC_090930.1, from coordinate 363,111,356 downwards.
CGTAAAACTGTTGGCAGCATTGGAAATGTCAACCTTTGGCAACATTTCCAATACAGAGAATTAAAAGAAAACATGCAGCAATCTGCAGATCTCACTTATGCCAACATCTTAAAAAGTATCAGAGTTGGTATACTTTCTAAAGAAGCAGAAGCAATATTGAAAACCCGGCACATTCATGCACTTTATGGTGTTAATGCATGTGCTACAGATGTTATGAAACAATTAGCCCACACAAATGTCAATTGTATGGCCTTAATGCCAACTCTTGCAAGCTGTTTCAAATTCAATGAAATAATCTTAAGTAAAGAAATGCAACCAATAATGGAAATTAGTGCCACAGACAAACTAGATGTACATGGTATGACACTACCCATGTGTGACCATGCACAACAAGACTAAATAGTTTAGAAAAATCAATCTCAAACACAGCAGGATTGGAAAAGATATTAAAATTATCCTTAAATTGCAGAGTAATGCTTAAACTTAACCTTGATGTGGACCAAGGACTAGTTAATGGAGCACTGGGTACAGTTGTTGGCTTTCAAACATACCCACGTGACAACAAAATTCAGTTTGTCAATATTCTCTTTGACAAACTTTCAGAAGTAAAAAGGATAGGATGCTCAACAGCTCGATTCCTTCTCTTCAAAGACATGTATATACGCAGAGAACAATTTTCTCTAACTCTTGCATACGCAGTCACCATTCATAAATCACAAGGTCTTACCCTAGACAAAGAAATGATAGACATTTGTAACACAGTCTTTAAAGAAGGCATGAGCTACGTAGCACTATCACGCTTACGTACACTTGACGGTCTATTTCTAATCAACTTTGATGCAAGTAAAGTAAACGATGATATTCCTTGCATTTTAGAATACAATAGACTTCGCTCACTATACACCGTCCATCTAAACACATATTCTGTACCACAAATAGTAAAACGTTGTAAAAGAAAACTAAATCAAACAGAAATGCAACAGGATGTCACTGCAAATCCTCCAAAGAGAGTAAAAGAAACTAAAACTTCATCAAGTACCACAAACATTAAATAACCCATTAGGGAAAGTAAACCAGGTACTTCATCAAAGAAGGAAGACAAACTAAAAAAAAATCAATCAGATACAGAACTACCTGGTCCATTTAAATGCTCAAATATAGTTGGAGTAAGTTGGTACGCAAATGTAGCAATGAATATTCTATTTCAATTGCCACCAATTGTTGACAACATTTACTAACACAGTACAGACCAATTGTGTTTGCAAATGTTAGTACTTCACAGAAATGCAACAAACAATCCTGATAACACATATAGTGTTTATGGAATTAGACAACAATTGGACTACTGTGCTGGAATGGTTACATTCATTATAAACTCACAGGAAGATCCACAAGAATTTCTAATGTACTTACTACAAGTACTGGAAAATAAAAACATACCTATAAATGAAATCTTCCAGATTTCATACATGTGGAAACATACATGCACTCTCTGCAACAATGTGACACAAGAAGAAATGCCCAATGAACGCTTCATATATACATCAATACCTAAATGTGAATCCATTCCATTTCAGCAACTTGTACAAAATGCAAACCATGGTAGATTATGTACTACCTGCAATTCTGATAATCGCTCCATGTTAGTAATACAAACACATAGTAAATACGTAATACTATCGCTTCTACGTTACAATGCAGATGGTAACAAAAACAACTGCAAGCTGACTGGATTCACACATGGTCAAATATCACTTGGTAAGAAAACCTTCACAACAATATGCATAATCTACCACGCAGGAGCCACAACCAATTCAGGGCACTACACTATATATAAAAAAGAAATGTGGATGGTTTGAATGTAATGATAGTACCATTATTCTAAAGCAGAGATTACCAGCAAATCTTACAAACGCTGATTTACTGTTCTTAAAACCAAAATTTGATAACTAAACTGTACTTAAACTTTAAGTAAACTTATAGTAAAACAATGTAAACTGTTAGAATATTCCAAAAGCTATCTAACTGCCCAAAGATTCTACAACAACTAATCAGATAAATGAATACCACTAAATTAGAGCAAAAAATAGACCGTTAGAATACGCCAATTGGTATCTAACTGTCCCAAAATTTAACAATATCCAAACAGATAAATCAATAGGGCAGCCTATTTGCAAATACAGGCCCACCTCAAAACAAATAACGTTCTCGGTCTTAAACAATCAGGGTTCAGACCCAACCATGCAACTGAAACCGCTCTAATAGACCTCAAAACACAGATAGATGACCAAAAAGATAAAGGCAACATAATGCTCCTCGTGCTGCTAGATCTATCTGTGGTGTTCGACCTCGTCAGTCACAAAGTCCTCTGTAACCATATCACCTTGTCACCCATTTCTATAAGAATGCCACTGCTTGGATACTGTCATGCATCCGCTTACCTGGAGGCTCTGGAACAGGTTTAGATGGGGCCACCATTAGTGGTTCCATCATGTTTCTGTTAACGTGCTGGTAACAGTCTAGTCTTTTCTTTCTGCACTATGGTGGCTGGGAGGTTCATATACTGATTCCTACCAGCATTCCTTGTGTTGTAACCCTCATCACGGCTTTCGCTCTGTTGCTTTCGGTTTTCTAACATTCTCTATGTCTCTACTTACCTATTTTTCTACACCCTTTCCCGGTCCTGCCGCCTTGCTCAATTTTCCCTCCTCTAGCGTTCCGCCGAACGGTCCTCCTCTCATGCCAATTATTCTTTTGCTTATTCAGCTGCCTTATTTCCCTATGTGGAGTTTATTCTTTTTTCCATCCGCCCTTCCTGCTAACCGGAGTCTGCTGTGTTCATCTTTACCTTGTAATCCTTGCTATTGCCGCTCATTGATTACTCAGAAACAACAATTCCCAGAATCCACTGGAACTGTCTCCACCAATTGTCTGCTCACCAACCTTAACTCTAACATTCCATCTGTCTTCATCCTCCTCAATCTCTCTTCTGCCTTCGACACGGTCAACCATACCATCCTGCTCAACCGTCTCTGTGAAAACCTGGGTATCACTGATCAGGCTCTGGCCTGGCTGACCTCTTTCCTCTCAGATCGACCCTCCCAGGTCCCAATTGGGTCCTTCCTTTCATCTATCTTCCTCTCTACCTGTGGTGTCACCTAGGGGTCTAACCTTTCGCCCTGGCTTTTCAACCAATACCTGGCAACTCTCACCCACTACATTGCCATTTTCTGCTTAGATTTCCAGTGCTACGCTGACTACACTCAACTCATTTTCAAGCTGCCCTCTGCCACCTCCTTTCCCTCTCTCATCTCTGATTGCCTAACTGCCATTCAAGATTGGTGTGCCGCCAATGATCTTTGTCTGAATGCCAGCAAGACGGAGATCCTCCTCATCGGCACACCTTCACCATCCTTTCCCCTCACTCTCTGGCCGGCCTCCCTTGGCCCTCCTCCTACCCCCACCTGCAAGGCTAAGAACCTCAGGGGCATCTTTGACTCCACCCTTTCCTTCTCCGCCCACATCTCTGAGGTCTCTAAAAAGTCAGATTTCCAACTTCACCTCCTCAGAGGTACTCTGCCTTTCCTCTCCTTCCCCCAGAAGCTCATGGTATCTCAAGCTCTGGTTCTCTCTAGCTTGGACTATTGTAACAGCCTCTTTCTAAATCTACCTGATCTACTCTCCGCCCTCTGCAACTAATCCAGAACAGGACTGCAAGACTTGTCCTTGGCCGCAAGCCCTGGGATCGTATCTCTCCAGCACTGAAATCTCTCCACTGGCTCCCAGTGGATGCAATGATTAAATTCAAAACCCTCTGCATTGTCCACAAGGCTTTCTGGGGCCTGGGTCCAAAATACCTTCAGCTATCCCTCCGCAAATACCTCCCCTCTCTAGCTCTTCACTCCTCTACCTCCAACTCACTCAGGGTCAGTCGTTTGTCTAAGAAACAAGCTGGGGGTAGATCTCTGTCTTCGGCTGGGGCCTCCCTCTGGAACAGCCTCCCTGCCACTCTAAAACTTGAGGAGAACCATCTCTGGTTCTGGAAGCACCTCGAGGCCTTCCTCTTTTCTTCTGCCTTTGCTCCCCCTCTCCCCTGCTGATCTGTTCTCTCTTGACACCGTGCACCTGGCTACCCTCTGTCTTTTGGGCCCAGGTACCTGCTCATCCTGCCACCCACCCGTACTGCCTCCGGGCCACATCTTGCACTGGGGTCTGTATCTGTACCCATACAGCCCCCCCCTTTTTCTTCCTGCACTTATCAGACCTACCCTGTCTGCTGCCTTAAACCTAGCACGTGCAAATTGCTGGCTGCATTACCACTGTTTGTTGCCTTTTTTATTAATTTATTGTTATTTATGTGTTTCTCCTCTGCTTCGCACTTTCCACCTCTCCCCCTTCCATGCACTTTTCCCCTCCCCCCTCTCCCATGCACTTGCGCGTTTTCAATGTCACTGGGCCTAGTAAGATTGCTGTTTTGTTCTCCCCTGTTCCCCTCGCTTGCCTTGTCGCGCTCTGAAACACTTGTGTACGAGCGCAATAGAAATAAAATATCAATCAATCAATCAATCAATGATCCTGCAGTCTTCGGAACTACTGGTCACCAACCACAACGACTACACTTCTTGTGGTTTTTTCAGCCTTTGGCTTTTTCCCCATTGCGGTCTGTCTCGGTGACTGGGCCGCAGAGGCCACTGTCCTCCAGTGGCCACTGTGTCTTCCTATCGGGGCAGATCACCTCAGTGGAAGGACGAAGAGAGGTACAGGTACAGAACTAGACAGGACATCTACAGATCAGACTCCAGCAGTACAGGTGAGGAGACAGAGGAGGGCAGTGGAACAGAGGAACTTGAACAGGTGTGTGCTAGAAAGACTCAAGCGTGTAATAGAACAGGAGGCGTGTGTTACAGATACAGTGATTTCTAGAAAAAAGGACGATGAGAGGCTTCTCATCCAGAGCTGCAGCAGACCCAGCTCCAATGAATTGATGAGTACCAAAAGGGTCCTGCGTGTCACTGACACTTTATAATATATTCACCAAGCCACTATTCGATGATCTGGATGGCCTAAGTGTCACCTACACCAATTATGCAGATGACACCAGGTCCTCATCCCAATCTCTTGCAACCACGACAAGGACATTACTGAACAAAATATACCTCATCATCCAGGCATGGATTGCCACAAATGGCCTCTGCCTTAATGATGAGAAGGCCAAACTATTACTGACAGGCTCCCAAACTAACTTAAACAAACTAGCCTCCTCCTGCAACTCATTCACCATAGACGGAATAATCATCCCAGTCTCAAAAAATGTCAAGACAATTGGCATCTACCCTGATTGCACCCTAACCTTGATCGAACAAGTGAACACCATAACCTCAGCTACAGGATACACTTGTAAATTAATCAACTCATGCAGACCCTTCCTCTCATCTGCGAGTTGCTCCAACCTAGCTAGAGCACTTTTTCTTTCCAAATTGGATTATTATGACGCGCTCTACCTAGGCACAAGCAAACACAACTTAAGCAAGCTACAGGTCCTTCAAATCAATGCCCTTAGAGTGCCCTTTAACATACCTAGATCCTACCGCATCTCGGAAAGCAGACATATCGCCCACTGGCTGTCTATCCCAAGAAGAATTTTGCTCAAAACATTGACCCTCACACATAAGTGCATATCGAACTCAGCACCCAACTACCTGGTGTGCAAATTCACCAAAAGGCAACATAACTGATCTACTAGATCAGCGCAACTGAACTGTCTCTCTATCCTGGAGGCAGCAGCTTCCCTGCCCTTTCATCCAAATTATGGAACTCCTTACCCACCAACATTAGATCAGAACCTTCATTCACATTATTCAGATCAAAAACTAAAAGCTGGCTTTCTTCCCAGGAAACGTGCTAGTCCAAGCCCAGTCTCCTTAATTGCATTAACTACTGTAAATATTACTACTGTATCACGTTTAACAACTACTGTTTTGTATAGATGTAACCTGTTTACTACCCATCTGTTACTATATACATTGCTGATTTTCACTCCCATACATGTACTATTTTTAATGTAAACTATTATGTCTGTATATATTGTTGTTATATATTCCTATGCAACCTTTTTATTACTGTACATATTGTTCTCTTTTCTAGGTATCTACCGATAACCTGCAACCCTACTAAAATGTAAACTGTAAGAATGCACCCAGATGCCTAGGGCTTGGTGATCTATACAAATAAATGAATACAAATACAAATAAAAGGGCAGTACAAGTGATTTCAAAACAAACAGCCCCACCGTTCACTAGAGAAAATGAAACAGTGTAATGGATTTAAAGACACAGCACACGCCAGACCAAGACTCTTTCCACTGGCAAGGGATGTGGCACACAATAAAAACACTTTTCATTTTATTGATTTCGGATTCTGCTTTGAGAAGGCACCCATCCCGTCTCACACCCCCCCCCTTGACAAACTCCCCATGTCACAATGGATCATGAACCAGGCCGGTGTGTAATAATACAAGATTTATTTATTTTTAAATTCAAGTTCAAAATCAAACAAATCAAAGGGAGGGCAGCAATCACCAGTATGGTGATAATATACAGCAAAATGTTATGATACACTTATTATAGTTTTCTGACATTTGACACATACGTTTAATGGATGTGGAAGCAAAGTCTCTGTTTGGACATACTTATAGATGACACAACTGTTAGACAATCCCCCTGCAACAATCCCCCAAACACCTGCTGGCTAAGTTTTGTGTGGGTGGAAAGGAGTAGCAAGGTGTCACAAATAAGAGGGAAAAATCACATTGGAAATTCGACCTACCACCCCAGAATTGGAGGCCAAAATGACATGAAAAACCCATGAAAAATGTGCAAAATGGCACCCGGAAATCCTTGGATAATTAGATGCCAGTTTACATGTGCGGTAGAATGGATAGGACAGGAATTCATGTGGTTGGCCTAAAAGGCAAGAATGATTACAAGCTACAAGATAGGGAACTACAACAACATGAAGGCAGGTAAGAAAATTGACTTTGGGAAGGAAAGCAATGCAGCAAAAATAACATGTGGCAGAATTGCATTTTTTTCTTTTTTCCATGGATTTAAACAAGCAAACAGCTAAAGAAATGAGCTAAAGAGTCACATCGAAAATTGTTTTTTTCTGATGGGGTACCAAGGCACATAACAGGTAAGATACTAAAGTGAAAGGATGGCTTTTTATGGGATGACAGTATGGGATACTTCATAGGAAATGTAAATTGGATTTTATAATGAACACAATTTCATGGGCAAACTCGGTTTTGCTAACAGAAATGATTTATTCTACTGAGGCTGTATTTTAGTGACTAGACCATTAAAGAAACACACTGCTTGCAAGGAGGTTCATTTGCAATTTTAAACAATTTGTACCACCTTCTTCTTTATATGGGAATTAATTACTTTATCTAAAAATGGTAGTAAGGAATTACACAAATAGCTGAAATGATTTGAACAGAATTACACTAACACATGTATACTGCACAGATTTGTCTAAGGACCGGATAAACAGAGGATGCTGATAATCTTGTAAAGAATTAAGGTTTCTTATTGGATTTTTATAGGGTTTGGACAGAATTCAAGATAACTGAGCGGTGTATGCAGCTTTTTGATGACGGGAAGGGTTATACTTGCTGAATGCACTGGAGTTAGGTTATTGGGACAGTTTAGGACAGTCTCTGGATGGCGAGGCCAGGGTCTGGTCACTATGCAGCGGCTGGGCTCTCCTTTATGGGAACAGCTGGAAAAAAGGCGTCTGGTCTCTGCATTCACCCTAAGGGGATCAGCGGCCTCTCCCCTTTCCTCCCTGGATTAGTGGCTCTGTCTAGATCTGGATGGATGGTTCTGCCTGGATCTAGATGGGTAGGTGGTTCTGCCTGGATCTAGATCAGGATAGGTGGTTCTGGTTCAGTGGTTCTACCTGGATCAGCTACCTCTGGAGTATGGAATCTTGCAGGGTGAACTTTGAATATCTGGATTTTTGAATGTGCTGAATTCTTGAATGTCCTGAATCTCCCTATGCCTCCTTATTATATAGGCAGGATGACATCAGAGGATTTTTTTACAATGTGGGTGGAAGTAATCTGGAGGGGGTAGGCCAGGCTATGTGTCTCCCCTGCTCCATGGTGCATGGGCTGCCTGTGGGACATGACCAGAGGTGCGTCTGCCTGCAGGGGCCGTGGAGGGTGTAGAGGGAACACCTGGGAGGACCCACACTGCCAATTCACATGTAGGACTCCCCACGCACCCCCAAAATTCACGTACCCTGCTCTGACAGCAAAATCGCGTGTGAAACTTCCCGCAAACCCCAGTAATACACGTACCCCACTCGCACAGGGCCTATCGCATGTGAAACTTCATGGGAACCCCAGTAATACACGTACCCCACTCGTACAGGGCCTATCGCGTGTGAAACTTCATGGGAACCCCAGTAATACACGTACCCCACTCGCACAGGGCCTATCGCGTGTGAAACTTCACGCGAACCCCAGTAGTACACGTACCCCACTCGCACAGGGCCTATCGCGTGTGAAACTTCATGGGAACCCCAGTAATACACGTACCCCACTCGTACAGGGCCTTTCGCGTGTGAAACTTCATGGGAACCCCAGTAATACACGTACCCCACTCGCACAGGGCCTATCGCGTGTGAAACTTCACGCGAACCCCAGTAGTACACGTACCCCATTCGCACAGGGCCTATCGCGTGTGAAACTTCATGGGAACCCCAGTAATACACGTACCCCACTCGCACAGGGCCTATCGCGTGTGAAACTTCACGCGAACCCCAGTAGTACACGTACCCCACTCGCACAGGGCCTATCGCGTGTGAAACTTCATGGGAACCCCAGTAATACACGTACCCCACTCGTACAGGGCCTTTCGCGTGTGAAACTTCATGGGAACCCCAGTAATACACGTACCCCACTCGCACAGGGCCTATCGCGTGTGAAACTTCACGCGAACCCCAGTAGTACACGTACCCCATTCGCACAGGGCCTATCGCGTGTGAAACTTTACGCGAACCCCAGGAATATTGGCCCTGTGCGAGCGAGCAGGGTACATGTAGTTCTGGGGTACAGCTTGAAGTTTTACACGCGAAAGGGCCCTTTTGAGCGGAGTACGTGTATTCCTGGGGTTCGCGGGAAGTTTCACCCGCAATTTCAGCAGGGTATGTGTATTCCTGGGGTTCACGTGAAGTTTCACCCGCGATTTCAGCAGGCTACGTGTATTATGGGGTTCGCGTGAAGTTTCACCCGCGATTTTAGCAGGGTACGCATATTACAGGGTTCGCGTGAAGTTTCACCTGCGATTTCAGCAGGGTACGTGTATTACGGGGTTCGCATGAAGTTTCACACGTGAAAGGGCCGTGTTCGAGGGGAGTACGTGTATTTCAGGGGTGCGCGGCAGGTTTTACGAACGTAAGGGCAACGCCCGTGCACAATACGTCACAGTTGCGCTTACGCGCTAAGGGCCTTTGGTCCAATGATATTGCATACGTGTGCTGATGCGCTTACGCGCTAAGGGCCTTTCCTTGAATTACACGCTGCCGTGCAAGATTTTCACGTGCCAAATCACTCCGTATCAAGCTGGCCACACGTACACACACGGAAGACCACGCTCCTGCCCTGAAGGCCTTTTTCCTGCCCCCGAGAGCCCCGAGCACGCTCCAACCAGCCATCTGCTGCTGCCTGCCTGCTGCCCACGTGCCCTGCTATTTGGTGCCTGCACCTCAGCCATCTGCAGGGGTCCAGTTGGTGTGTCCACCCCTGCTGGAACAGAAGACTCCCGACTGGGATTCCATCACTCCACAGCCCAGCCCCAGTACCCAGTTGCACACCCACTCCTGCCTCTGGGGTTGTCATGTCGGGCACATCTCCATCTGGCACCACTGGCAACCCCCAGCCAGAGAGGCAGAGGGCCACCAGCTTCACTGCCACCGAAGTTGGTGTCCTGGTGGAGCATGTCCTGGGGCATTATGATGCCCTCTTTGGAACAAGACGCACCAACAAGGAAGGACGGGAGAGGATCTGGGATGACGCAGTGGTTGCCTTCAACGCAGAGGGGGTGGCAACCCGCAACTACCAACATGTCAAGAATCGCTGGGAGGACTTCAGGTCCAGGACCCTCATAAAGGCCCAGCGCCTCGAGGAGGGGGGCCGGGTCATCCTGAGCAACATCCAGATGAGGGTCCTGGAATGCGTAGGCCCAGCACTCCACGCCCAGATCCTTCGGAGGCAGACCTGTCTGGAGTTGAGCGGTAAGTGGCCAAGCATTGCTGTGTGAGACAGGGCATGTTGCAGTGTGCTGGTAGTCTGATACTTGCCTGTATGTGTGATATAGGCCATGTATGGATGTGTGTGTGCAGGGACATCATGATCATGCATGTGAGACCAGTTATGTGTGAACCACATGGTAGGTGCATGTGTTTTAATGCAACATGGGGACCTCTATGCAGAATGCACACCTGAAAGCATGGCAGTCTCTGTTCCTGGACATGGAGGGGGGGTGAGGAATCGGTGCTGATGTCATGTACATGTATTGTGCAAGTGTGTGTGTGTGTGTGTGTGTGCCAGAGAAGTGTGTGTTTGACTTTGAAACGCCATGGATGCATATGACTTTGAAGGCAACATCTTGGTGTACATGGGTGTTGATGTTGATTGCAGGTGCCGGGAGTGTTTCTGCATGTGTGTTGCATGCATTGACCCATGTGTTGTGGAAGGACAGGATGGAAGTGACATTTGACAGTGCCAATTATTTGTTATTGCTTCATGTCTAGGGTATTTTGTGCTGTACCCTGATGCTTGTGTTCTATGTCTCCCTCTATGCAGCGTTAAGTGAAGAAGAGGGCGGAGACAGCGCTGTGGAGCCAAGCGGCGGGGATGCCTCCACCGGGTGGCGACGCAAGGCCCACCCACCCTCCCAGGAATTACCATCATCCGGGAGCGAGGGAGCTGTTGCCGCGTCTGCCACAACGGCTGTGGCGGAAGGGCCGGGTGAGCCCCCACAGGGGCTTCCAATGGCGGAAGACGGTGCGGAGACATCCAGGTTGGTGGTCTCCACAGAGGAGGAGGAGCCCGCTACTGAACCACACATGGGCCTGGTGGGGGTAGCACCACTGGTGCAAGTGGTGCAGTCCAGGGCCAGGGTCAAGAAGCAGCACAGGTCACCGCAGAGGGGCCTGTGCATGTCGCTGTCCTGGACCCTGTGACTGCACCATCATGCACCAGCAGGGAGGCCCTGTCCCAAGCCCGTCCGCAGGTAGGGGAGACTGCCATGTCACCTGCCTCTCCACTACCTCCGGGCGAGGGGTCCCGCGACCATATGGGATCCGTCCTGGTGGGTGTCGCGTTGCACACACGTGACATTCGTGATGACGTGCGTTGTTCCTGGGCGGATAACACACACCATCACGAAGAGCAGCGTCATGACATGGCACTGCTGGGAGGGGCCCTGGTCGGTGGGTTCCTACATGTGTTGCATACTCTGGCGGACCTCTCCTCCTCTGTGGAGGCTATGCGCCGGTCGTTCTCCGCACTGTCTTCAGGCCCAGATTCCACCAGGGCCCCCTGTGGACCTGGCCTTACCAACACAGCCAGCTTGGTGGCGATCCCATCCCTGCCACAGACGGGAGTTGGCGGTCCAGCAGGGGTGAACACCACAACTGGAGACTGGCAGAAGGAGGATGTGCAGGCACCATCGGACAGGGCACATGGACAGCAGCAGCAGCAGGCATTAGGTTTGAGCAATGATGGCTCGGGGCCATCAACATCGGAGGGGCAGGCATCGGTCATAGGGCAGAAGGACCCAGGAATGGGAGTGTCTTCCGTGTGGCTGCGGTTGGGCCAGCAGATAGGTGCGGAGCGGCAGCGGGCAGAAGAGGCATGGCTCACGATGGTCAGGGCGGAGAACTCCATGCGTCGGCGTTGAAGCGGGCAGAGTGCCTCAAGGCAACTCGCAGGGAGTTTTAACAGGCCATGAGTGCCTCCCTTCGAGACCTCGGGGCCAGGGCAGATGCCCGCCTCCGTCACATCGACATGGAGTTCGATGATGCCCTGGCCCGGGACACCACAGAGTGAGCCGCTGGACTTGCCCGCCGCCATTGTATATAGTTAGATAGTGTTATGTTTCCTTTTGTTTTTTCTTTATTTTGGTTGCGCTTGGACAATGCACCACGTTTCTGTAAATAGTTTTTTATTAGGTAGTATTTTTTATAGGTTTAATTTCTTCAGTTGGGCTCATGGACCCTGGATTGTACATCTGTAAATAGTTCACCATTGGATTCTTCTCTTTTTTTTATTTCACCATGGAGCGATGGTTTTCACTTTTCTTTTTTCCCTTGGATTTGTTTTGTTGGACTGTGACTTTGGACACCATTTCCTTTGGATTTCTTTGGATTATGATTTCTTGTTTTTCAGTTTTAACGGACATGAAGCTTTTCTTTTTTTATTACCATTGTTGTTTGTTTGATTTTCATTACATTCATGTTGTGTTTAATACATGTTTTTCTTCATACTTTGATGTGTGGTATTATCTCATTGGTTTCATGCATGTCATGATATGGGTTTTCACATTCACTTGCAACCATTGTGTATGTGTGACGGACATGTGTTCATTTACATACTTGCCATTGGGGTTGTATCAAGTAATTGCCTTTTCTTTGTGGGTGGATGCAATATGTGGTTCGGTCTTTGGGCTGGGGAGGCTGGCCATAAGGGCCGTGATTGAGGATCGTCATGACCAGGTGGCAGGGGGACATGAGTGGGACATGAGTGGGGGCCTGCTGGCTGGTGCCCCACACTGCTGGGGGGTGGGGTGCAAGGGGACATGAGTGGGGGCCTGCTGGCTGGTGCCCCCCCACTGTTGGGGGGTGGGGGTGCAAGGGGACATGAGTGGGACATGGGTGGGGGCCTGCTGTCAGGTGCCACGTACTGCTGGGGGGTGGGGGTGCAAGGGGACATGAGTGGGACATGAGTGGGGGCCTGCTGCCAGGTGCCATGCACTGCTCTGGGGTGGGGGTGCAAGGGGACATGAGTGGGACATGAGTGGGGGCCTGCTGGCAGGTGCCCCACACTGCTGAGGGGTTGGGGTGCAAGGGGACATGAGTGGGGGCCTGCTGGCAGGTGCCCTGCACTGCTGGGGTGTGGGGGTGCAGGGGGGCATGAGGGGGACATGAGTGGGGGCCTGCTGGCAGGTTCCCTGCACTGCTGGGGGGTGGGGGTGCAAGGGGAGATGAGTGGGGGCCTGCTGGCAAGTGCCCTGCACTGCTGGGGTGTGGGGGTGCAGGGGACATGAGTAGGACATGAGTTGGGTCCTGCTGGCAGGTGCCCTGCACTGCTGGGGGTGCAAGGGGACATGAGTTGGTGATCAGTAGTGCAAGGAGACATGTGGCTTTGCTGGGGGGCATGCCCATGTTGGGTGGGTTGCCTGTGGGACATGACCAGGGGTGCAGGGTAGTCTCCTGTGGTGTGGGCTGCCTGCAGGGGCCGTGGAGGGGGTACAGGGAACACCTGGGAGGACCCACACTGCCAAATGACGTGTAGGACTCCCCGGCAACCCCGAAATACACGTACCCTGCTCCAATCGCGTGTGAAACTTCCCGCAAACCCCAGCTATACACGAACCCCACTCGCACAGGCCCTTTCGCATGTGAAACTTCCCGCACACCCCCGAAATACATGTACCCGCATCCAATCGTGTGTGAGACTTCCCATGAACCCCCTGTAATACACGTACCCTGCTGAAATCGCGTGTGAAACTTCACCTGTACCCCAGTAATACACGTACCCCACTCGCACAGGGCCTATCACGTGTGAAACTTCACGCGCACCACTGAAATACACATACCCTGCTGAAATCGCATGTAACACTTCACGCGCACCCCTGAAATACATGTACCCAGGCCAATCGCGTGTTAAACTTCCCACGCACCCTTGAAATACACGTACCCTTCTGAAATTGCGTGTAACACTTCACGCGCACCCCTGAAATACACGTACCCAGGCCAATCGCGTGTAAAACTTCCCGCGCACCCCTGAAATACATGTACCCTGCTGAAATCGCGTGTGAAACTTCCTGTGCACCCCTGAAATACACGTACCCTGCTGAAATCGCATGTGAAACTTCCTGCGCACCCCTGTAATACACGTACCCTGCTGAAATCGCGTGTGAAACTTCCCGCGCACCCCTGAAATACACATACCCTGCTGAAATCGTGTGTAAAACTTCCCATGCACCCCTGAAATACACGTACCCTGCTGAAATCACATGTAAAACTTCCCGCGTACTCCAGTAATACACGTTCCCCGCTTGGCTTTGCTGTTTGGCAGCCTGGTAAACTGGTCCTGGGTTAGCGCAGCCCTTTGCGCTGGATTGGGGATTTTGATGGCTTTTCCCTGCGCGAGGGGCGTTCTTGGGGGTGTAACTGGCGCTGCTGCAGGGTCGCTGCGCCACTGTGCGCCACAGCTGCTTTTGGTAGCTAAAATCCATGAATACGCTGTGCACGGAAATGGATTTTAGCACACGCGGCTGGCGCAGAGATTACACACAGGCAGCTTTTATTACCATTGTTGTTTGTTTGATTTTCATTACATTCATGTTGTGTTTAATACATGTTTTTCTTCATACTTCGATGTGTGGTATTATCTCATTGGTTTCATGCATGTCATGATATGGGTTTTCACATTCACTTGCAACCATTGTGTATGTGTGACGGACATGTGTTCATTTACATACTTGCCATTGGGGTTGTATCAAGTAATTGCCTTTTCTTTGTGGGTGGATGCAATACTTGGTTCGGTCTTTGGGCTGGGGAGGCTGGCCATAAGGGCCGTGATTGAGGATCGTCATGACCAGGTGGCAGGGGGACATGAGTGGGACATGAGTGGGGGCCTGCTGGCAGGTTCCAAGTACTGCTGGGGGGTGGGGGTGCAAGGGGACATGAGTGGGACATGAGTGGAGGCCTGCTGGCAGGTGCCCCACACTGCTGGGGGGTGGGGGTGCAAGGGGACATGAGTGGGGGCCTGCTGGCTGGTGCCCCACACTGCTGGGAGGTGGAGGTGCAAGGGGACATGAGTGGGGGCCTGATGGCTGGTGCCCCCCACTGTTGGGGGGTGGGGGTGCAAGGGGACATGAGTGGGACATGGGTGGGGGCCTGCTGCCCTTTGCGCTGGATTGGGGATTTTGATGGCTTTTCCCTGCGCAAGGGGCGTTCTTGGGGGTGTAACTGGCGCTGCTGCAGGGTCGCTGCGCCACTGTGTGCCACGGCTGCTTTTGGTAGCTAAAATCCATGAATACGCTGTGCACGGAAATGGATTTTAGCACACGCGGCTGGCGCAGAGATTTGCATGCGCACACTGTGCGCCAGCCGCGTGCACCACTTCTGCGCTAAATTCTATGAATTACCCCCTTAATCTTTTTCCAATAGATGGTCATCCCATTAGAGGTGACCAGATCATCAATATTTTGTATGAGCATGTCATGTTTAAGTGGTTTGTAATTTGCACACAGCTTGCCTCTGGTTCTCCAATTGATCAGGTGCTCCACAAACCTGTTCCGGACATAATCTGAATCAGCGATTATGACCAGTTTGTGGAGTTGGTGTTGCACGGCAGTGAGGATGGCCTGATGAACTGCCATCAACTCCACCACCTGACTACTGCAGGGACCGATTTTGTACCCAGTGGAGGGCTCCGGGGCATCATTCACCCAGGCTTTTCCAACGCCGGCCACTAGTTTCTTTTTCCCATTGTTTTCAATATGGTAGGAGCACCCGACAACATAAACTGTGGGCCTCCCCTCGCACTTGTCTTCTTCATAGACTTTGTGCATGGAATTCAGGTACACCTCCATGTTGTCTTGGGTTTTGAGATTTTCGTCCTTGAGACAGTTTTCTCTGGCACAATCATGCAAGTCAGCCAGACCTTGCACGAGGGCACTCTTCTGGTTTTGGCCATATCTGACCTCCACAGGAAAGCCTTGAATGGACAGAATCCAGGAAGTAATTCTGGATTTACTCACATTTCCTGCCCGGATTCTGTCACTTTGGAGGTATTGCAAAGGCTGGTGTGGAGTCTCTACTATGATGTGCTCCCCCTAGATGAACGGGCGGTCATTTTTCAATTGCCACTCCGTTGCCAGGAGTGTCTTCTCAAAATCATTGAATTTTTTACTCCACAGAGGATAAAGTCTTGCTTGCATAGGAGATGAATTTATTGACCTTGTCATGCTTTTGGTATAATACTGCTGTCAAGCATGCATTCGAGAACCCTGTCTTCAAGAAGAACTCCTTGTTTTAGACAGGGTAAGCTAGACCAGGTGCTTGTGAAAAACTTCTTTTGAGTTGTTTTACTGCCTCAGCTTGTTCTGGACTCCATTCACACTTAACCCCCCACCTCAATAGATGGACAAGGGTCCAATTTGTGACCTCTGCTTAATCTTCAATAAACTTGCTAGTGTAGTGAGTTAGTCCAAAAAGGCTTCCTAGTTCACGCAGAGTTGTGGGGTCTTTCAGTTTTAGTAGTGCTTCCACTTTCCTCGCCTGGGGACAGAGACCCTCAGGAGTTATTTCATGTCCCAAGAAGTTGACACGGTTCATGCACCACTGTGCCTTCTGGAAGGACAGTTTTGCTCCAGCAACCCTCAACTGGGTCAGAACATAGCAGTTTTCCGCTATGTTTTCCTCCACAGTTCAGCTTTTAATCAGGACATCATCCACATAGACCAGGTTACCCCTTTCACCAAGTGTAGGAAGATGTTGAATTAATTGCCAGAGTTTATGTATCTGAAGGGGGTCTAGGTCCATGTGTACTGCTGCCCCCAGAAGGTAAAGGCCAGCTTGTACTGTTCCTCCCTACTGATGGGCACAGTCCAGTATCCATTTGTCAGGTCATTGGCGGTGTACACCTTTGACCCCTGGATCTGGACCAGCCCTTGGTCAATGTCGGGAAGAGGCCATCAGGACATGTGGACCCGTTTGTTCAGCTCCCCAAGGTCTGTGCAAAGTCTCCATTGTCTGGTTTTAAAATCCCCAGCACTGGATTATTAAAGGTCCTGTGGACTGGACAAATTATCCCACGGCACTCTAGGTTTTTGATCACTTCGGTCAGGATCTCCATAGATGCAAGAGGCAAGCAATATTGCTTCATGAATAAAGGATTCATCCCATAGTCCGTGGGAATTGAGGTAGTATGTATCTCGGTGCAACCACAGTCGTACGATTCCAAGGCAAATATATCTTGAAAATCTAAGAACACCTGCTTCAACTTTTGCTTCCTCATTCTCACAGGCATAGCAAGGTTGACCCACTCTTCAACCATCTTCCTGAAGCCTGGAAAGAGTTGGGGTTTTACGATCTCAGTGGCCTCTTCCAGCTGTGTGGAGAGGTCTCTGGTTAAGGTGTTGTCCTGAACAAAGGGTTTCAGGTAGGAGAGGCTGTCATTGTGGACCTGGAATATCACCTCATCCTTCCTGATGTCACAGGTCACCTATTCCCCACCGTAAGGGCAGGAAGAGTACACCAGGAAATTCCCCCCGTAGCCGGATGAAGATCCTTTCTGGTGGTATGTCATCGTCATTATCATAGTAGTCATTGGGGATTGGTCCCATAAGTTCATTTCCTAAGTCCATGGAAAAATGCTAGTCATCAACCTTCATTCCAATAATGGTGCATACGCCCATAGTGATATTCCTAAGGTCGCTCTTATCCATCACTATTGGAATGCTCTTGGAGATGGGCATTGAGATGTACATATGCGTTTGGATTTTGTAGTTTCTGTCCTCTCTTATTTTTTAAGTCAAGTGGGAATTGTCGGGTCCGTCCTGGGATGGTGACCTCCTCTCCAATTTGAACTTCAACCACATTTGGCAGCAATTGAGCTGACTGAAATGCCTTTTTAGAATCATCAAAGCCCATAGGATTGCCCCCCAGTTTGGACCAGGCCTTGTAATTTATAAGGTCCAAATTAATTGCAAACCGATGAGAATGTCAGTGCCTAAATAGAATGCAGAAGGGACATCTTGCATGACCCAACAATTGTGTTCTATGCATTTGTCACCTATGAGCATACACCTGCAGGAGATGTTTGGAATTGTCAGTTTCCAGGCCCATTTCCCACTTATCAGTCAATTTAAAGGTGGGAATGGTTGGATCTTTTGGGAGTTTCATGAACACAGCTGCCCTGATGAAACTCTTTCCATTATTCAGGCACACCCTGGTGAGAACAGACTCCCTCCCCTCAATTAACTGAATAGGGAGTAACAGCTGTTCTCTTATTTTCTGCATGTCAGCCAAGCTTTGAGCTGGTTTTCATCACTTTTGACTACAGGATTTGGATTTTCAAATTGGGGATTGGTATCAAATGTCAAGGTATTTCCTTCCAGTCTAGAATGTCACTTGAAACTAGAAGGAAGGTTGATTTTCAGACTGGAGAGGTGTTCCCATCACCAGTTTGTTGTCCTACAGCAATTACTGTAATGTCAGGTATTTGATTATTTTGGAAATGAAACTCAATGTGATCAGATTTTTGTTCAACCATGTTGCATGTGTGATTTAAACTGACATAGTTGACACTTTGAGCCTCATTACGACGCTTGCGCTCCCGTAATGAAGGGCGACTGTACGGGACCGGCACCGTTCATTACGGGATGCCTCATTATGAGGTCCCCTAGCGGGACCCGGAACAAATGTCTGGTAAAACCAGAGGTCCTTTCCGGAGACCGGTGAGGAGACCAAGGAGCTAATGACGGGCCGTTATTAACGGGCGTGTTATTGGCTCCATCTCCATTCCCATTGAGCCCTATGGGGAGGCAAATAGGAATGGGGATTGGTTTTGTGCATGAGGGATTACCGGGTCCTCCGAAGGTTGGAATGACCCGGTAATTCCTCATTCACAGAACCCGGTACTAGAACCTGGTATGGAGGCAGCCATGCCCTTATTAAGGGCATGGCTACCTCCATACTCGTAATGAGGCCCTTTGTTTTAATTTCAGAGGACCTTGTTCACACAGTCTATTAGAGGCGACAACCTCCGAAGGAGGTAATTTCCTAATAGACGTGGGGTTCCCTCTGGAGTCACAACTATAACTGGTTGTGTCACCTTATGTCACCCAATTGTAATTTCCGCAATCGCATTGAAGTTCTGGTGTTGTCTAGGAAGAGGGGTGAGAGGGATCTGGTGTCTCTCCCCCCTTCCTGAATTTAGCTGCTCAGAGGCCTTTTTGGACAGAAGAGTGGCTTGGGATCCACTATCCACCAGTGCTAAAAATGCACATTGCCCTTGCACCCGGACGGGGGCATAGAACCTACCTTCTTTCTCCACCAATGGGAAAAACTAATGGGAATTTTGGGCAAGCTGAGCGGTTACTTTCTTTATTTTGGACCCTGACACTGTGGGATTTTGAACAGTATCCTGGGTTGGAGTTTGGAAATCTGAAAACAAAATTTTGCATTCTGATATTTAGGGTGTTTCAGGCTCCCTTTTCTCTCTTAATCCTGTGCCACCCCACCCCCCCCACACAAGTATTACATTGTGGAATTTGAGAATCCCCCTTTTCCTCTGGTTCTGTGCTGCCCCCCCACCCTCTTCTTGGAGACAGTCACTAGTACCCGTTTGTGGGTATGATCCCTCTGTGATCATTACATTTTCTGGATAACAGTTCTGGGTTTCAGGGATGGGTGATTCTGAATCAGTACCCACACCTACACAGTCTGAATTCTGGTCTCTTGGGACTCATTTTTCTTTGGGAGGAATTCCCCCGTCCCTGAATGAGAAGATTTTTTTCCCAGAATCCTCCAAGGATTCTTCCCCTTCAAACTGGATGACACTGACTTCCTCCCAAAAAATGGGCCTTTTTGGTTTCTTTGTTACTCCTATCCTGTCTGGGGCTTTTCACGGGTGAGGAAGGAAGCTTCCTCTAGGGCTTTGCACCCCCATCCTCCCATGCCTCCTCCTCTGGAACTGGTGGTTTGTATGGGTTCTCTCCCTGTCATTGTTCCGGGTTGCCAGACCCTTGGTTTAAGGGATTCTGACCCACCATCTTCGTTAGGGTCTGGACCTGGTGCTCCAGTTGGGACACCCGTACTGGTCGGGGGTCTTTGATCAAATCTAGGTTGTTCTCAGGAAGGGTAACTATCCCTTCTCCCGGAGTACCCTGGCTATTGGGGATTCCCCTGGTAACCCTCCACCCTTGGCCTCCCCTCTCCCGGATTGGGTGATCTGGACTCCTGAAAGCGGGAGAGAAAGGAAGATTGTCCTGCAGGTTGGTGTTTGGAAGGTAACAGGGGAAAAAATTAACCCAGTATTTGGAGGATTACTGCCTTCCTGAGGGAAGTTAAGAGGGAAGTTTCCTGGGGCAGTATTCACCTGATTGGATCCCCCCTTGGGCCGGGGGAGTCCACAAGTACCCCAAGATAGGTCTATTGCCCTTATACCTGGGACTGATGTAATTAGCAGAGTTCGAGGTCACATTGGGGGGGGCTTCCTACCTGATTACCACCTGCTGCTGATTGATCAGAAGGTCTTCTTTGCCTCTGATTTTGATGGTTTTGGGAAGGGGTGTTTTTATGCCCCCCCATTTCTAGGTTGAAAATGGGGACAACCTTCACCTCCGCCACCTTAGCAGCAGCGGGGGTGTTGGTTAGTTTGGGATTTTGGTTTGGTTTTTGTTTCTACAGGTTTTTGGACCTCATAGATCTGGGTATCCTACACTATTACCCATTCCAGAATCCTGTTATCATGCAATCTCTTACCAGCTGTGTCATAATATATTTTGGGAGTGCATGAAAATAGGTGGTCCTATTTGTGCGCACTCACCTATTGGTTTACGCAAATGCCCGTTTTAGCTCCTGTACAAATTCTCTTAGGGCCTGATCCTCTCCACACTGCAGAAGAATGTAGGCCACCTTGTGGGCCTCCTGGGGGTTTCCTTGTGTGGAATAGTGCTTTAAGATGGCCGCCTTATAGGTGGACCACCTTGAATGCTTCTGGTCCTCCAGCCCAGCAGAGAAGCTGGAGTATTCTGGCCATTTGGCAAATTCTATGCAATTCTGGCTATTTTAATTTCAAAAGAGTTCATCATCTCTTCATATAGCTTCGGATACTCCCAGAGAGAATATTTTGCATTTTTGTGATATAGGGTCATGAAATTTTTAATAGCTTTAATCTGCTTAATGGGGTCTTTCACCAGAGCTCTCTTTTGTTTATTAGCCTTCTTTTACCACTTCACCTGAGTCCATTCACCCTCAGAGTCAGAGCTGATGCTATTGGAGGTCCCCTCTTTATCTTCTGGGTGCTCCCTGATTATTTTATCTTGTAAGTTACTCTCAGAATGGTGGGGCCTAGTTCCTTCTCCCCTGTTGTACTTTGGTCTATCTGGGTCATTCCCCTTGGACTCCCTCTTTCACAAAGGAGAGTAGTCTTCTGACTCCTCCCTGCTTCCAGAGTTGGTGGAAAATCCCCCCCACTGCCCTGATTGGGTGGAGGTTTTCACAATACTCTTTTGGGGCCTCAATTCCTGCTCTTTTTTTCTGCAAATCGAACCAAATGGTCCCTTTCTAGGTGACATTTCTTCAAGTCTAGCTCCCTGAGTTTCTCCTCATAGGAGTCTTCCTGATCAGATATATCGGCCATAATATTTTGGAATCTGTACAGGGACGCCCGTCTATCAATCTCTGATGGGTGGTGGCCTACCTGTTCAATTATGCTGGACCTACTAGAGTCTGGCTGCCTCGTGATTCCCAGTTCTTGTGAACTGGTCGACATGAAGTCAGCAGTGCTTTGTGCACAAAGTGTTAAATGGGTTTGAGGCCTGTGGTACAGAATGCACCACACTGTGATCAGGAGTGGCCCTGTCCCTCTCTACTTGTTCGGATTCCCTCGAGTTTTGATTCAGCCTAGCATACTCGTTTACTAACAGCTCAAGTTTCTCCCTCTCAGCCCCTATTTCCTGATGGTATGCTAAGGCCTGAGCCTTTTGCTTTGCAATCAGGGCTTGACTTACCTATATTACCTTCTGTTGAGCTGCCACCCGCTCTGGAGTTCCCTGTTCTCATCAAAAAGGGCATCCTTGTATTTTTGTGATGCCTGCATGGCCTGGGAACACCGAGACCATTGTTGTTGCAGGAGATGTAACTCCTGGCTTTGTCCATTGTTCGCCTGGGTGGTATCTTCTAGATCCACTTCTACTTGTCTCATGTGCCCCATTAAGTGTTTATATTCAGTTTTTAAGTCAGCCAGTTGCAGAAGGTCTGACTGTCTTTTCGGTAGATCTGTTTTTAATTTGCACACTTCTTGGTATATGGCATCTTTTTCCTGATACAAGGTGCCAACCTGTTCAGTCAGGTCATCCCTCTGTTGCTTTATGGTGCCTAATTTCTGGCGTTCCTGATCAAATTCTGTTTGGAAATGGAGTTCCTTAATAATTAATGTATTACTTTCCTCTTCCAATTTCTTGATCTGATTTAATAAAGTGATTGTCTGCCCGGAGCAGGCGCTATTATATTTCACTTGTTTTAATTTTAGTTGACTCACTTTCAGGGAATCAACCTTTTTCCAACACTCCTCTTTTGTACAGCCAAGTCCCCTTTTAACTGTTTTGATGTTGTTTTCAAATTCTATCACAGAATTTTAGCCTTTTTGCAATGTTTCTTCTACTAGTTTTAATTCTCCCTGGATTTGGTTTACGAGTTCAGACTGGTTTTGCGCAAGGTTTCTATTTTCTGTATATTTCTCCTCCATAATCCCCATCAGGAGGTATATGTAGGCCGTGCGTCGGACCATTTTAAGCTGTTCTTCTTTAATATTTGGAGTCATATACAACTCGCTCAAGGCTTGATGTAACAAGCTGCCACACATCCATGCTCATGGAGGTGACCTGTTGCATCATGTTGGCTAGCCAGACTTCGTGATCTTGCTCTGCCCATTCTTCTCTAGTTTGGACAGAAGGTGCTGCATAGCCATGTTGATCTCAACGGTACTCATTATGAAATGTATTCTTCCTTTATTAAATTATTTATATAAGGACAAATCAGTACTCTGCTTTTTAATTTTACTTCATTTTTACACACAGGCCTGACACTTAGGGAGTAATTCATAGAATTTAGCGCACAAGTGGCGCACGCGGCTGGTGCACAACATGTGCGTGCGAATCTCTTCACCAGCAGCATGCGCTAAAATTAATTTCCATGCACAGCGTATTCATGGATTTTAGATACCAAAACCAGCCGTGGCGCACAGTGGCACAGCGACCCTGCAGCAACGCCAGTTACGCCCCCAAGAACGCCCCTCGCGCAGGGAAAAGCCATCAAAATCCCCAATCCAGAGCAAAAGGCTGCGCTAACCCTGTACCAGCACGGCAAGCGGGGAACGTGTATTACTGGGGTTCGTGGGAAGTTTCAAACGCGAAAGGGCCTGTGCGAGTGGGGTACGTGTATTACTGGGGTTTGCGGGAAGTTTCACACGCGATTGGCCCTGTGCGAGTGGGGTACGTGTATTACTGGGGTTCGCGGGAAGTTTCACACGCGATTGGCCCTGTGCGAGTGGGGTACGTGTATTACTGGGGTTCACTGGAAGTTTCACACGCAATTGGCCCTGTGTGAGTGGGGTATGTGTATTTCGGGGGTACGCGGGAAGTTTCACACACGATTGGCCCAGTGCGAGTGGGGTACGTGTATTACTGGGGTTCGCGGGAAGTTTCACGCGCAATTGGCCCTGTGCGAGTGGGGTACATGTATTTCGGGGGTGTGTGGGAAGTTTCACACGCGAAAGGGCCTGTCCGAGTGGGGTAGGTGTATTACTGGGGTTCGTGGGAAGTTTCACAGGCGATTGGCCCTGTGCGTGTGGGGTACATGTATTACTGGGGTTCATGGGAAGTTTCACATGCGATTAGCCTTGTGCGAGTGGGGTATGTGTATTTCGGGGTTGCTCGGGAAGTTTCACACGCGATTGGCCCTGTCCGAGTGGGGTACGTGTATTACTGGGGTTTGCTGGAAGTTTCACACGCGAAAGGGCCTGTGCAAGTGGGGTACGTGTATTACTGAGGTTCGCAAGAAGGCTCACACGCGATTGGCCCTGTGCGAGTAGGGCTACGTGTATTACTGGGTTTCGCGGGAAGTTTCACACGCGAAAGGGCCTGTGCGAGTGGGGCACGTGTATTACTGGGGTTCGCGGGAAGATTCACACGCGATTGGCCCTGTGCGAGTGGGGTATGTGTATTTTGGGGGTGCGCGGGAAGTTTCACACGCGAAAGGGCATGTGCGAGTGGGGTACGTGTATTACTGGGGTGCGTGGGAAGTTTCACACACGAAAGGGCCTGTGCGAGTGGAGTATCTGTATTTTGGGAGTCCGCGGGAAGTTGCACACGCGATAGGGCCTGTGCGAGTGGGGTACGTGTATTTCGGGGGTGCGCGCGGAATCCTACATGTGAATTGGCAGTGTGGGTCCTCCCAGGTGTTCCCTCTACACCCTCCACGGCCCCTGCAGGCAGCCCACACCACAGGGGACTACCCTGCACCCCTGGTCATGTCCCGCAGGCAGCCCATTAACCATGTCCAAGCCACACGTCAGCTTGCACTATTGATCACCAATTCATGTCCCAACCCCCACCCCCCAGCAATGTGGGGCACCTGCCAGCACTCATGTCCCACGAAAGTCCCCCTGCACCCCCACCCCCCAGCAGTGCGGGGCACCTGTCAGCAGACCCCCACTCAAGTCCCCTTGCACCCCCACCCCCCAGCAGTGCAGGACACCTGCCAGCAGGCCCCCACTCATGTCCCCCTGCACCCCCACCCCCCAGCAGTACAGGACAGATGCCAGCAGGCCCCCACTCATGTCCCACTGCACCCCCACCCCCCAGTAGTGCAGGGCACCTGCCAGCAGGCCCCCACTCATGTCCCACTGCACCCCCACCCCCCAGCAGTGCAGGGTACCTGCCAGCAGGCCTCCACTCATGTCCTCCTGCACCCTCACCCCCCACCCCCCAGCAGTGTGGGGTACCTGCCAGCAGGCCCCCACTCATGTCCCCCTGCACCCCCACCCCCCAGCAGTGCGGGGCACCTGCCAGCAGGCCCCACTCATGTCCCCCTGCACCCCCACCCCCCTGCAGTGTGGGGCACCTGCCAGCAGGCCCCACTCATGACCCCCTGCACCCCCACCCCCCAGCAGTGCGGGGCACCTGCCAGCAGGTCCCCACTCATGTCCCCCTGCACCCCCACCCCCCAGCAGTGCGGGGTACCTGCCAGCAGGCCCCCACTCATGTCCCCCTGCACCCCCTCCCCCCAGCATTGCGGGGCACCTGCCAGCAGGCCCCCACTCATGTCCCCCTGCACCCCCACCCCCCAGCAGTGCGGGGCACCTGCCAGCAGGCCCCACGCATGTCCCCCTGTACCCCCACCCCCCTGCATTGTGGGGCACCTGCCAGCAGGCCCCCATTCATGTCCCCCTGCACCCCCACCCCCCAGCAGTGCAGGGCTACTGCCAGCAGGCCCCCACTCATGTATCCCTGCACCCCCACCCCCCAGCAGTGCAGGGCACCTGCCAGCAGGCCCCCACTCATGTCCCACTCATGTCCGCCTGCACCCCCACCACCCAGCAGTGCAGGGCACCTGCCAGCAGGCCCCCACTCATGTCTCCCTGCCTCCCCACCCTCCAGCAGTGCAGGGCACCTGCCAGCAGGCCCCCACTAATGTCCTCCTGCACCCCACACCCCAGCAGTGCGAGGCACCTGCCAGCAGGCCCCCACTCATGTCCCCCTGCACCCCCACCCCCCAGCCGTGCGGGGCACCTGCCAGCAGGCCCCCACTCATGTCCCCCTGCACCCCCACCCCCAGCAGTACATGGCACCTGCCAGCAGGCCCCCACTCATGTCCGTCTGCACCCCCACCCCCCAGCAGTGCAGGGCACCTGCCAGCAGGCCCCCACTCATGTCCCCATGCACCCCCACCCCCCAGCATTGCGAGGCACCTGCCAGCAGGGCCCCATTCATGTCCCCCTGCACCTCCGCCCCCGAGCAGTGTGGGGCACCTGCCAGCAAACCCCCGCTCATGTCCTCCTGCACCCCCACACCCTAGTAGTGCAGGGCACCTGCCAGCAGGCCCCCACTCATGTCCCCCTGCACCCCCACCCCCCAGCAGTGCAGGGCACCTGCCAGCAGGCCCCCACTCATGTCCGACTCATGTCCCCCTGCACCCCCACCCCCCAGCAGTGCGGGGCACCTGCAAGCAGGCCCCCACTCATGTCCCACTCATATTCCCCTGCCCCACGACATGACGATCCTAAATCATGGCCCTTATGGCCAGCCTCACCAGCCCAAAGACCCAACCAAGTATTGCATCCACCCACATAGAAAAGGCAATTACATGATACAACCCCAAAGGGAAGTATGTAAATGAACACATGTCTGTCACACACACACAATGGCTGCATGTGAATGTGAAAACCCATATCATGACATGCATGAAACCAATGAGATAATACCACACATCGAAGTATGAAGAAAGAAATGTATTAAACACAACATGAATGTAATTTAAAAAAAAACACACAACAATGGGAATAATTAAAGAAAAGCTGCATGTCCGTAAAAGAATAAAAAACGAGAAATCAGAAACCAAAGAAATCCAAAAGAAATGGTGTCCAAAGTCACAGTCCAACAAAGCAAATCCAAGGGATAAAATAAAGTGAAATCCATTGCTCCATGGTGAACTATGTACAAATGAACAATCCAGGGTCCATGAGCCCAACTGATGAAATGAAACCTACCAAAAATACTACCTAATAAAAAACTATATACAAAAATGTGGTGCATTGTCCAAGCGCAACCAAAATAAAAAAGAAAAGGAAAGGAAACCTAACACTATCTAACTATATACAATGGCAGCGGGCAAGTCATGCGGCTCACTCTGTGGTGTCCCGGGCCAGGGCATCATCGAACTCCATGTCGACTCTGCCCTGGCCCCGAGGTCTCGCAGGGAGGCACTCATGGCCTGTTTCAACTCCCTGCGAGTTGCCTTGAGGCACTCTGCCCGCCTCAAAGCCTGACGCATGGAGAACTCCGCCCTGACCATGGTGAGCCGCGCCTCTTCCACCCGCCACCGTTCCGCATCTATAGCATGGCCTAACCGCTGCCACACGGATGACACTTCCAGTCCTCGGTCCTCCTGCCCTCTGGCCGATGCCTGCCCCTCTGATGTTGAAGGCCCCGAGCCATCATGGCTCCCACCTTGTTGCTGCTGCTGCTGTGCCTCTGCCTGTGCCATGGCTCTTGCTGCCTGCACATCCTCCTCCGGCTGGGGTGCAGTTGTTGAGGTGGCCACCCATGCTTGACGTCCGACTCCCGACTGTGGCAGGGATGTGTCCTCCACCAGCCTGGCCGCAGGGTCAGAGGCAGCTCCACAGGGTACCCAAGTGATACATGGGTGGGAAGATGGCATGGAGGCCGACTGGCGCATAGGGGGTTCAGGTGAAGAGGGGGTCGGAACAAGGTCCAGCAAACGGAGGAATCCGGCCCTGGTGACCCGTCCCAGTAGGTCAACGCGGTCAACGAGGCATTCGAGATGATGTGCAGTGTCCTCACGAAAACACTGCAGGTGACCTTGCATGCCCCGTTGACGCAACGCCATCCCACTCAGGATAGGCTCAACCCGGTCCCGGATAGCCACGTCCGCAGGGAGAGGAAGGCCAGTTGTTGTAAGTGGATCCCCTCCCTGAAAACGGGTCTGGACCGAGGCATCCCTGCTGGTGCAGGATGATGCAGTCACAGGATCGGAGACAGGATTACACACAGGCAGCTCCGCAGTGGCCTGTGCTGCCTCCTGTCCCTGCCCCTGTACTGCACCACTAGCACCAGTGGAATCCCCACCTCCAGACCCTGTGTCTGTCCCTTGCATGGCCTCCTCCTCCACCAAACCCCCCACCAACCTGGATGACTCCGTGCCATCTTCCTCCGTTGGGCCCTGTGGGGTCTCAGTTGCCCCTTCTGCTGCCGAGGAGTCCAACTCTGACCTCAGCCTCTTGGACCTACCCTCGGCAGTTGCGGCCTGGGACGCGGCACTGGACTCCTCACTCCCTGACGAGATGTCAACCTGGGAGGGGAGCCGGGCCTTGCGTCTCCGGCTGGCGGTGCGATTCCAGCCGCTGTGCTTCACAGCACCCTCTCCGCCCTCTTCATCAGTTGACGCTGCAGACAGGGAGACATAGAACACAGGCATCAGGGCACTGTACAATGGACTGATACACACATGACAGTTGCACATGAGTGGCAGTGTCATACTTCAGACATGACATCACAATCCCCAACACACATGTCATTTCAACTCACACACATGAGCAATTCCACAGCCATATCATAACAGCCAGCACCATCCATACACATACAACAGCATGAGCATCCAAACGTGAGCCAGACATCACATGAAACACAGGGAGTGCAGTAGACATGCACACACACCACCACACTTACATGCATGTCTACATCTCCTCCAACTGTTATAGTGATGAGATCACCATACATGTCAAATCTGCCATTCAGCCTTCTACATATCAATGTCACATGCATCCATGTTGCATCACAGTTGCACACGTGTCAAGTACACACACACATGCACATGTACACAGTGCAGATACATGCATTAGGAACTACCATCCATGCCACAACCATGCCAATGTACAAACACAGAAATTCAAACATGTGTGCTCCCACATCTGCATTTGTCTAGCATGCTTACCAACACATACACCATCAATGTGTCTCACACATGAGAGGACACACATGTGGCAGCCTCACGCCCATGTTCATACACATCCCTACATGGCCCTACAAAAACACATGTGGAACCTGCACACTACTGGCACACCACGACACGCACAGCGTCCAATCACTCTGCTTGTACACTTACCGCTCGACTCCAGACGGGTCTGCCTCTCAAGGAACTGGAAGTAGAGCGCCGGGCATATGCGTTCCAGGACCCTCATTTGGTGGTCCGACAGCTGGCCCCGGCACCCCTCTGCATCCACTGCCTTTGCGAGGCGCAGGGCCTTGTTGAGGGTCCTGGACCTGAAGTCATTCCAGCGCTTCTTGACATGATATAAGTCGCGAACTGCCACCCCCTCCGCGTTGATGGCAGTCACGATGTCCATCCAGATCCTGGTCCGTCCTTCATTATCGGCGCGCAAACTTCCAAAGAGGGCATCATACTGCCCCAGGACTTGCTCCACCAGGACACCGACTTCCCTGGCACTGAAGCTGGTGGAACCTCTGCCTCTCTGGCTGGGGGTTGCCAGTGCTGCCCGATGGTGTTCTGCTGGACATGGCAACCCCAGAGGCAGGAGTGGGTGGGCAACTGGGTCATGGGGCTGGGCTGTGGAGCGATGGAATCCCAGTCAGGAGTCTTCAGTTCCAGCAGGGGTGGTCACAGCAACTGCACCCCTGGCTGACGTGCAGGCAGCAAATGGCAGGCTTGTGGGCAGCAGGCAGTCAGGCAGCAGCAGATGGCAGGTGGGAGCGTGCTCGGGGCTCTGGGGGCAGTAATTCGGCCTTCTGGGCAGGAGCATGGTCTTCCGTGTGTTTTTCGCGTGGCCAGTTTGATACAGAGTGATTTGGCATGTGAAAAAATTGCACGTCAGCGTGTAATTGGATGAAAGGCCTTTAGCGCGTAAGCGCGTCAGCACACGTATGCGTTTTCATTGGACCAAAGGCCCTTAGCATGTAAGCGCGTACGCGCGTGGGCATTTCCCTCGTGACGTGGGCATAGTGGTTCAGCGCGTGTGAAAAAACTGTACGTCCGCATGTGAATGCGTGTAATCTGAGGAAAGGGCCTACGCGTGAAAGTGACGTGACCCGCGCGGGCGTTTCCCTCAGCACGGGTTAAAGGTGAGCGGGGCCAGCAGTTCACTGTACGTGCCTTTCGTGGAAACCGACATGTGTAGCTGCTTTGTGTTGTTTCGCGCGCCATCACATCTTCACAGCGATCGAGGACGTATCTCTTCTTTTGGCGGGGGTATTGGCTACGCGTGTTTTTCTGCATCGCGCTAGTCAGACGGTGAGCCGCGCACACTATTTTTGCCAATGCGGGTGCCCCTGTGTATCGCACCCGTTTTCGAGGTCATAGTAGCCTGCGTGTCCCACGCGTACGCGTTTTTCGTGTTACTGGGTGCCACTGCGTACTGCGGGAGGTTGATTCCACGCACGTAGGCTGCAGGGTTGCGTGCACGGTTTTACTGCAGTTTTGGGGTGCCTGAGCATAGCGTGACCCGTCACTACATCACCGGGGTCACATACAGCCTTGCAGGTGCAGGGGGGCTGTTAACATCTTGCATCCCACCCCCTTCACCCCAATTGCCCAGGTCAATTGTGGTATACACCTCCCATTGGCACTACTCCATCTGTGCCGGCACTACTCCATCTGTGCCATGGTTGGGAGGCCACCAAAGGTGAGGGGCATCTCAGCTGGGCGTACTCCTCATGGCGGGCATGGTCAGAGACATGGCCAGGGTGACCAGGGAGTAGGGGGACTCCAGGGTTTCCAGGGTGGCTGCAGAGGGGGAAGAGGCAGGGGTGAGCCACTTGAGCACGATGTTGTGCCATGTGTCGGTGCAGTCATGCCACCACCCCCTGTGGTTCTGGGAGATGCAGCTTCTACATCTGGCACTGGCACCCATGTGACCCGGCAGTCCGTTTCATCGACTGCCACGGGCCCAAGGGTAGCGGTAGCTGCAGGTACAGCTGTGGACACCACCACCCAGGCTTATGGTCTGCCAGCGCAGGCTGCGTTGGCAATTGAAGAGCCCTTGAAAGATTTCCAACAGGCCCGGAGGGAAACCGTAGGGCTGCCCTGACCAAGACACGTGTCCCTGAGGCAGTTATGTCATCTGCTGCCCCGAACAGCCGGGTGTTGGCATGTGTAGGGGCAGATGTACCCAACAACACCCCAGTTGTGAGTCTGCCAACCAGGACAGTTGCAGTCAATGACCCTGCCACAGCGGATGTTGCTTTGCAGGGTCCATTAGAGGGCACCCAGCTGCCACTGACACAACTCAGCCCTTTGGTCATCCCACCACCTGCCACTCCCTTGGCTTAATCCACCGGTCCCACTGGCCATGCTGATCAGGGCGGCATCAGCCAGCCAGGGTATGCGCCACAATCCAAGAGGAGGAAGTTTGCACCTGCAGCACAGGCTGGGACCCCAAACACAGCCACGACCTCCTGCACGTTGAGGAAGAAGCCTTTCTGCAACCAGGAACTGGACTACCTCGTGGACTACGTGCGGGACCACAGCCATGACAAGCTAGTGGGTGCTAATTGTCAGACTACGGCTGCCCACCGTGATACCCACTGGAAGCAAGTGCAGAACATGTGAGTGCATTCGGCCATGAGGTTCGCACGGCGCAAGAGTGCAAAAAGCGTTGAAATGACCTCAAACGCAGCGCTAAGGCTAAGCGTGCCTCAAATTACAACTTGACACTGGTGACTGGCGGTGGGCCTGCACCGGAGGTGGAAGACCTCACTCCGCATGAGTCACTCATTACGGAGTTCATACCATCAGAATCGGTCGAAGGAGTGGGAGAGATGCCGGACTTTGATGCACAGTCCAGTGAGTGTTGATGCGTGTTTGTCGAGGACATGTGTGTTTTGCTTGTGTGATGTGATGTGCATGACTGCCACTACATGTCAAGTGTACATTGTTATGATGTGTGAGTAATGCAATGCTTCCCTGATGCATGTCTACTCTGCTGGATGGTGGACATGTGGAGCAGACGGGGACTGTCCACATCACCACTTTTGCATCCTACTCACATGCTGGTTACCAGTTTGCCCCTCCGGTCCATGTTCCAGCTCACTGACACTTCTGCATGTAGCGTGGGGTGAGCTTCCTCTCAGCCCAGGAACTATGCATAGCATGACTGACGTGCATGTGTACTCTGCCTGCAATGGGGTACCCAATGTAGGCATGCTCTCCCTTGCCCCTCAACCCCCTGCTCTGCACCCCAATTCCACCTCAGCACGGGTCTGCTACAATATTGCCGTTGGGTACTTCCCTGTTCATGCCTCCTGTCTACATGCTAACATCCAGCTGCCAATCTGCCAGACCTATCCATTGTGTTACATCCTAAGTACTTGATGCAGGGTGTCTCACTTGGACTGTGCAGAGGTCGGATGCCCCGCAGGGACATGAGTGCCCATGCATGCTCCATGTGCATTGCACGCATGCCCATTTGTGTCCATGACTGGATGATGACTGTAATACAAGTCCAGGATGACCTAAATTGCATGGCATTTCATCTGCCTTCCCATGTCAACTGTGGCTCAGTACTGCGTTGCACACATGTTTAGGGTCGGACAATCTGTGAGAGTCACAGGCCTCAGCCTGTTAAAAGGCCAATGACTCTGTCCAACTGGTGTAGTGACTTCTTCCCACGTGGGTGGACTCCAGATGTTTCATCATGTGTCCTGCTTACCGTCCCATCATCATTTGCAGTGTTGTCAATTGACTCACATGAAGCTGTTGATGCTAGTCAACACTGTCTGTCAATACACAGGTCTATGCTCAGCCTTTTGATACCATGCTAGGCATCCCTGCTTTTGCACTTGGGTGGAGGGGTGCTTTGCTTGTAGATATGCTACCAATTGAATGCACATTGCACGTGATGCCTGAAGTTGACATTGCACTGCCTTCACATTTTCTGACAGACACCATGGAGTCCTTGTACATGTAGGTAGTGAGTAACATACATATTCGCTGCACTGCATAGACCCACTTCAGTGCAAACTGCCACCTTTCAACAGGTCTAATCAAAGAAGCAAATTAAAATTGACCCAGCATGCATGCCATGTTCTATTTTGTGTGTCACAAATCCGCCTGATGTGTTTGTTGGCGGTGTGTGTTGTGTGCTTCTAACATGTGTAGTGACCTTTTTTCTCTCTATTTTTCAGATGATGACACAATGGAGCTGGAGGATGGCGTTGTCATGCCAGGCACAGGGTTGTTCTCACTAGAACAACCCGGCACAAGTGGGGGTCGTGGGGTGGTAGGCCACGAAAACCCGCAAGTGCTACAGCCCATCTTGTCTCTGGCTGCCTATGAGTCCAGCCCTGAAGAACACTCTGACGACCATGTCGAGTTGGATGAGCATCAGGTCCATATGTCAGGGGTGAGTGATTCTGATGTGGACACTCCTCTGTCCGTGACACCTGCACTGAGGGGTCAGACAGTCTTGGAACCTCTGCCCGTGGTGGATCGGGATGCAGGGTCACCCTCCACACCAGTCACTGATGTGCCTGGGACATCACGTCAATGGGGGCATGTAGTCATGCAGCCGCGGGCGGTGCCAACACAACGAGGACACACGGTCCTTGGGTCCCGCAGAGTTGAAGCCCAGCAACGTGGTCGCCGCGCGCAACCACAGTATACTGAGTGGGACATGACTGCCCATTCTGAATGGCAGGGGGCAGCAATGGCGAACATCGCTGAGAGCATGGAGCGTGTGGCCCAATCTGCGCTCCCTCTGCTAGGCAGGTGATTCTCCAGCAGCAGGCGGCACACTCCACGGCCCGCTCGCTCAGGCTGGGATGGCAGCCTCAGACAGGGCACGCCAGGCTGAAATGTTGTCTCTGTGTCAAGCAATTGCTGCTCACGCAAAGGCACGCATGAAGGCCCTGAGGGAGGAGCATGCTTCCCTCAGATCCACTCTGGGTGTCCTTCTGATGTCCCCGAGGGAGCGGGCAGAGGAGAGGTTTGCACAGCTTGAGCGTACCATCTCGGCTGAGCTACATGCTTGCTGGGAGGTGCAGCGGTTGTCAAGCCAGGCCTTGCAGGAGGAACTCCATGTTACACGTGTATCACGGGAGGTTCTGCATGCAGACCTACATGTCATCACAACACAGAACCAGGCTCACCCGTCCGGCAGACCTGCTGCCGACGAGCGGCAATCTGCGACTAGGTGTGGTCATGATCCTGTGCCACGTCCGCCTTTCCAGAAAGAGCCAGACTCGGACGACAATCTATTTCCCACATAGGTCGGGCTGTGCAGGCGTTGAGCCCATGGAGGTTTTTTTTTTCCTCAGCATCATCGCATGTGGGTGTTGAGCAACACCCTGTACCTCCCCCCTCCTGGGTGCCTCCCCCCACCCCTGGGGTTGTATGCGGCCATTTTTGGTTTTTCTTTTAGTTTAGTTAGTTAAGTTTCTGTTTGATAGTCAGTTTAAATAGGTACAGTAGGTTTTTCATAGTTAGTGTAATTAGTTAATATAGTTTAAAATTGCTAGTCTATTATGCTTTCATGTGACGGTGTGCTGCTTTGTGGCTTTTGAAAGCATCCACTGTCTGTTCCAGCTGGGCTCTTCAAGCTTGCCTTGTGTATGTGTTGCTTGGGGTCCTTGACTCACATATGCCACTCCTGCTTCCCTTATCCATGGGCTTTCAAAGATGGTTCGGTGTAACAGCCTATTACACAAGGGCAATGGCCTGTCATATCTGTGGCATGTCTGCTGCTGTGGAACTTGTGTTAACACCCCTAGTGGGGATGATTGGGGTGTAATTGTCCACTCTTCTTCTTTTGCTAGATGGGGTGTTTAATGATTCATGTGTACATTCATTGCTATGCATTGTGTAGTATGTTTCTTATCTTTAATGAACATGTGCTTGTTGCAAATCATGCCGTAGATAGTGTGTTCCACACTGTTGCTGTGAAAGACGGACTGATGGTGTGATTTCTGATGTACGTCTCTGACATGGTCCAGTCATGTAATGCCTGAAGAGACACACACAGATGAATATTAAGCATTAATGATGTGTTTCATGCACTTTCTGCAGGGGGATGAGCCTCAAGACCACCTTTGCCAGCATAAATGGGCATTGGACGTCTGGAATCAGGACATGTTTGGTGCTGCCGACATGCGCATGTGTGCGCAGGCAGAGGCACAGGGATTGCGATCATACATCCGAAAATCGATGACGTGTTTCAAGGTACTCCAGGCAAGGTGAGCAGCACAGGGGGGTAACAACACAGCAAACCTTGCACCTGTCCAGTTGAACATGCATGCTTAGTAGCAGCACTGACGGTGAACTTGGACAAATATTGGTGTAGAAGCGCACAATACAGCTCAGATGTGTTAATGGACTGATGGCTACTTGATGTGAAAGTTGTCTGGGGCACCTGCAGGGGCAGTGGCACCTACCCTCTAGTCCACCATGGTCCATTGAGGCACTTGTATTAGCCATGTAGCATTCCGAGCCATGGAATGAAGCAGCTCACAGGGGCAGACAGCAAGGGACAGACGTGGGTGCAGTGCATTTCATTTCCAAGTAGAAATTGATACATGCACTGGCTACTTTATTTTGGTCATGGTGGTACAGGACTTGTTCTGAAGTCAGACCTTGCTATATGCGTCTGTCTGCTTACACAGGGAACATTGCATGTTGTGTGAATCGTGACACATTGGTTTTCCATTTGCCACGCACCCACCGGTGCCCGACTTACTGCATTAACTGTGTATGAACCATCAGAGGGGTAATGTTATCTATGGATATGAAGCATTCACACAAGTTTGTCTGTTTGTAGTGTATTTTGTTACTTTGGGGCATATTTGGTAGTGTGTTTGTGTGTTTTGGGCACGCACAGATTATTAACTGTGGCTCTCTTTGCAGCATTGAACTGCTCCTGTTACCGGGCTGGAGAGTGCGGAGGCAGGAGGCCAGCACTCACCCCAGAGATAAGTTTCTCTTTGACTTCCATTTGAGTAATTTGCTGCTATGTGCATGTGAACAAGTTTTGTCGATTTGTGTATGTGTTAATGTGTGTACTACATTTTGGTGCATTCCCTACTTTCCCGTGTCAATCCTACTCCCCTCTCGTGCCCCTCATTCCTGTTATCCAGTATGCCAAAGTTTCAACTACAACTTTTGGAATGCATTTGGGTATTACTTATTTTGGGTGGGAGGTTGTTGGTCAGTAATTTCATCTGATTCCATGTCAGGCATCATTGTCTGATGCCAATTTACATTTTTCACATGGCAATGTGTACCTTATTGTTACTGTGTTGGTGTATGGCTATTGCTTGCCATGTCATGTTGTGGTTTTGGAGGGATTGAGTGACATACCAGTGATAGTCATGGCCTGTTTGGCAGGTCTGTGTGATTTACACCTTGCATGTGTGCCTTTTTGTCACACAGGATTGCTTGTGTTTAAGTAGCTGGGGATGCACACAATGTGGCAATTCCATGGCAACAATCTCACGGTGATAAGGTTGTGACAGTTGACTGTCTCTTTGTCATCATCGATTGTCACCTGGTATGTGCCAGGCCTGTGTGGACTCCGCAGGGTGGGGAGTTTAGGTGAAAAATCTGTCCACAAACTGGGTCCGTGCTTCCTCGCCACGTGCCCTATCCCCACCCATGGGCAGCGCCTGTGCCTGTGGTTGGGGATGTGGGGGCACCACCATGTCCACCGGTACGCCCTGCCGTGTTGTAACATTGTGCAGGACACATGCTGCCACAATGATCCTGCACACTACTGGGGGTGCACAGAGTAGCTGCCCTCCGGAGCGGTAAAGGGAGCGGAAGCGTGACTTGAGCACTCCGAATTGTGGTTGCAATATGGGCCGCGTTGTATCTTACCTGGGGTGGTGTGGTGGGGTTCTGGATTGGCGTCATCATGTGGTTGCTCAGAGGGTAGGCACTGTCCCCTGTAGAGGTGATAATGGTTGTGATTATTGGGGTTTGTGTATTTGTGTGTGTGTGTGACATGCATGCATGTGCACGGGCATTTGTACTTACCTAGGAGCCATGTTTCCCCACGCTGGCCAGCTTCCACGGCCCGGCTCAGGGCAGACATTCTGTATATGAAACTGTCATGGGTGGAGCCAGGGTAGTTTGCATAGACAGAAGTGATGATTCCCTTTGCATCGCATACCACCTGTACATTGATGGAATGCCAGTGCTTGTGGTTTCAGTAGATGTGCTCAATGGCCCTAGGTGGACTTAGGGCCACATGGGTGCAATCTATGTCTCCGAGCACTTTGTGGAAGTGTGCCACCCTGTAAAAGTCCTGGACAATGGCATGCGTTTCTGTGGGTGTTCTGGGCATGTATATGTGCCTGCGGACTGAGGGGCGTGCAGTCATGATTGCCAAGACCTGGTATAGGCAGTGTGACTGCGTGGCCTGTGAGACCCCCCCCACTATGGCAGTAGTCTGCTGAAAAGACCCAGTGGCCAAAAAATGAAGAACATTGAGCACCTTCTCCAATGGGCTCAATGCTTGGGAGCAGAGGGTGGGGGATGTTAGGTCATCTTCCCACTCCCTGACCAGGTCTAGGATGATACGGTGTGGAAGCCTATACCTGCCATAGACCTGGTCGTCAGGCATCCCAAAAGGCTTGTCCATGGTGAAAAAATGCGTGCCCTGGCTATTCTCCTCCTCCTGCGGTGTCCCACGATCAGTGCTGCGAAAAATGGGGCATTCATCATAGCTGTATATACGTGTTTGTTGTTTGCGCGCACTTTTATACTGTGCGCAGGGACGCTTCCGCCTGCCTTCGTGTGGCGGACGCGTTGACGCCTGTGCGCGTCTTTTGCCATGCGTGGGTTTCCCATATTCGAATCCATGAATGCGGGTTGTTCCCGTGCGTGTGGGCGTTCCGTGTAGTTCCCTGCAGTACATCCCCAGTTACGCCTTCTTTTTCACGCCTTATTCCCCATTGCGCGTGTTACGCCCCCTGTTACGCCTACTTTTGTAGTGTGCACCACGCATGTGCGCTTTCACTGTGCGCTTAGCGCACGCTGTTTGGAGACGTGTGCGCCAGCGTGCGCCCTGCACGGATTTGGCCCACAACCAGTGGGAAAGCAGTGCAGCGCCTTCCTTGAATCACACGCGTGTGCGTGCACTTGCTTTCTCATGCTTGCGCCTCCTTGCGTCTGCTTGCGCTGGGATTTTGGGCGCACGTTTGTTCCATGAATCGGCCCCTTAGGGTCAACATTTTGGGATGGCAATTTTATAGTGTAACACAGTTTTCTAACCAACAAAAGTATCACTACGTTTCCTGGGTTAGCCTGCTGTGTTATACTGTCACCGGTGGAAACACTTATCTCAATCCTGCCAACGAGCCCCCACTGTGTAACAGATTTAAAGACACAGCAAACTCCAGACCAGGACACTTCCACTGGCAAGCGATGTGGCGCACAATAAAAACGCTTTTAATTCTATTGATTTTGGATTCTGCTTTGAGAAGGCACCCAACCCGTCTCACCCAACCCCCTTGACAAACACCCCCTGTCGCAATGGATCATGAACCAGGCTGGTGTTTAATAATACAAGATTTATTTCTTTTTAAAATCAAGTCCAAGATCAAACAAATCAAAGGTAGGGCAGCAATCACCAGTGTGGTGATAATTACAGCAAAATGTTATGATACATTTAATATAACTTTCTGACATTTGACACATACGTTTAATGGATGTGGAAGCAAAATCACTGTTTGGACATACTTATAGATGGCACAACTGTTAGGTACTCTCCCTGCAACAATCCCCCAAACACCTGCTGGCTAAGTTTTGTGTGGGTGGAAAGGAGTGGCAAGGAGTCACAAATAAGAGGGAAAAATCGAATTGGAAATTTGACCTACCACCCCAGAATGGGAGGCCAAAATGACATGAAAAACCCTTGAAAAATTTGCAATTAGAGGTCATTTTACATGTGCGGTAGAATGGATAGGACAGGAATTTGTGTGACTGTACTAAAAGGCAAGAAAGCTTACATGCTACAAGATAGGGAACTACAACAACATTATTGCAGGTAAGAAAATCGACTTTGGGAAGGAAAGCAATGCAGCAAAAATCACACGTGGCAGAATTGCAATTTCATCTTTTTTTCACGGATTTAAACAAGCAAACAGCTAAGGAAATGAGCTAAACAGTCAAATCAAAAATCGTTTCTTCTCATGGGGTACCAAGGCCATAACAGGTAAGATACTAAAGTGAAAGGATGACTTTTTATGGGATGACAGTATGGGATTCTTCATAGGAAAGGTAAATCGGAATTTATAATTAACACAATTTCATGGGCAAACTCAGTTTTTTTAACAGAAATGATTTGTTCTACTGAGGCTGTATTTTAGTGACTAGATCATTAAAGAAAGTCGCTGCATGCAAGGTGGTTAATTTTCAATTGTAACCAATTCACCCTGTGTTCCTCTATGGGAATTAATTACTTTATCTAAAAATGGTACTAAGGAATTACACACATGGCTGGAATGATTTGAGCAGAATTACACTAACACATGTATACTGCAGAGATTGTTCTAAGGACCAGATAAACAGGAAAGTATTAAGGATTCTTATGGGATTTTTACTGTTTTTGGACAGATAGCAGAGCGGTGTATGCAGCTTTTTGATGCTGGGAAGGGTGATACTTACAAAATGCACTGGAGTTGGGTTATTAGGACAGCTTAGCTGGGTGTCTGGACAGCGATGCCAGGGTCTGGTCATTGGGCAGCGGCTGGGATCTCCTTTATGGGAACATAGCTGGGCAAAAGAGGTCTGGTCTCTAGATTCTCCCAAAGGCAATCAGTGGCCTCTCCTCTTTTCTCTCTGGATGAGTGGTTCTGCCTAGATCTGGATGGATGGTTCTACCTAGATCTAGATGGGTAGGTAGTTCTGCCTGGATCTAGATCAGGATAGGTGGCTCTGGATCAGTGGTTCTGCTTCGATCTGGATCAGCTACCTCTGGAGTCTTGGAATCTTGCACGGTGAATTTTGAATATCTGGATTTTTTAATGTACTGAATTCTTAAATGTCTTGAATCTCTATGCCTCCTTCTTATATAGGCAGGATGACATCAGAGGATGTGTACAATGTGAGCTGAAGTAATCTGAACATATCCCTTGGAGGGGATAGGTCAGGCTATGTGTGTCCCCTTCTCACTGCGGGCGGATTGGTTCCAAGGAAGTGACATCAGTTTAAGTGTGGGCGTTTTATGACTGGCTTTGTTTCACCACAGTTACTTTTACCAAAAATAAGTTATTGAATAAAACCCTTATATTTAAAAACGTCACCATTATAAAAATCAGATAGGCAATCCCATATTTCACAAGGAATATGCTGGTTCAAACGCCCAGTCTGTGTGATGCTGTTTTGCCCTTTTGGCACTATTTCGCAATTTCTCAT
The DNA here is from genome assembly GCF_040938575.1 of Ambystoma mexicanum. Classification (NCBI taxonomy): domain Eukaryota; kingdom Metazoa; phylum Chordata; class Amphibia; order Caudata; family Ambystomatidae; genus Ambystoma; species Ambystoma mexicanum. The sequence goes on along the minus strand of NC_090930.1, from coordinate 363,071,168 downwards.
GGAAAACATTTTATCTAAAATTCAACAAATACCTACACATAAGCCTAACAGTGTCAGGCATATTTTCATCAAGTTTCATATCTGTGCCATTTACGCTTTCCCCAGAAATGCCTTTTTACTGCCATTCACATCCACCACATGTCAGGAAGACACACATGGGGCCTCATTACACGGACGGCGGTAAGGGTTAACGGTCACCGTTAATGGCAACGGTGACCGTTAACCCTTACCGCCGTACTACGGGGTCCCTTAGCGGGTTGGAGTTTTAACGCCAGCTTTTTGCAGGCGTTAAATACCAACCCGCTAAGGGACCTCGGAGCTAATTACGGCACCGCAAAATTGCGGTGCCGTAATTAGCGCCTTCCCCAGTCCCATAGAGCCCTATGGGGCAGAAATGGGAATGGGGAAGGGCAATGGCGGAAAGGGGATTTACCGCCCCTCCAACCTTGGAATGGGGCGGTAAATCCCCTTTCCGCCAAGGCGGTGCCGGTATTTTACCGGCATGGTCCAGGGTGCTAATAGCACCCTGGACCACCGCCTTCCGTGTAATGATGCCCATGGTCTTATTTTACTTGTGCAAAAATTACATTTAAACTGTAATGATTTCACATTACTGCTTCTTTACAATATTGAAATACATATCTTAATGTAAAACATCTTTTCAATCAAATGGGCTGGATTTGTCCCAAAATGTGGCAGTCTTTCCAACCCCCAGCCAAATATCTTCCACTGGTCAGCTTGCACAGGGGTTGCCATGACTCCCCCTTTGAAATCCTCCAGTTTGCATGGAATGGAACTCACACTTCTTTGTGAAGTACTAATTCCCCTAGGTCCATTGTCCCTTGCTGGGGAAATGCCGGCCAGTCTGACGAGGTCGCGAATTTCCACACCTTGGCCCTTTCACATTTGTAAAGTGGCTTCCTTTCCAAAGAGGCTGGATTTCTTTGAAGTGCCTGCCTTGCCAAACTGGTTCTGGAGTCTTCAAACATTTTCTTTTTCTTTTTCTCTCTTTCTTCCCCAGAACCTACATCCTTTTGTGAATAAACATAATATAAATTTAAACAACCCCAGCCCCATGCATGTAATACTGTTTCAGTGTGAATATTGGTATGATTTCACATTTAGCTTTCAAAGGAGCATCTTTCTTTCCTTTGCAAAAGCAGATTTCACACGCATGTTTATTTCAGTTCATTTTGAGAATCCCAATGTGGTTCCTGTAGCATACCTTTTCTTTGGCATTAACTTTCTGAAATCTTTTCATAGATCTGCTCAGTTTCTGTTACACAGGGATATGCTTGGCAAATGGGTTCTTTGAAACTGACACATAGCAAGTGAGAGAGAGAGAGCTTCTTTTGAAGTACCTTGCATGAGATAATCTGTTTCCAAAAGTACATTCCAGCCTTGTTCCAGTAGAAATACAAATTCCTGACCTTTTAAGTGGTTTCCAAGCACATCAGCAGCTCTGGGAATGCTTTGCCTCACCTCTTGCTACTCAGCAGAAATTAAACATGGCAGGTGGGGTTTCTTTGAAGGGCACAATCTTTGTGGAAAATGAATCAAGAGGTAATTTCAAGGCATCTTGAAAATCATGTACGCAGTTTTAGTATTCAACATCCCAGAACAGAAAAAGGTGATGGAGTTCTGAGCCGAGGTCATTTTCAGCTTGATTTTAGATGAAAGAAGCAAATGCAGCCATTCTTGGTAATGGCTGTGTTGACAGCTTGCACTCCTGTGCCAGGGCAAGAAAGCACAGCCGCTTTTGGCGCAAAATGGGCAATTGTGTTTTTTGTTGTAGCGGGTCTTGATTGGGGCTGGAGAATGTACCCCACAACAGATACATCAATGCCCTCAGCAGATAGCCCGACAAAACCTTTGATACCTGGAGAACGAGTGTATGTTGCAGCTTTGTAGGTAGGTGGAACTCTCAAAGATTATTGTTTGAACATACTGATCAACTGAAAGTTTATTTAACCCCTTATATCCCACTCTGTAGGTGCTACAATGGCGGAAACTAGCTCGTTAGTTACTACTAGAATTCAGTCAGATAACAGTAGGAATAATATAAGTACAACTAGGGCATATTCATACGATTGTGCCCTTTATCTTACAGCAATTGTGTTTTCTATAATATTACTTTGTTTGGGATTGTCCTGGAGCATTTATTTTTTTGTTGGTGACATAAAAGAAAGGGGGACTGGGGGAAAACTAATACAAGAAGGGAGCAAATTAATATGGGTTGTTGTGAAACTAATATGGGATCATAATACCTCCTTAAAACTTACTACATTACACAGAAATCGCACAAAGGAGTCACCACAGCATGGGCTACTTGTAATGAATGAAAGCGAACATTTTATGTATGTACATGATGACTATTTATCTAATTCAGTAATGTTTACAGTAGCACCAAGCGACTCATACACAACCAGATATCCTACCTCTAATGTTATGATGTGTATACTCTGTCTCCTACTGATATGTCAGAAGTGCTTCCGAGCCCTCAATACTGGCAGCTTAGTAATGGAACCAATGTAAAATCAGATGTGGTCAATGGTGCAAAAAAGTCACTAACCAATGTTAGAAGTAAATTAATACACAAACAGAAGCGGCAAATAAAGCAATACAAATATGATGCATATCACAGGTTGGGGCTGGATACGGTAGAGGATCTTCGTCATCTGGACCAGTCTAACAAGTGGTACTCTGATATGAGCGCCAAAGGGAGACAGGCCACAAACGGTAGCTGCTATGTGTGTTCACTGATACCTCATGCATCAGGGACATCTAAAGTTTTAGTGCCACAAGAATCCCCTTAGTGGAAGCCCAGTGTCTCATTCATCTTGCACTATGTAGGATAATGAGCACCTTCCAGGCACACACAGTCAACTACAACTGCTTCCTACTGATGAAAAGCTGTGAAAGAAGAAACCTGAAGGTGCATCGTGTTTTAAAGAGCCATTCTTTGCAATAAAATGGACAATGTTCGCTGAAAACAAATGGCAAGATGCAAAAGTGATGTTCAAGGCTGAAGCGCTATGTGTCAGACAAAAGAATCCAACGGATGCAGGAGACATGCGCCCACGTATGGTCTCAACACATCACAAATCTAACATGGGTCACAGCTCTCGAAATACCAAGTAAGATCCAGCATGAAGAAAAATATGAACTTTGCTTCCAAGGGGAAGGAAGAGTACCCATGAATTCCAATGCACGTTGCAACAGAAATCTCGTAATACCTGACATGCAAAAAGGAACTGCAGCTTTCATGGACCACTATTGGGTGTGTGGCAAACAGGCATACTTGCACCTCCCATCATCATGGAGGGGCCACTGTGCGCTGGCACTGCTGCACTCTGCACTACTGGTGATTCCAGAGAAGCACATCAAGGGGGAAGGGTTGCCCAATCCATGGCAAGTGGCACCCAAACCTGCAAGTAAAGAGCCCCCGATTTATGACATGTTATCAGAAGACAAGCTGCAAGATCAAGTGTCATGCAAAAAGAGAGCATCCAACTTCCTCTCGAAAGACCCTTCAGACCTCTTGGCACAAATCCCTGATCATTACAAACTCTTCATCTCAGCAGAGATATATTTTTGCATCACTTATCCCCAGCTTCCAGGCACGAGCAAATGCCAAATGGCTGCAAATAATCAGCTCGGAGTTGATCCAACTAGCCAACGACACAGAAGAAGGATTCAATGTCAACAAGGTAGACATTGAGCACATCTACTGAAACCACAAGCACTGATGGAATGCCAGTGCTTGTGGTTTCAGTAGATGTGCTCAATGGCCCTAGGTGGACTTAGGGCCACATGGGTGCAATCTATGTCTCCGAGCACTTTGTGGAAGTGTGCCACCCTGTAAAAGTCCTGGACAATGGCATGCGTTTCTGTGGGTGTTCTGGGCATGTATATGTGCCTGCGGACTGAGGGGCGTGCAGTCATGATTGCCAAGACCTGGTATAGGCAGTGTGACTGCGTGGCCTGTGAGACCCCCCCCACTATGGCAGTAGTCTGCTGAAAAGACCCAGTGGCCAAAAAATGAAGAACATTGAGCACCTTCTCCAATGGGCTCAATGCTTGGGAGCAGAGGGTGGGGGATGTTAGGTCATCTTCCCACTCCCTGACCAGGTCTAGGATGATACGGTGTGGAAGCCTATACCTGCCATAGACCTGGTCGTCAGGCATCCCAAAAGGCTTGTCCATGGTGAAAAAATGCGTGCCCTGGCTATTCTCCTCCTCCTGCGGTGTCCCACGATCAGTGCTGCGAAAAATGGGGCATTCATCATAGCTGTATATACGTGTTTGTTGTTTGCGCGCACTTTTATACTGTGCGCAGGGACGCTTCCGCCTGCCTTCGTGTGGCGGACGCGTTGACGCCTGTGCGCGTCTTTTGCCATGCGTGGGTTTCCCATATTCGAATCCATGAATGCGGGTTGTTCCCGTGCGTGTGGGCGTTCCGTGTAGTTCCCTGCAGTACATCCCCAGTTACGCCTTCTTTTTCACGCCTTATTCCCCATTGCGCGTGTTACGCCCCCTGTTACGCCTACTTTTGTAGTGTGCACCACGCATGTGCGCTTTCACTGTGCGCTTAGCGCACGCTGTTTGGAGACGTGTGCGCCAGCGTGCGCCCTGCACGGATTTGGCCCACAACCAGTGGGAAAGCAGTGCAGCGCCTTCCTTGAATCACACGCGTGTGCGTGCACTTGCTTTCTCATGCTTGCGCCTCCTTGCGTCTGCTTGCGCTGGGATTTTCGGCGCACGTTTGTTCCATGAATCGGCCCCTTAGGGTCAACATTTTGGGATGGCAATTTTATAGTGTAACACAGTTTTCTAACCAACAAAAGTATCACTACGTTTCCTGGGTTAGCCTGCTGTGTTATACTGTCACCGGTGGAAACACTTATCTCAATCCTGCCAACGAGCCCCCACTGTGTAACAGATTTAAAGACACAGCAAACTCCAGACCAGGACACTTCCACTGGCAAGCGATGTGGCGCACAATAAAAACGCTTTTAATTCTATTGATTTTGGATTCTGCTTTGAGAAGGCACCCAACCCGTCTCACCCAACCCCCTTGACAAACACCCCCTGTCGCAATGGATCATGAACCAGGCTGGTGTTTAATAATACAAGATTTATTTCTTTTTAAAATCAAGTCCAAGATCAAACAAATCAAAGGTAGGGCAGCAATCACCAGTGTGGTGATAATTACAGCAAAATGTTATGATACATTTAATATAACTTTCTGACATTTGACACATACGTTTAATGGATGTGGAAGCAAAATCACTGTTTGGACATACTTATAGATGGCACAACTGTTAGGTACTCTCCCTGCAACAATCCCCCAAACACCTGCTGGCTAAGTTTTGTGTGGGTGGAAAGGAGTGGCAAGGAGTCACAAATAAGAGGGAAAAATCGAATTGGAAATTTGACCTACCACCCCAGAATGGGAGGCCAAAATGACATGAAAAACCCTTGAAAAATTTGCAATTAGAGGTCATTTTACATGTGCGGTAGAATGGATAGGACAGGAATTTGTGTGACTGTACTAAAAGGCAAGAAAGCTTACATGCTACAAGATAGGGAACTACAACAACATTATTGCAGGTAAGAAAATCGACTTTGGGAAGGAAAGCAATGCAGCAAAAATCACACGTGGCAGAATTGCAATTTCATCTTTTTTTCACGGATTTAAACAAGCAAACAGCTAAGGAAATGAGCTAAACAGTCAAATCAAAAATCGTTTCTTCTCATGGGGTACCAAGGCCATAACAGGTAAGATACTAAAGTGAAAGGATGACTTTTTATGGGATGACAGTATGGGATTCTTCATAGGAAAGGTAAATCGGAATTTATAATTAACACAATTTCATGGGCAAACTCAGTTTTTTTAACAGAAATGATTTGTTCTACTGAGGCTGTATTTTAGTGACTAGATCATTAAAGAAAGTCGCTGCATGCAAGGTGGTTAATTTTCAATTGTAACCAATTCACCCTGTGTTCCTCTATGGGAATTAATTACTTTATCTAAAAATGGTACTAAGGAATTACACACATGGCTGGAATGATTTGAGCAGAATTACACTAACACATGTATACTGCAGAGATTGTTCTAAGGACCAGATAAACAGGAAAGTATTAAGGATTCTTATGGGATTTTTACTGTTTTTGGACAGATAGCAGAGCGGTGTATGCAGCTTTTTGATGCTGGGAAGGGTGATACTTACAAAATGCACTGGAGTTGGGTTATTAGGACAGCTTAGCTGGGTGTCTGGACAGCGATGCCAGGGTCTGGTCATTGGGCAGCGGCTGGGATCTCCTTTATGGGAACATAGCTGGGCAAAAGAGGTCTGGTCTCTAGATTCTCCCAAAGGCAATCAGTGGCCTCTCCTCTTTTCTCTCTGGATGAGTGGTTCTGCCTAGATCTGGATGGATGGTTCTACCTAGATCTAGATGGGTAGGTAGTTCTGCCTGGATCTAGATCAGGATAGGTGGCTCTGGATCAGTGGTTCTGCTTCGATCTGGATCAGCTACCTCTGGAGTCTTGGAATCTTGCACGGTGAATTTTGAATATCTGGATTTTTTAATGTACTGAATTCTTAAATGTCTTGAATCTCTATGCCTCCTTCTTATATAGGCAGGATGACATCAGAGGATGTGTACAATGTGAGCTGAAGTAATCTGAACATATCCCTTGGAGGGGATAGGTCAGGCTATGTGTGTCCCCTTCTCACTGCGGGCGGATTGGTTCCAAGGAAGTGACATCAGTTTAAGTGTGGGCGTTTTATGACTGGCTTTGTTTCACCACAGTTACTTTTACCAAAAATAAGTTATTGAATAAAACCCTTATATTTAAAAACGTCACCATTATAAAAATCAGATAGGCAATCCCATATTTCACAAGGAATATGCTGGTTCAAACGCCCAGTCTGTGTGATGCTGTTTTGCCCTTTTGGCACTATTTCGCAATTTCTCATGGAAAACATTTTATCTAAAATTCAACAAATACCTACACATAAGCCTAACAGTGTCAGGCATATTTTCATCAAGTTTCATATCTGTGCCATTTACGCTTTCCCCAGAAATGCCTTTTTACTGCCATTCACATCCACCACATGTCAGGAAGACACACATGGGGCCTCATTACACGGACGGCGGTAAGGGTTAACGGTCACCGTTAATGGCAACGGTGACCATTAACCCTTACCGCCGTACTACGGGGTCCCTTAGCGGGTTGGAGTTTTAACGCCAGCTTTTTGCAGGCGTTAAATACCAACCCGCTAAGGGACCTCGGAGCTAATTACGGCACCGCAAAATTGCGGTGCCGTAATTAGCGCCTTCCCCAGTCCCATAGAGCCCTATGGGGCAGAAATGGGAATGGGGAAGGGCAATGGCGGAAAGGGGATTTACCGCCCCTCCAACCTTGGAATGGGGCGGTAAATCCCCTTTCCGCCAAGGCGGTGCCGGTATTTTACCGGCATGGTCCAGGGTGCTAATAGCACCCTGGACCACCGCCTTCCGTGTAATGATGCCCATGGTCTTATTTTACTTGTGCAAAAATTACATTTAAACTGTAATGATTTCACATTACTGCTTCTTTACAATATTGAAATACATATCTTAATGTAAAACATCTTTTCAATCAAATGGGCTGGATTTGTCCCAAAATGTGGCAGTCTTTCCAACCCCCAGCCAAATATCTTCCACTGGTCAGCTTGCACAGGGGTTGCCATGACTCCCCCTTTGAAATCCTCCAGTTTGCATGGAATGGAACTCACACTTCTTTGTGAAGTACTAATTCCCCTAGGTCCATTGTCCCTTGCTGGGGAAATGCCGGCCAGTCTGACGAGGTCGCGAATTTCCACACCTTGGCCCTTTCACATTTGTAAAGTGGCTTCCTTTCCAAAGAGGCTGGATTTCTTTGAAGTGCCTGCCTTGCCAAACTGGTTCTGGAGTCTTCAAACATTTTCTTTTTCTTTTTCTCTCTTTCTTCCCCAGAACCTACATCCTTTTGTGAATAAACATAATATAAATTTAAACAACCCCAGCCCCATGCATGTAATACTGTTTCAGTGTGAATATTGGTATGATTTCACATTTAGCTTTCAAAGGAGCATCTTTCTTTCCTTTGCAAAAGCAGATTTCACACGCATGTTTATTTCAGTTCATTTTGAGAATCCCAATGTGGTTCCTGTAGCATACCTTTTCTTTGGCATTAACTTTCTGAAATCTTTTCATAGATCTGCTCAGTTTCTGTTACACAGGGATATGCTTGGCAAATGGGTTCTTTGAAACTGACACATAGCAAGTGAGAGAGAGAGAGCTTCTTTTGAAGTACCTTGCATGAGATAATCTGTTTCCAAAAGTACATTCCAGCCTTGTTCCAGTAGAAATACAAATTCCTGACCTTTTAAGTGGTTTCCAAGCACATCAGCAGCTCTGGGAATGCTTTGCCTCACCTCTTGCTACTCAGCAGAAATTAAACATGGCAGGTGGGGTTTCTTTGAAGGGCACAATCTTTGTGGAAAATGAATCAAGAGGTAATTTCAAGGCATCTTGAAAATCATGTACGCAGTTTTAGTATTCAACATCCCAGAACAGAAAAAGGTGATGGAGTTCTGAGCCGAGGTCATTTTCAGCTTGATTTTAGATGAAAGAAGCAAATGCAGCCATTCTTGGTAATGGCTGTGTTGACAGCTTGCACTCCTGTGCCAGGGCAAGAAAGCACAGCCGCTTTTGGCGCAAAATGGGCAATTGTGTTTTTTGTTGTAGCGGGTCTTGGTTGGGGCTGGAGAATGTACCCCACAACAGATACATCAATGCCCTCAGCAGATAGCCCGACAAAACCTTTGATACCTGGAGAACTAGTGTATGTTGCAGCTTTGTAGGTAGGTGGAACTCTCAAAGATTATTGTTTGAACATACTGATCAACTGAAAGTTTATTTAACCCCTTATATCCCACTCTGTAGGTGCTACAATGGCGGAAACTAGCTCGTTAGTTACTACTAGAATTCAGTCAGATAACAGTAGGAATAATATAAGTACAACTAGGGCATATTCATACGATTGTGCCCTTTATCTTACAGCAATTGTGTTTTCTATAATATTACTTTGTTTGGGATTGTCCTGGAGCATTTATTTTTTTGTTGGTGACATAAAAGAAAGGGGGACTGGGGGAAAACTAATACAAGAAGGGAGCAAATTAATATGGGTTGTTGTGAAACTAATATGGGATCATAATACCTCCTTAAAACTTACTACATTACACAGAAATCGCACAAAGGAGTCACCACAGCATGGGCTACTTGTAATGAATGAAAGCGAACATTTTATGTATGTACATGATGACTATTTATCTAATTCAGTAATGTTTACAGTAGCACCAAGCGACTCATACACAACCAGATATCCTACCTCTAATGTTATGATGTGTATACTCTGTCTCCTACTGATATGTCAGAAGTGCTTCCGAGCCCTCAATACTGGCAGCTTAGTAATGGAACCAATGTAAAATCAGATGTGGTCAATGGTGCAAAAAAGTCACTAACCAATGTTAGAAGTAAATTAATACACAAACAGAAGCGGCAAATAAAGCAATACAAATATGATGCATATCACAGGTTGGGGCTGGATACGGTAGAGGATCTTCGTCATCTGGACCAGTCTAACAAGTGGTACTCTGATATGAGCGCCAAAGGGAGACAGGCCACAAACGGTAGCTGCTATGTGTGTTCACTGATACCTCATGCATCAGGGACATCTAAAGTTTTAGTGCCACAAGAATCCCCTTAGTGGAAGCCCAGTGTCTCATTCATCTTGCACTATGTAGGATAATGAGCACCTTCCAGGCACACACAGTCAACTACAACTGCTTCCTACTGATGAAAAGCTGTGAAAGAAGAAACCTGAAGGTGCATCGTGTTTTAAAGAGCCATTCTTTGCAATAAAATGGACAATGTTCGCTGAAAACAAATGGCAAGATGCAAAAGTGATGTTCAAGGCTGAAGCGCTATGTGTCAGACAAAAGAATCCAACGGATGCAGGAGACATGCGCCCACGTATGGTCTCAACACATCACAAATCTAACATGGGTCACAGCTCTCGAAATACCAAGTAAGATCCAGCATGAAGAAAAATATGAACTTTGCTTCCAAGGGGAAGGAAGAGTACCCATGAATTCCAATGCACGTTGCAACAGAAATCTCGTAATACCTGACATGCAAAAAGGAACTGCAGCTTTCATGGACCACTATTGGGTGTGTGGCAAACAGGCATACTTGCACCTCCCATCATCATGGAGGGGCCACTGTGCGCTGGCACTGCTGCACTCTGCACTACTGGTGATTCCAGAGAAGCACATCAAGGGGGAAGGGTTGCCCAATCCATGGCAAGTGGCACCCAAACCTGCAAGTAAAGAGCCCCCGATTTATGACATGTTATCAGAAGACAAGCTGCAAGATCAAGTGTCATGCAAAAAGAGAGCATCCAACTTCCTCTCGAAAGACCCTTCAGACCTCTTGGCACAAATCCCTGATCATTACAAACTCTTCATCTCAGCAGAGATATATTTTTGCATCACTTATCCCCAGCTTCCAGGCACGAGCAAATGCCAAATGGCTGCAAATAATCAGCTCGGAGTTGATCCAACTAGCCAACGACACAGAAGAAGGATTCAATGTCAACAAGGTAGAACAAAGAGCACTTTGATTAATGACAATGAAACATTGTTATGTGCTCGACTTGCTCACGGCTATGGATGTTGGTCTTTGCCGAAAAATCGGGAGTGCATGTTGCACATTTGTTCCTTCTACAGACGCTGAAAATTGAACCCTCTCGCATGTAATCTCAGCAGTGCATGAATTCTGAGTGCGGATGAAAGAAGAAGGTGGTGTTCAATCTAGTTACTGGTTCAGCGCAGCATTCGACTATGTACCTTCATGGCTTGGGACTGCAATGAAGTTACTGGTCCCTGTTATTGTCTTCCTCCTGCTGATCTTCCGTGTGTGCCAGCTGGAAGTACGATGCTGTGCAGAGGTGATTCCTAATAGTGCGATGATGATGGTGAATGTGGGCAATCCAATTAGAAATGGGATAATGCCTCATGATACTAGGGAAGCCCAAGTACAAACAGGCAAAAGTGATGATTACATGATGATTGATATTGCATGATGGCCATCTACAACACAGGGGATATAGTGGATAATCTATGGCACACAACTATCAAACAACCCCAAGATTTAGGAAACCACAAGTAGGTGTGGGTAAACCTAGCGGGGATGGAGGTTGCATTTATATCACTTGTACTCCTGAAGAGTATGCACAACGTGGGGAAAGTGTAAGAAGTGTGTGCCATGCATGGATGCCAATAAAAGGTACACCCGCATGGGATGAGGCAGTAAAGAAGGCAGAGGAATGTAGGCATGCTGGAGGAGGGTATTTGTTACTTTAGGAGTAAGTGTTGGGAGAGAGGTGGTCTTTCCCACCCCTCTCACCACTCCTGCATTCATGGATCTCACTTGTGCTGAAGGGGGGAGTCGCCCCTCCCTTCCCACCCAACTGTAATCTGTGTTAATAACATACTAATGACTAACAAGAAAACCATGTAACCAAGCCTTATTGAAGTGCAAAGACTCAATTTTAGGTAACCCACCAGACGCCATCTTTTACTAGGCCTGAAAATTATCTCTAAAAGCCTGTCTCTCCCTCTTCCCTGTGCCTCACACTGCCAGACCAGGCCGCCACCCCACTACCTCCTGACAGTTTTGCACAAACCCTGTTCTCACAGATTTCAGCCATTCATTGTTGCAACCTTTAGTGCCATCCCAGAACAGATGAGCTCACTGCACCGTTTGAGACCAGAACAGGCCCCCGCCTGAGTGCCCATCCATCTCCTCTAACCTGGTCATGTCCCTTCTTATCCCCACTCTGACAAGCTGTAGTCCACCAGGCCCATGCCCCTCTGATCTTTGATACAGATACACGTCTGACCTCCCATAGTGGCCAAACAAAGACACCCCCAAGAGCCCTGACCCGACACTCATATAATCTTTCTAATCCTAACACTTGTCTATTCGTATCATGAGGTATTAGGGAGATCAAAACTTCCAAGACGGGCACCTGGGTCGGGGATTCTAGGTTTATGCATACCGAGGTGCAGAGGGCAGAATGCATACCTATGACTTGTCTATGAACTCTGGGAAGCAACCACCCTCCTAACAGACTTTATGATTGTCATTTCTCTCGTGTTCTCAGATCCTGTTATTGTAGATGAGTTAGTCTGGGAAAGTGTCATTTTTCCTGGCCTGACCTTCACCTCACAGAGATGAGCCCAGCTGACCCACGTGCTGCGAGAATGACACCCAAGCAACAGCCAATCCTATGTGGTCAGCACCTACACTCCCATAGTGTACTGACAACTCAACCCAATTGTATTGTAGAATTGTATACTTGTTACATGATATCATCAATGTTGATTTTCTATCTTATAATGTGCTGCCCTTGTAATGTTTGGCAGAGCACTCTCTGGGCAGCAGAGTTCTCTGTGTGGACAATTTATCTCATATAAACTTTGTTCTACTTGCAATCTATCTCCTGGTCTCATTCCCTACTGGGGTGTGTCCATTATTCTGAGTTTTGGATATCATGTTGTGGATTGGGCACCTTCAAAAGCCTTCAAAATTGACAGCACCACAATCTCCATCTCTACTTCAGTTAAGACATTAGGGGTGCACATAGACGCCGCAACACCCTCTCTATGACCCACCAAGTGAACATAATAGCCTCCTGCGTAGCATACACGTCTAAGCTGATAAGCGCTTCTAAACCCTTCCTATCCATGACAGCTGTCTTAACATAACACATTGGGCCTCATTCCGAGTATGGTGGTAGCCATGGAGCAATTGCCTCCATGGCTGCCTCCCATACCGGTACCGCCTCCGGCTTGGCACAATGGGGACTTACCTGTCCATTACGAGCTTGGAGGGACCGGTAAATCCCCATTGACAAAACCATTCCCCATTCCCATTTCAGCCCCCATAGGGCCCAATAGGAATGGGGAAGAAGCAAATAATGGTACCGCAAATTGCGGTACCGTTATTGGCTACAAAGTCCCTTAATGAGTCCCGTCCACAATGCCCGGTCGACCAGGCGTTAAGGGAGGGACCTGCTAAGGGACCTCGGAATAGGGCGCAAAGGGATTACCGCCAATGGTGTCCTTACCGGTGCCAGTAATCCCTTTGCACCCAACTCGGAATGAGGCCCATTCTGTCATTGGCGCTAGAATTGACTCCTGCAATGTCCTTTTCACAGGAACCTTATCTCAAAACTTACTAAAACTTCAAATCATTCAAAGCAATGCTCTCCAAGCAGCCCTCAACATTGCTTAACGGGCACACATCTCGGCAGCCAGGAAATCTGCTCACCGGCTGCCTGTCCTTGAGTGGATCATCTTCAAGTCCATGGGCCTCATTACACGGTAGGCGGTAAACATGGCGCTAATAGCGCCATGGTTGCCGCCAGTGTTTTACTGTGTCCACCTTGGTGGATGGTGGAATTACCGGCCTACTCCAAGGTGAGCGGGGGCGGTAATTCCCCATTCACCAAGGCTCTTCCCCATTCCCATTTTTGCCCCCATAGGGCATAATGGGAATGGGGAAGGTTCTAATTATGGTACCGCAAATTGCGGTACCGTAATTAGTTCCGAAGTCCCTTTGCGACACACTACTTTAACGGCTGGTAAAACCATAGTAAGGCGGTAGGGGTTTACCGGTACCAGTGCCCTTACCGGTACCGGTAAACCCCTACCGCCTAACGTGTAATGAGGCCCCATGTCCGTCACTCACAAATGCCTGTCCAAAAAAGCACTCTCCTAGCTCTCCCAGAAAGTCACAAAAACGCAGTCATCAAGACCCACCAGATATACATATGCGAATCGACTCCAGCAGCCAAAAGTAAAACACACAAAAGCAGGAGACGCCAGATTCCCTTCAATCTCAGCCAAACAATGGAACTCCCTCCCATCCTCCCTAAGAGTGGTGCCCTCCGACTGTGCCTTCAGAAAAGAACTGAAAACCTGGCTATTTGCCTAACCATCCCATCCCACACCACACCTCTGTGCACTACTTCACACAACCTTCTGTTTGTTGCCTATGCTCCTTGAATGTATCACCTGCAAAAACAGGTTCAATGTAACAGCACCTCCATGCCTAGGGGTTGCTGCATGCTATACAAATTAAATAAATAAAAATAAATAAATAAAAACAATGCGGAGGATGAGCGTCAGGTGGAAAGGGAGTAGTAGAGAGAGAGAGAGAGAGAGAGAGAAGCTGCAGACAGAACAGTACGGAGAATCTACAATGAATAAACACAATGGGCCTCATTAGGACCCAGGCGGAGTGGGTTTCCGCCAGCGCTAATCGCGGCGGACCCGTCCGCCGTACTACGAGTTCCCTTAGCGCCATGGAGGTTTTCTCCGCCTGGTTTTACCAGGCGGAGAAAACCATGGCGCTACGGGACCTCGTTGTTAATTACGCCACCGTATTTTACGGTGGCGTAATTAACTCCTTCCCCACTCCCATTATACCCTATGGGGCAAGAATGGGAATGGGGAAGGGCAGAATGGGGATTGGGGATTTACCGCTCCGCCGAGGTCGGAATGGGGCGGTAAATCCGCCAACCCCCATGGCGCTATCGACGGCTTTCCGCCGTGCTTCGCGGTGCATTTAGCACCGCGAAATCCGCCTGGGTCCTAATGAGGCCCAATATAAGCTTACCTGGTGGCGTATGTGATCACTACAAGAGTGGCGATGAGGAAGCTTTGCTGACTCTGACATCAGCCACATCAGCTACGTGTGACATCAGGTATGATGAGCTAATGGAGGATCATGGCGCGGCAAAGTGGACTGATCAGATGGCAGTTAATGGCAAGACGTTCTGCACTTCATGCGGCAGAGATTTGGGGGTCCGAGAATGGGGCAAAACTGGGGCTGGCCCTGGGAGGTAATTGCATGAGTCACTCCAAACAAAGCACGGGTCTGTGCATGGGACTTGTGCAAGCCGCTTGATATAAGACAATGCATGCATCTGTTTACGGCTGAAGTGCTAGTAAAAACGTCTTCACAGAGTCCACACGTTGGTTGTTTCAGGATGTAGCTGGGCAATGTGCTCCCATGTCATAGGGGCGCTGAACACACATGGAATAAACAGGAGGGACAAGCAAATGTTAAGGAAGGGGGACAGGAAAGACCATAATGGGAGAGACTGGTGCCAAGGGAAAATAGCACAGCAAGAAACACCTAGAAACAGAGGAGACAGGGCCAATGTTACAAAACATCACTCCCCTATTGACATTTCTCCCCTCTCTGGGTGAACACATTGAAAAGATGGAAAAATGTCCTTTGAACACTATGGGCCTCATTACACGGTAGGCGGTAAGGGTTTACCGGTACCAGTAAGGACACCGGTACCGGTAAACCCTTACCGCCTTACTACGATGTCCCTTTGCGGGTCCTCTCTTAACGCCTGGTTTTTCCAGGCGTTAAGGACGGGACCCGCAAAGGGACCTCAGAGCTAATTACGGTACCACAATTTGCGGTACCGTAATTAGCACCTTCCCCATTCCCATTATGTCCTATGGGGGCAAAAATGGGAATGGGGAAGGGCCTTGGTGAATGGGGAATTACCGCCCCCGCTCACCTTGGAGTAGGGCGGTAATTCCGCCATCCACCAAGGCGGACTCGGTACGGTACCGGCGGCAACCATGGCGCTAATAGCGCCATGGTTACCCCCTACCATGTAATGAGGCCCTTTGTCACTCAAGTGTGTGAAGTGTGTGGAGTTTGTGGAGAAAACTATGGGGTAGAAAGAAATCAGTCCCTATTGATGGATTGAACGAATATGAAAGGTGCATTGCAAAGAAGGATACACACCGGGAGACATAAATTAGTGTGGTATTCGAAAGGCACACATTTGGCAAGCAAATACAAAAAGAAGGAGTAACTGTAGAACACTTCATAATGGTTCTAAGAAGTCTGGCCAGAATGTCCAATTTTGGTCCTCAAGCAGAGGAAAAGCTGAGGAATAAGTGTATCCTGGAGTGCAGAGATAGAAAGGTAAGGGAACAATTGCTCTGAAAATGCTGACACTAGGAGGACTAGAAGTGAAATCAGCAGAGACTAATGTAGTGCTGGCGAGAGTACCATCCAAGAACAGTGCAAACAATACTATTAAACACGACTCCAGACAGATCAATCCAGATTCCAGACAATGCGGTACACGGAGTGGAAACTCAACACAACAAAGGTGTTATAGATGTGGTGCCCCTTGGTATATTGCAGGTAGCACTTCATGCCCTGTGCTTAGCGTAACATGATGTAAGTGCAAAAGTATCCCAGTACATCAACGTTGTAGTAAAAATGAGTGAAGGTTCAGAGGAGGCTGTTTTCAGATCTAGATGATCCAAGAGATCCACACACATAATTCGGAGAATCAAAGACACAAGATCGAAATATATGCTTTTGCTGAGACTGATGTTTAGCCGTTATTTCAGCATGGAAGGACTACAAGAGGTAGACATCAGGGCAATGGCCTATGACAGCACAAGAATAAAAAATATGCGGTGGATTTTGGCCAACTTCGAATTCAAAGACAGGAAGGGAACGTGTAAAGTGTATGTCACTGACAAAGGCACAAATCCCCTGTTCAGCTGCCTGCAACAAAAGAAGCCGAATAATGAGGAATGTGTGTTGTATACTGGACAGGCAAAAACATAGGCACAATGTAATCAAGAATTGAGTTACATGAAGGGATTTGTTCATGAGGTAACATTATGGTCCAAAGGGTTAACCTCGTAATAGGGCGCAATGGGTTTACTGGCACCAGCACCATTACCAGTGCTGGTAAACCCATTCTGCGAACCTCGTAATGAGGACCATAGGCCTTAGTGGGACCCGCTAAGGGGCCGCGGATTGCAGCAGTAAGAGGTTAACAAGGTTAACCTTACCGGTGCCGTTAACCCCTTACCGCCAGGGTCATAATGACCCCCATAGTCTTCTATATGATGAAATGAGAGTAATGTATCTTTGTCTCCTGACTCCTCTGTCTTTTTTTAGCATGTACTAATGTCTTCCTTGGTTGAATTCCATCAGCTGATATCATATATCCTAGATAGTGTATGGACCCTTGATTCAATTGCATTCGTATTGTCTCAAAATCAACCGCTTTCCTGCTAAAATCAGCAATCTGGTGATATGGACGTTTTGGTCTTGGTCTTTGTCATACGCCAGTATGTCATCCTGAAAGCAAGCTACTTCAGGCTATGCTTTAATCAACTCATGCATAATTCTCTGAAAGACTGATGATGCTGATACTAACTAATAGGGTATGCACACAATTGAAATTGCCTTTCTGCTTGGGTTAATAAATGCTGTCAGTTTGTTTGACTGAGTGTGTAATCTTATCTAGTGATAGGCCGAAGTGCAATCAAAAATAACATTCACAGGCCTCTCCCAAAGTAAACAGAATCTCAAAATATTTTGGCACGGGATGAGGATCAGGCGCTACACATTTTTTAAGTCATCTAAGACCAACACGTAGTAAATCCATTTTTCATCTGCCTTTGCCACCACTACTAATGGTGATACCCACTGTCCTGCTTCTATTATTTCAATTATATGATCATTTTCTAATTTAGTATGCTCCTCTTTCCTCTACTGTGTGATCATCAGAGGGACATTACTTACTTTATGCAGCACTGAAAACCTCTTCTACCTGTAGGGAATCACAAGTTCTTAATAGAGAAGTGCACTCTAGTGGACCATTGTAATATTTGTCAGCCTACGACAGTAACGCAAGTTTCAGGTATCATTTAAGTCTGGATCCTGTAAGGATATTTGGCGTGTTACAGCACAGAGTACAGCACTACTGCACAGGTAGCAATTTTTTTTATGCAGCACCACATGGGTGTGGTGCATTGCTATATGTGTTGCCAGGATAACATGGACATATAAGTAAAGTCAGGCTATTCAGTCAAAAACGATTTTTACATATAAGATGCAAATCTATTTTCACGTGCACATTCAAAAATGCACAATACTTTTCACCTGAAATGCCTATGGTGCAAGAGACACATTTGAAAATTAATAACTAACATTATTAATAAACAACCT
Source organism: Ambystoma mexicanum (assembly GCF_040938575.1). NCBI lineage: Eukaryota > Metazoa > Chordata > Amphibia > Caudata > Ambystomatidae > Ambystoma > Ambystoma mexicanum. Next base: position 363,052,997 of record NC_090930.1, on the reverse strand, counting down.
GACTAATAAAAATTCATTTAACATAACCCACTAATAAAAATGTGTCTCCACTGCAGAATTAGGCCTATTCTGAAAGTGAACTTTTAAACGCACATTCATTTTTTTTTTTCGTTTTCTCTGCTGATCTGTCCACATAACTACAGGAAGCAAAAGGGCTCGAAAGAACAGGAAATCAGTTGGTTACAAAGTATTACTATAGAAAGAACAGGAAATCAGTTGGTTACAAAGTATTACTATAAAAATGAGCCATTGTGTAGAGAGGGAGGAGATGGCATGATTAATTTCTGATTGGAGCAGCGTCATAGCAAGTATCATGCTAGAGGCAGTGATGAGGGTTTTGCTGGGGGGAGTTTGAAGAGGGAGAGAGAACAGTCGAGATTTGGCAGAGCTGGGAGAAGGACCTGTTTCCTGGCTGAAGCATTCCTATCTGCAAAAGCTGAGAATTCCAGATAATAACCCCGGTTTGAGAACGAAAGGCGCTCGTTTTCACTGGGGTTAATCTTCAGGGGAGCCAAATTCAGAAAGAGAACAGCTGGAGAAAATTCATGTTGAACAGATAAGGTAATTACAGAAGTGTGGGGGCTGAGTGTGTACGAGAATATTCAGTCAGTGTAGGAAAGGAGATTCCTGTGCTTAATCACATGTTAATGTTGCAAATTGAGTTCTTTTCTCCGCCACTCTCTTTTCAGTGTATCACAGACAATGCTGTTACTGTGCTATTTTCTTTATTTCTGTAAAGAGTGAGATCGTGTTTAAATGCAACTTTTATAATACAGAAAAATATTTGAAAGCAGACGGGTGGTGTGTTTTATATTTACCAATACAGTGCTGATGATGTGGGGAGATTTTTAAACAGTGCAATTGTCATTTTAAGACAGATGTGTGCATGATCATATTCAGTATGGACAGTTGTGAGTGACTGTTTGTAGCATAGCTCGTTGGAGGTACATGAGCCAACGGGAAGAGAGACTCTCTGGACATAGTTCCCTACCGTATATAAGGTAGTGGAAATTACCACAAAATTACCACATATAGCTCTCTGTCGTAAATAAGTCAGTGAGATCGCCCATGGTGGCACACTAACACTAACACTGAAAATGTGGTATTCCTGAAATGTAGGCCTGAGGTCTCTCTAGTGATTACACGAAAAATCTAAGCAAAGATAAGGGATTCTGGACATTGGGGCCACAAATAAAACAAGGGAATTATGCTCACCAAAATACCACCAACCACGCATACCAACCACGCATACCAAATATGCATGTCTGGGTGCTGAAATAATGCATGTCCACTGTATTATTGTTGTACATGGCCCAATCTGAATACAAGGAGTGATTGTTGCTAAGTTATTTTTCGGCGGTAAGAAAATACCGTCAGGCCCCAAATCTCCACAAAATACCCTACAATCCACCTAACCTTTTGACCTATCCAATCAGTCTTAATTGTTTGATCGTACTTACATTGCTATGAACAGACTATGTACTATCTGTACAGACTCATCTGAATGTTGTTACCCATAATTGCTATTTATGCCTGCCTATAGTTGCTTGTCATGCCTACCAGCACATACTATTATGCATTAGTCATTATCTCCCAGTTGTGTCCAACCTGCTTTGGTGCTTTAGCAGACATCCCAGCATTCCTGGAACTACACAACTGTATGTGCTGCTTGTTATTGACACCTCTAGTGTTAACCTTGTACTGCACTTTATTGACACCAACGCCCCTGCCCTACGGAACCTCATTATGTTCATGTATTACCAACTACAGAACTCACTCCTGCTACTCTACAAGATAGTATCCCTGGCCTGTACACTCACCTATGATCACAGCGCCCCACCATTCCAGCCCGCCTCGTCTGAGATACTTAATTTCACTATGCCGTATCCAGCCAGCTACGCAAGGTATAGTTTGCCTCTATACCAGAGAGTTCCTATTCCGAATCCTGTCTCTAGCCCTGGTCAGCATTACAGCAGTAGCACCTCAGCGACATTCACAACACTACCCACCATCCCTACCTGAACTCCCCTGCCCTTTGGTTGGAACACTTTGCCACCAAACCCAGCCCCAATCAACCATGCGCTCTGCACCTAAGGAACCTCTGACTTGGCTCCGGATTCCTCCGCACAGCCTCCAGTTCACACAACTTCAACACTACATAAAATTCACCACTATCTTCGGTTAATTCTTCATTCGGTCAGTTATCTCCTGGTACTAAAAATACCTCCCTGTCAGCCACTCCCAACCTCAACACGAGTACGCCTCACATCCCCAAATAAACCTTGGTGCCCTGGTTAATGCTAGGTCTCTCCCTGAGCATGTTTTTGACATCACTGATTTTATCACAACTCAAGATCTGGACTTACTAGCCATAACAGAGACTTGGCTACATGCAGCTTCTGGCCTGCTACTCTCCATTGCCATTCCCAGCGGCTATACTATCATTAGATGCGACCGTAACACTAATACATTGAAAGACAGTGGTGTCGCATTTATTCACAAAAGCTCCATCGGCTTTAGAGTCACTCCCAACAAACAGATTCCATCAGCAGAGTTATTATCAGTCAAACTACCCATTTCACCTAACCAAACTGCCACCCTGCATCTCATCTACAGGCCACCAGGTCCTGTCACCACTTTCGTCGACGACATTATGTCCATCCTAGCAGATAAAATGAAGACTAAAGGCCTCATTAGGACCCTGGCGGCCACATAATGAACGGTGCCGGTAAGGGACCGGCACTGTTCATTACGTGGCCGCCCTATTACGAGGACTGCTTTGGGTCCCGCTAAGGAACGCCTGGTCAGACCAGGCATCCTTTGCATCCACTGCAGGGCCAGGCGTGATATACAAATAAACAAAATACAAACACGGTATTCCTCTGAGAATGTTGCGTTAACAATCACAACAGCAATCAATGCATCTTTTTGCAGTGATTACATTCCGCCATCTTTGAAGAATTCTCTTGTTATGATGCTCCTAAAAAAGCCTTCTCTGGACCCATTTTTTCCTGCCAATAATCGACCAATATCCCTGTTGAAGTTTCTTATGAAGATGCTTGCAGAAATTGTCACTCCAGAGATTAGAGACTTTTTGGAAAAAGAGTTCATACTTGATCACCATCATTCTGGTTTCCGGCATTGGTACTGGTGGCAGTTACTGACGATTTGACCAGACTAGCTGACAAGTCTCAAATAGCAGTATTGACACTCCTAGAGCTGCCAGCAGGGTTTGACAATATTAGCCATGTCCTCATTTGTCCATGTCTAGAAGACAGTGGGATTTCTGCTTTGGCCCTGAATTGGTTAAAGTAATTTCTCTCCAACTGCTCCCAGCTGCCCCCCCCCCCACCCTATTAGGCGGAAGAGGTCCCCTTAGTGTGGGGCTGTCCTCAGGATAGGCCCTATCACCCATTTTATCCAATATTTAAATAAAACCTCTAATGGCCATCATTCGTTCTTTGGCTGCTTCTTCTACTCATACACTGATGATGCACAGTTGAACTTTTGTAAAGATCAGGCCCATATTGAGTCAACCACATGTCTCATAAACTGTTTAACCTCAGTTAGCCAATGGATGAACTAGAATTGGCTTAAGTTAAATGGCGATAAAACCGAGGTTTTGGTCTTCGGTCATCCTTCAGCTAAACATCTCTGGACCAAGGATTTTTGGCTAGCGGAAATTGGCCAACTTCCTACCCAAAATTTCAGAGTCTTTGGGGGTCATTCCGAGTTTGGAGGTAGCCATGGTACTATTGCCACCATGGCTGCCTCCAAAATCGGTCCGGGTCTGGGTTCCTTGAATGGGGACTTACCCAGTCATTCCAACCTAGGAGGACCTGGTAAATCCCCATTCAAAAAAACATTCCTCATTCCCATTTAAGCCCCCATAGGGCTCAATGGGAATGGTGAGGGAGCTAATAATGGGCCCGCTAATACCGGGCCCGTTATTTGCTCCCTGGTCCCTTAGAGGGACCCACTAAGGGACCTCGTAATAGGGCGGTAGGGGGTTAAGGGCACCGGCATCCTTACCAGTGCCGTTAACCCCCTACCGCCAGAGTCGGAATGACCCCCTTTGTTGTCAAAGGAACTGGAGAAATTTTACCCAAGAATCAGACGAAGGGTTGTGTTACTCCAGGAGTATTTGTTTGACATGGAGTTCGTACTTGGGAAAAAAGAACATTTCAGAAGAATGCCGGTCACCATTGGCAATATATGCTATGAGTGGGATGTATGAGAAAGAAGAAGAAGAATGTGCTTGATGGTTGAAAAAGGATGGCTTCAAAGGATGCATGCTATGCAGTATGGATGATGACAAGGCATTATGGAATATGAAAAAGGACGTTATGGTGAGAGGGACCATACAAAGGCAAACCATAAAGAATATCTATTCATAGAGGTTATTGTATTGTTTTATTTTATTTGGTGGGTATTTATAATGCACCTATACACAATGAGATTCTGGGTACAGCAAAACAAGAGGGTGGGGGAAACGGAGGGAAAGAAAACGATCCTACTAGTCCTTGTGACATTCGGATAATGCAAGTACAGTAAAGACACGTGCAAGGGGGAGGGGGGAAGTGCTGGTCAGGGTAACAGGGCCTATCAGAAAGGTTAGTGCCAGAGGAGGCCAAGTGGACAGAGCCAGGGAAAAGCAAAGAGTGCACGGAAAGGAAGAACCATGGGCTAAGTGTGCGGTAAGTGGCTGTAAGGGCTACAAATGTGCAGGCCCAGTCAGGCTAGTGCTGTGGGAGGTCCCCAGAAGGGCACGTGCAGGCTGAGGGGGACGGCGGGGCAGTCAGAGGAGATCAAGTGCAGGGGTAGACTGGATTAGGGGGGCCTGGTGCTCTGTAAAATTCTGAAGGAACCAGGCAGCAAGTCAAGAATCAGACATGCACATTAGCAGGGGAGGGAGAGAGGGAATGGAAGAAGAGAAAAGGAAGGTATTAAAATGCTTCTGAAACCTAAGGAAATATGGCTGAAGTCTGAGAGGGGCAGGGAGGCCATTCCAGAGAGATGTACCCCACACTCTCTGTTTGGAAAAGCATCTGATCTGGAGACCAAAGTGTTCTAGTAGGGAGCTATTTAGGGAGAGAGAGTTGAATGTAGTGTGGTCCAGGCCCCTGGATGCCTTATGGATGATGCAGAGGGTCTTGATCTTCATCCTTACATCAATCGGGAGCCACTGGAGAGAATTTTGGGCTGGAGAGATGCAGTCCCTGGGCTTGAGGCCATGGATAAGTCGTGCAGGCCTGTTCTGGATTAGTTGTAGGGGATGAAGGGAAGACTTAGGCAGATTAAGGAAGAGGTTGTTGCAGTAGTCCAGCCTGGAGAAGACGGACCAGAGCTCTGGAGCCATTGTGTTTCTGGGGAAGGTGAGGAAAGGGAGAATGCCTCTGAGGAGGCTCAGCTGAAAGTGAGCCTTCTTGGCAAGGTCCATGATGTGAGGAGAGAAGGAGAGAGAGAAGTCAAAGATGAGACTACGTTTTTTGCCTCACAGGAGGGAAATGGGAAGTGGTCCATGGAGCATGGCCAGAGTGTAGGATGAAAGAGGGAGCGGAGGTCTGAAGGAGAAGGTGCTCTGTGTTACTGGCATTAAGGCAGTCATCGTTAGCAGTGCACCATGCCTGAACAGCAGACAGGCGGTCAGGAATGAGAGAGCAAGAGGAGGAGGCAGAGGAGGGAAGCTTGGAGGAGAGCTAAGTGTCACCCGCATAACACCGGAAGTTAGGAGAGAAGGTGGATATCGGATGGCCTAGAGGGGCCAAGTATATGTTGAAAAGCCAAGGCGAGAGGATAGAGTCCTGAGGGACTCCACAGTTGGAGTGTGAGATGTTGGAGAGAAACAGGCCCAGTTTAACCCAGGAAGGTTGGTCCAAGAGGAAGGAGGTCAACCAGTCTAGAGCCAGGTCAGTGATGCCAAGGTTATCACAAAGCCTATTTATCAGGGTGGCATGATTGACCATATCAAAGGCAGAGGAAACCTTAAGAAGGATGAGAAAATAAGGATGAGAGAGCTGGAATCAAGATTAGAGAGCAGGTCTTCACGGGTGTTCAGGAGAGCAGTTTCTATGCCTATGGCAGCTTTAAAGCAAACTGGTGGATGTGGCGACAACCAACAGATTCAGCGCAGTGGATAAGCTGGGAGATGACCGGCTTATTTAAGAGTTTGCCCAGGAAGAGGGTAATGGAGATAGGGCGTTAGTTTGCTGTTCAGGAAGGGTCGGCAGAATGCTTTTTGAAGAGAGGATGCACAAGGGAGTGCCTGAGGAGTGAGGGGGAAGTATCCAGTGTCAATGGAGTTATGTCCCTGTAGGGATGAAATGAAAATAGTGGGTGGCAATGTGATGTGATTGCCAATGTTGAGGAATGGCAATGTTTTACATAAGGGTCAACAGGGAATCACTAGCACAAAGCAGCATGTCAGAGCATATTTCTGAGGGCCGGTTTGTGATCTGCAAGAAGACAGAGTAGATATACATTATTTGATGTGTGACATCAATGCAAATTCCTATGACAGAGATGATGGTACTACACATGGCATGCGAGAGAGTAGGAATTGAAGGAGTGAGTCCTGTGTACAGGAAGGTTGTTCCACACTTTTGGTAGACGTATTGTCCAAATGGGTGAATGATACAAACACTATTAGCCCAACAACGCAAGTGGTCATACAGTCATGAAGGATGTTTTTAAAAGGCACTGTTATCCAGATGAGATCTTAACGGACAATGGTGTGCAATTCAGGTAGGCTGAAATATTTTGACCAATTCTGCATTGCACATACATTCAGTTCTGTCTTCAACCTCAAACAAATGGGGTGGTAGAATGTTCAATACATTTATAAAAGACAGCATCAGATGGGTGTGGGTGAATAATCTTGATTGCAAAATAAACCTGTAATGGATAGAGTAATAGTATACAGATGTTTACCTGCATTGTACAACAGGATTGTCACCCTTTGAGGTGAATAGAGGCAGAACACCAAATAGTAAGCTGTGCCCTGCCTGGATGAAGAAAGTTTGTCAGACAAAGGAGAAGATAGTAAGTGGTAGGATCAGGATTAAGGGAAACAGGAGTACAATATGATGAAGGAGTGAATCCCACGTTAAGAACATTTGTTTCTGAAGAAGATCACCCAAATTAGTATGGTCATTGAAACCGGTCGACCCACCAGTGCATGAGCCTTCTCATGTGTATAATGATGTTCACGTTATAAATCACTACTATGACTAGCTGGGCTTGCTGCCTCTAGGTTCTTTGTTTTCCCTTCATAGAGGGTTCATTGTTTTACATGACCAGAACAAGTTCTGAGATGACAGGGTAACTGCTTCCTGGTAGCAGTTCTCACCTTGTCACATATGGAAGAGACACAATTTAATGTATATTCTCTTTATGTAGCAACCTTTGACTTGCATGTTTTTTTAACACATAGGGCTTCATTATGACAATGGAGGTAGCCATGCCGCTATTTGCGGCATGGCTACCCCCATACCGGGTACCGTGTCTGGGTTCCTTGAATGGGGAAATATCTGGCCATTCCAACCTTGGAGAGCCCGGTATTTCCCCATTCAGAGAACCCGGACCCGGTACATCCCCATTCCCATTTGAGCCTCCATAGGGCTCAATGGGAATGGGGAGGATGCAAACAACGGGCCCATTGTTTGCATCCTGGTCTGCTTGCGGAACCCGCTAAGGACGCCTGGTTTTACCAGGCGTCCTTAGCGGGTCACGCGAGGAGACCTTGTAATGAGGCGGTAGGGGGTTAATGGAGCCGGCAGCTCTACCGGCCCTGTTAACCCCCTACCGCCTTCCTCGTAATGAGGCCCATAGTGTTTTTGCTATATGTTGTTCAGGGAGTGTTTCCTCGCTATCTCTTTTAGATGGGCGGCGCACCACTGAGCTCCTATGGAGAGAACCCCGGCATAGGGATAGGGTGTTCTTCTTAGTAGGGACAGCCTGTATGTGTGTGGTTTGTTAAACAATACAGAGGGTGTTCTCTTCTCCTTGGTGCTTCCATGACAATCATGCCTGCAGGGGCCAGTACTCCCGGCATGTCAGACCTGCTGGGAGATCTGTCCATGCAGGCAATCTCGTAGTCTGCCAGACTTGAAATGAGGCCCAATGTGTTTTCTAACCGGGAGCCTGTATAAGAATCTGAGGCCAGTAGGAATGCGATCATCTCTTTGTAATTTTAGGAGAGTTCTGGCTGCTACATTTTGAGCTCTCTTTAGACGTAATAACAGGTCGGTAAACGTAGGTATATACTATTGTTAAAATCAAGTTAATAAAATGGAAGAGAGTGCATCACTGTGACTTGTTGTGGGAAGAAAGGAATTTGAGAATAGGATTAATGTTTTTCATGAAGAAAGACAAGAATTCGACACTGCACTAATTTGGGTTTTTAAGGAAAGTGTTTCATCAATAAATACCCCCAAAGTCCTGACACTCATTCACCCACATTTACTTGTGCAATGTCGTAAATGCCTCAGCACAGTTTCCGTGTGGTTGTTAGGGATTTTGCTCTCCCAAACGTGATCATTGTTCTGCTGAGATCGCACTCCAAACAAATGAGTTTGTTTGCTCATATTATAAGCTGTAGGAATAGTATATTAGTAATCCTCATTGCTTACGGTAAACACCACATTCACTGTATTAGTTAAGGATTAAACATGAATGGCAATGGTATAACTAGAGCAATAATTTTCAGCTTTATTAATAGTGAACACTGAGAAAACAAATATATCCAATACAATAATATGTATTTTGTACACATATTCATATTCATGCACCGTAACATTAAATGACTATGGGGATCATTACGAGTTTGGAGGTAGCCATGGTGCTAATAGTACCATGGCTGCCTCCAAACCCGTGTCCGGGTCCGTGGTGTCGGAACAGGGACTTACCGGGACATTCCGCCCCTTGCGGACCCGGTAAGTCCCCATTTCGAAAACCATTCCCATTCCCATTTGAGCCCCGGTAGGTCTTAATGGGAATGAGGAAGGAGCTAATAATGGGCCCGCAAGTTGCAGGCCTGTTATTAGCTCCCTGGTCCCTTAACGGGTCCCGCTAAGGGCGGCTGGTAAAACCAGACGGCCCTAGTGGGACCCACTAAGGGACCTCGGAATGCAGCACCGGTATCCTTACCAGTGCCGTTAACCCCCTACCACCATACACGTGATGAACCCCTATATCCCTTATGTTTTGATACAAACAAATGTTCAGAAAAAATCATTTCTATGGGCCTCATTACACGGTAGGCGGTACCACCTTACTACGAGGTCCCTTTGCGGGTTGGAGAATTTAACGCCTGCTTTTTGCAGGCGTTAAAAACCAACCCGCAAAGGGACCAAGGAGCTAATTACGGTACCGCAATTTGCGGTGCCGTAATTAGCACCTTCCCTATTCCCATTATGCCCTATGGGGCAAAAATGGGAATGGGGAAGGGCAATGGGGGAAGGGGGAATTACCGCCCCACCAACCTTGAAATAGGGCGGTAATTCCCCTTTCCACCAAGGTGGTGCCGGTATTTTACTGGCATGGACCAAGGTGCTAATAGCACCTTGGTCCACCGCCGTCCATGTAATGAGGCCCTCTGTCAGTCTTTTTATTTCTGTGATGAGTTCTCCTTTGTTTCTTCTCTTGTGAACATTCTACTGGTACCCTTTTGTCTGTAGCCATATTTCCCGACACCGTTCTCCTCTAGCATTTCAGGAGTGACCGAACCCAATAATATACTTCATAAGCCATAAAGGTGTCAAAACTTCAATAACCATGCAACTCAGTGTGTCCCGGCGTACCATTTTAGTATAATGTACTAGCACCAGCCTTGGCATGTTTTCTGTCAAGAACACAAACCATGTCCTCTATCACTATATTTGAAACAGAGCTCACTCTGTTCTGAGACTACGGCTTGTTTGAGACATACCCTATGTCTTGGAATGCCTTCCAGATCAAATGCAATAACGAAACTGCAATTCGTCACTGGTCCAAATACAGTCCTTGGCATGTTCAACATGAATTGCAAAGTTCATCCGGAATATAACAGTGATTAATATGCAAAGTGAAATGTATTGGAGGAAGAAGAAGAAGAAGAAGAAGAAGAAGAAGAAGAAGAAGAAGAAGAAGAAGAAGAAGAAGAAGAAGAAGAAGAAGAAGAAGAAGAAGAAGAAGAAGAAGAAGAAGAACAGATTAAAAAGGAAATAGATAGTATGTTGTATAGAGTCAGGAAATGGGGTGGAACTAAAGAAAGAGTATGAGAGAAGGACAAAGAGAGCACAAGGCAGGAACAGGCTTTAAGGTAGTGCAACAATGTTGGATAGTGAGTAGGCGAGGGAGACAGTGAGGGAGCTGCGGAGAGGGAGAGCAGGAGAAATTGTGCACTCTATTATAACACATTCTTAACTTAATGTTCAGTCCAACACTTCCATCTGAGTGCATGTAGGTCATAGTAGATGACCCCTTATACATCCTGCTGAATTTATAAAGTGTACATGGAATTTGAAAAATCATTTGTATACTCTCTCTTCACATGAGGGCATCATTAATTTAATGCAGTAATATCAATGTGAAAACATGCTGTTCGTAGGTTTTATACTGCAAGTACTATGCATACGATTTCACAGTGAAATAGAAGATCAAAGAAAAAGGGAAAGCAGGGACCATCTGAGAAATAAGTGGAGTTATCAGAGGATAGAGGCCATCAGCACAGCATGCAACACTTTTCATGAAATCAAACTCTGCTGTGGATGTGTGGGTGTGCAATCTCAAGTCACAAAAGTTCAAAGAACTGAAATTAAACTCTAGTAAAAGTGATCCCTGGATTAACATAACTATATATACAAATCCGAGCATCTCCCACTATCAGTTGCTAAGCTCAGTGCAGGTATTTCTGCACATGCCCTACACTAAGGTAGATTTTCAAACAATAAATCCTCAGTTAACCTGTGAGTTAAAATACTATACCTACTCTAGAACGAAGCAATATCAGAAAAAACTAAATCAGAAGCCTTTTTTGTTGTGCCACCCACTATACAGCACACCCATCAACCTTTCATACTGATGCAGCTACCCCATCAGCCCTGAAGCCATTTCATTGACTACACATACCTCCGAAGTGCTAGTTAAATCAGAAATGGAGAATTGTGATTCCTGTACAATGTCCATTATTTTACCTGGATATAGATAATGATTTCATGACGAGTGGAGCCCCAATATTGACAATGCAACTCCTGTATCCTGAGGAACCATCTGTAAACTGGCATCTGGGGCTGTCACCGGGGCAGTCAAACATCATTCCAGTGGTCGACTCGCCTTCCAGTCCTGGAGACTCGCCTTTTAAACAGTTTTCTCCCATTCATCCCAGCCTAGCTGCCACTCACCAAGCAGGGTGGCTGTCCTTTCCAGAAAGTCAGCCAGCCAATCACGTCAGAGTGCATTCAGGTCTCCTAGGAGACTAAGCACGGGGAATTTCGGGCACCTCCCTCACATCCTGTCCACCCCAGGCACTCAGGCGCCAGAGGAGGGCTTCAGCAATGAAGCCCGCCAAAGGGCATCGAACAAAGGGACCAAACCTGGTTTGGCGCGCAGAGTTAAACACAAGAAGGACCTTTCCTAAAAGAACCGGGACATAAGATGACCGGAGTCTGTTTTTACAGAGAGGTCATGGATGCCATATTGAAAAACATGGCTGACCCAATTTTTTGCTACCGGAGTTCGCGGTCTGGAAAAATCATGGTAGTTTGTTCTAAAACCACTGCCACCAGCCATTCCAAGAGGAAAGGGTAACATTTGACGGTTGCATGAGTGTTTAGACACAGGAGATGCTAGGCAACCCCTCCAGTACTCTATAGGAAGATAGTGTGTGCTGGGTCTATGAATTTAAAAGGACTAGTAAAGTCAATTTAACTTCACATGCTCTGGAAGACAGTAGTCAGTCCCAGAGAAGGTATTTAAACCTGGTGGAGTATGAAAGACACCCTTGTGCCACTGCACTGAAGGTGCTGTGTGACACACAAGAAAAGGATGATGCCTATGGTGTTTGTCTAAAAACACCATATCCAAAGAACACAAAAGTAAAACCCACATCAAAATACATGAAAGAGCAAGGAAAAAGGCTCACACTCTTTCCAGGTACAAATTTAAATCCTAGAAATCCAGCAAAGTTGCTGGGGGTCTCAAAAGGTAAGGCAAATTAGCACATTCTTGAGAATTCTCCCTAACACCCCAACTGGGTAGTGATTTGACCATATTATGAGCTTGTTAGTAATTTGGTGTTAATCTGATGACCGTTTCCAGCATTTGGTCGTGTGTTTTTTCAGCGGGATTACAAGTGGTCGTAGGGCAGTGTTAATCCACATTTTCCACAGGTGGTCATTCTGCCAATTTTGTCAATTTATGGCAGTAAGGTGGAGGAGCCTTTTGCTGGAGGTAAATCCTCCAAACTTGTAGCATGTGGTGGGGTAATGTGATGGTATTGCATCGGTAATGGAATTACTGCCACATTACTACCATTTTTAAACACACCGCCATACTTCTAATGAGGCCCATTGCCTTGTCAAGTAACCACTACTTTAAATATTATTCTTTTCCTATTGGAAATATGCCTCAAGAGAAACCAACTGCCCCTCCCCGCTCATTCCAGGTTGTGGCACCAGATGTCAATTGTACTGCTAACACACATGGAATTACCCTTGCTGATTGTGTGACTAGTGTGTTTTACAGGATTCACTTTAACAGCATTGGACTAGTAAATTGATATGACGTTTCCCTCCAAATAAGGACAAACTGGAGAGCCGGGTTCAAATAGCACCTCCTTCAAAGTGTCCTTATTAAAATGTATGCAGCACTTCTTAATATTGTGGCCTGAGCAATACAGTATGAAGTTGAATCATTTGAGTTGTTGACACTTGTTTAGCACATTACACTATTCGACTATGGTATTTGTAGGGCAAACTTTGTTTTACTTCTTTGTTTGTTTGTTTGTTTATTGTATTTATAACGTGCACCAGACCCGGAGGTATCAGGGCGCGGGGAACAAGGATATTTTCAGCTTACAATGTTACAAAGTGCAATACAAAATACAGTATAGAATACAATTAGATAATAACGACAGGCAGTAATGACAGGCAGAAAAGTAAACAGAGCCTATGATGCAAGAGGTGGATAGCCAAATACATGGTTGTATATGATAATGTGAATAGGATACAGTTAGATAGTAATGACACGCAGCATGGTGTGCAGTGCACATGTTGCAAGATAAAGATAGCCACTTATATGGTCATTGGTGGCTTTGTGTTCCAATCCTAAGGTAGCTATAACAAGTGCATCTGTGGGGGGGCAAGCTACATATGAGAAAGAGAAGAGAGGATCCGAGGGGATGTGCTGAAGTTAAATATCTTTTCTTTAAGCCACTTGATAACGTTTTGTCTGAAATTTTAATAAGTTTGGTCTGCCCTTAGGAAGGAGGGGGGAGTTCCAGAGTTGGGCATCTTTGTAAGGGAAGCTGTTGCCGCCAATTTTGAAAGTGTGGACTGTCAGGCAGTTAGTATAGGCAACTCTGGTGGGTCGGAGAGTAACTTTTCTATTGATTCCTAGCGCTGCTCTCAAGGCATTATTTTGCAGCATTTTAATTTTCCTAGTAATGTATATGTTGAAGCCAAGGTATAGGGCATTACAGTAGTCCAGTTTTGACAACACAAGTCCTCTTGCCTGTGTGGTGCAGCTACTTGTTGAGAGGTAGGGTTTGGCAGATCTGATCAACTTACAAGTGTAAGCTGTGGATGATGCCATTGCATTCACCAGTTTAGCCAATGTAAGGCTGGAATCCAGGTAAACATTTTCAGTTTTTACCTCCTTAGCAACCTTGATCGTGTTGCCATCTATATCGAAGGAAGTATATTTGTGGCCAAGTTTGTTGATGTTAGACGTGGTCCCCAAAATAATAAATTCTGTTTTGTCATCATTCAGGTATAGATCATGGAGTGCCATCCATGCCTGGGTGAAGAGGTATATTCTATTCACCAAGGCCAAATCCTTGTTGTAATTCCTTGTAAGTGGAATGAGAATCTTGGTGTCATCTGCATAGTTAATATAGGTGACACTGAGACAATCCAGATCATCAAAAAGGGGCTTGGTAAATAGGGGCTTGGTAAATATATTATTCATGGTAGGGGACACACAGGACCCTTGGGGAACACTACATGTGATGGGGCTAGGGTCTGCTGCTGTGGCAGAGAAGACTCTCATTGTCCTACTGCTTAAGAATGATTGGATCCAGGCTATAGTTTGTTGTGAAAGGTGCGATGCTAAATCTAGAAGGTTGCAGAGAACCTTGTGGTCAACCAGGTCAAACGCTGCTGAGAGATCTAGAAGAAGTAGTAAGGCAGATTTACCTTTGTCTCTCAGCTCATCGACCTGGGCTTTAAGGTCAATAAGTGCAGTTTCTGTCCCATGCTGTGGCCAGATTGCTGGGTGCCAAGAAAATGGTTCTGCTCCAAGAATTTCTCAATTTGTAGGTAAGCCACACTGTCTAATATCTTTAGGAGGAATGGCACCGTTGTGATAGGCCTATAATGTGTGTGTGTAGAGGGGTCGAGCGATTATTTCTTAAGAAGTGGGAGGACCCAGAATTCCTTGAGGTTACTTGGGATAGTGCCCAAAGTAAATGATGCGTTGATAAGCTTAGAAATGAAAGGTGCTAAGACTCTAGCTGTGCCTTTTATAATGTGTGCAGGACATTTGTCTCCACAACAATTGGAGGGTTTAAGTGAGAGGATGATTATTTCAACCTCTAGTATAGAGATTTTAAAGAAGTTGAAGCCTTTGTACTGGTTTAGGTAGAGTTAGTGGTGTGCATGTTTGTGGAGTTGTGGTAGGTATATTCTGTCTTTTATTGGCAATTTTAAGTAGGAGGGTAGCAATTTTGTCCATGAGGGCCTTCTGTATGTCGGAACACAACGTCTCATCTTTAACACAATTATCAGATATAGGGATCGGGTTCTCAATTTCTTTTAGTATTGCAAACAGTTCCTTGGTGCCTGATTTTGCTTGTGATAGCCTGTTATCGTAGATTTCCTTTTTGGAGCACTGTATTTTTGTTTTGGATTTAGTGGATATATTAATGAGGTTGGCTTTGTTTGCCTCAGATTGTACTAACCTCCAAATAGATTCACTTTTCTGTTTTTCTTTCCTTAGTGTTTTTAAGTATGGAGTGATCTAGGTTTTCAGATGTGCTCTAGGTTTACTAGTCCTCATTTTTAGGGGTACAATGGTGTCTAAAGCTTCTGTGATGACTTTGTTAAATTTTTTGACTAAGATCATTGGATCAGTGGTGTCTGGTAGAGCATTTAGGGTGGGGAGTATCAGGGGTAGTAGTTTGTCAGTGGATATATTTGTTTTCTTCCTTGTTAGGCAGGGAGGTGCTATGTGGTTACTTTGAGTTGTAAGAGTTTTAGCATCTAATGTGAAACCTATAAGTGAATGCTCCATCCATACCTGGGGGTAATGGCTGTAATGGTTGTGTCGCAGTTATTTTCAGCCACCCAGTCAAGCGTTCTGCCCTTCTCATGGGTTGGCATTGTCACTTTTTGTGTGAAGCCGAGCTTGGAGAGGACATAAGCTATGGATGTTGCTTGTGAGTCTTTGGGGTCATTAAATCCCAAATTCATGTCTCCCAGTAGGAGTACCTGTGATGCATTTTTTAAGTTATCCGAAAGGATCGTAGATAGGTCCTCCTCAAATGTGCCCATAGGGCCTGGAGGTCTTTATATTAGATGGATGGTGATAGTTTGGGAGTTTGACATGGGTAGCTTGGCTGTGAGTGATTCACAAGTGTTGACATGCAAGGGTGTCGCTATTCTCATTGCTAAGCTAGATTTGGCTATCTTCTCTGAGAATAATATAGTTAGCTGGCACTGCCAGCATCAAGGCTGGGCCTGCTGCCTGATGTAGCCAAGATTCAGTAATGGCCAAGAAGTCGTAGTTTTCTGATTGTAACACGTTGCCAATCTCTATGGCATGGGCAACTAAGGACCTCACATTAATGAGAGCTCCTTTGAGGAGGGGAGCAGGTGTTACTGTCAATAGTGTAGGAAGGGCCTTGCTATTGAGATTATTAGCTATGGTTGAGGGTTTATTCTTTTTGGGCATTCTAGAGTTTGGTTTGGGAGTGGTGCTTAGGTTGGTATTCATCTTTTTGGATGTAATATCTTGTTTATTAATAGGGTGCTTGCTTTGATGGACAATTGTAGTTGGAAGGCTGGCAGGTGGTTCGAATAACTTAGATAGTCTTGAGCGAAGCCTAAGGTTTCTTGGTGTAAGGTCACACGGAATGTTGGTTCTTGGTAGGCTCGGGAAGGTTAGCTCCCATGGAATGCTTTCCACGCCTAGTGTGATGACTCTGGTGTTCATAGCCATAGTATTCAGAGTATTGGTAAACTCGATAGGATCAAGAGTTAAGGTCAAAGTAGTCCAGAGAACAATTAGCTGATAAGCATTGGCATACATTATGTGCAGCGAGGTTCCTCTGGTGGTTATTGGTGAAAGTAAGGTTGGATAGGCCTAGTAACGTACAGTAGGCTCGTCCTGTTCCAGTGCTAAGGGTGTAAGCACAGTGGCAAAGGAAGATGTATGATTTGCGTGAAGCGGTGCACTCTATTCCAAAGAGAGAGGTGGTGTAGGTTAATGCAATTGGCGCTTTTACTATAATAGGTGCAGGAATTTTGTGCTAAAGCAGGTGAGTAACTAAGCATGAGTGCAGCCGGGGTGAAGCGTTTCATGAGATATTGAAAGCATACCTCAGGCTGAGTCAAGTGGTTGTATAAGCAGAGCTAACATAAGAGATAGCATGATTACATAGAAATTGCATATATATTTTTTGGTTCACTATATCAATTTTGGATTTGGGTTTATTGGGGAGCAGGGTTAGGTGGCTGCTCTGTTATAGAAATATTAATAAAACAATACATAATGAATTCAGAATGACCATGGACATGTTTAGGTTGTTTCTATGCCTTTGTGCTAATTCCATTGACAATTTCAATAGAAATTCAATGTTGTTGTTCCATCCCATGTTTTCTTAATTTGGTGCTAAAACAGTCCCTGTTAATTACTATGATGCACATTTCTTAATTTCATAATGTTCTTTATTTTTGCAAAAATGTAGCACGTGTTTTCCTGATTCGAAAGAGTATCACTGGAGGAAGGTAAGTATCTAAATATTGTGTATCCATTCATTTAATGTTAACAAACATTGAATCTGATAACTTTGTCCAGATCATTAGGGTGTATGCTGAATATCAGGTTATTCTCCCTCCATATTCTTAGATTTATTTTATTCCTGCGTTTTAACATTCTGCCTACTTCTGAAAACACTGGCGGCTGGATTAATTGAGCACGTAACGAGAGGACTCGTCAATCGGCTAGCCATCTGCTTATACTATGCCCCAATTTGAAGTACTGTTATATTGGAGGCTATAATTGTCTCGTCACTAACATCTGCTCCATCGAAGATGATCAATTTTGAAGCTCTGTTTATGGGGCTGAGTCCATTGTTTACACAGCGGCTGCCTTGCACGTGTGTAAGGAAGCACTTTGTCTAATTGCTCTGCCAGTGAGGATCACGTGTACTAATTGCTTATTGAACTTATGACAGCCTATTTGCTCTCTTGCTCATTATTATGTACTCACATTGTATGTGCTGCTTTTGTACAAATAATGTTTTTTGTGGTGTATAGTTTGATTCATTTATATATGCTGAAAAAATGTTATTTTAATATTGCGAAAGGTTTGTTTATAACCACATGCACGAAATGCATTTTAAAAAAATCAAGTTATGGAGCTGGTGCTTGGGGTTCTCTTGATGATGCTCCGTGGAGTGCTTTCAAACGAAATTTTACTGACATAGAGATAAAATGGAAAGTGATGGGGTAATGGGAGCGATGCAATGTATGAATTTCAGTAGCCAAGCATAGCAAACTGATTGCTAATTCTCTGTAGAACCCATTGCAGTACGTTACAGAGGAAACGAGTGAGATAGAGAAAGATAGGTAGATAGAGAGAGAGAGAAATGACAAAAACTCCATCACACTGAGGCTGAGAGATGCATGGTATGAATCCCAGTAACATTACATAGCACAATGCATGTGAAATGTACCATGTGCAGTGACTCAGAGCGAATGGTGCATCAGAGGAAGTTATATTCTACAGGCAGACGAGTCTGTAATGGTCCTGTTAAGGTAAACTGTATTGTCATATTATGTTTTAATATGTATTTATTTTATTTTAATGTGATACAGTTTATAAATAAACTTTACACATGAAAAAGAAGGAAAAAAAAGAAAATAGTAAAATAGTGAAAAAGAAATTAGTAAAACAAAAGCACAAATACATATTATTTACAAACATAAGATCATAAATTAATTAATACCAATAACATTTGTTAACAGAATCTGATTAATCATCTAAACCAAAATCCAAAATCAAACACAAATTATAAAACCATATACGATAGCATATGTTCCTTGTCTCACAATAACACAAAACAACATGCCTAAG
Organism: Ambystoma mexicanum; assembly: GCF_040938575.1. NCBI lineage: Eukaryota > Metazoa > Chordata > Amphibia > Caudata > Ambystomatidae > Ambystoma > Ambystoma mexicanum. The sequence goes on along the minus strand of NC_090930.1, from coordinate 363,034,442 downwards.
CATATGGGCTACAAGTAGCATAGCTCCCTAGCCATAATTCAATAAGTGTTCCTTAGCACATAGAGGATAGAGTCTTAAAAAGGACGAATTGGTCCAGTAAAAAACAAGGAGAATAATCATTACACACCAATACTTCAGATAGAAATACCACGTCGGCGTTCAAATACCAACCAGACATTATACATCGCAAGGAGACGTCCTATATGCTCTGAGTTTACGCTGCTCCACCATATTTTAGGATGTGTTTGCTAATTCATATCCTTACGATTTTGCAGATGCGATAAAACCCGGAGGTAATTTTGACAAAATTTGAACATAAAGTGATGTATTTGACAAAGTTTTTTGAGAGAGGATTAACAAAGCTATCGATTGGAATAGACTGTGCGATTACAACTACATAAAGAAGGCTCTTTATTTGATAGTACAAATATGGCATAAACATTGACTCTGACCACCGTGTCCAGATCAGTAGGGTATATGCTGAATGTAAGGGTTGGGAGCTGGTGTTTGGGGTTCTCTTGACGATGCCCCGTGCAGTGCTTCCAAACGAAAATTTACTGACAGAGAGAGAGAATGAGAAGTGATGGGGTGAGGGGAGCGATGCACTGGCCCTCATTACAACTCAGGCGTTAAGGGTTAACGCCGTCGTTAACCCTTAACGCCTGATTCCAATTTTAACGGCTGCTTTTAGCAGCCGTTAAAATCCATGGCGCTAAACCGCCTTGGTGCTAATTACGGCACCGTAATTTACGGTGCCTTAATTAGCGCCTTCCCCACTCCCATTATGCCCTATGGGGCAAACATGGGAATGGGGAAGGGTAAATGGGAAATGGGGATTTACCGCCCCACTCACCTTGGAATGGGGCGGTAAATCCGCCATCCACCATGGTGTAAACGTAGTTTACACCATGGTGGTAAAGTTGGTGTACTTACCGCCTGGGTCGTAATGACCCCCACTGTCTGAATATAAGTAGCCAAGCATAGCAAACTGATTGCAAAATCTGTGCAGAGCCCATTGCAGTACGTTTCAGAGGAAAGGGAGTGATATATAGATAGAAATATAGACAGAGAGCGACAGAGAGAGACATGACAACAACTCTACCACAGTGAGGTAGAGGGATTCATAGTACGAATGCCAATAACATTACATTGCATAATGAATGTGAAATGTACCGTGTGCAATGACTCAGAGATAATGGTGCAGATGACAAAGTTATATTCTACAGGCAGACGAGCCTGCAATGGCCCTGTTAAGATAAACTGTATTGTCATATTATGTTTTAATATTTTAGGATGTGTTTGCTCATTCAGAAGGAACTCAGGATCTAGCCTTATGATTTTGCAAATGCGATAAAATCCGGAGGCAATTTTGACAAAATGTGCACATAAATTGATTTATTTGACAAAGTGTTTTGAGAGAGGATTAACAAAGCTATTGATTGGAATAGCCTGTGGGATTACAACTACATAAAGAAGACTCTTTATTTGATAGTACAAATGTGTCATAAATGCAACCCGATTATGTGGAAAGAATGCTTCATGGCTCCAGAATATAAAATGTTCCATGAAAGTGTTGGTAGCCATTATACGTTTTGTTTACCCACTGTTTTTTTCATCAGAGTAATGAGAAAATATAAGTACTTGTAAGTCATTCTGTTGTTAGCAAATACTAAAAAAAACATTTTTTTAAAAAAATAATGTCCATCACGGATATCACTGTGCTTACATGCAATGACGTCACACACATTACACACAAAGTCAATACTGCATGAGAAAATTGCTGTTTTTCCCAAAAATGCATAATGCAAATGAATGACATCAGAACCTTTTTACATGATGACAACATGCATTAGCCGCGAATACAATTGAAAACAGAACACTAAAAATAGACAGCATTCTGAAGCATGGAGGAACATTCTTGTATCTCTGGAGACTGAAACTCAACTTTAATTTAGCATGAAATAACATAGATTACGAGTGAGGTAAATCATTCTTTCTCTCATATACTTTTTCATTTTCTCCTTCAATTAGACATTAGACATTCAAGACTTTCAAGACATCTCGGCAAGAAACATTATGTCATGTAGAGCTAGTCTTATTTGAAGGTTTTTTGAAGGTTAGTAATAGTTACACAACATTTTCTTATCAACTAAATATACAAAAGAATAAAGAGAGTTATGGGGGGACTTATGGGGGTGTAAAATCATATGGACGGCCAAACACATTTTTTTGGGTGCCTCTCCTTTTGTCTGCTGCATGAGCTATCATGGTTAGTAAACATAATTGCTCACACAAGGATCAGTATGATCGCAAATTATTTGTGGGAGGGGAACGATCCGGGCCACAATCCATTAATTGAAGGTACAGTTATTATTTGTATGCCTACATGCCTGGTAGAAATTATTGTATGTGTTTTCTCTTCTAGTAATGCGACTTGTTTATATTGTCTTATCAATGCATATGTCCTTCCACATGGTGGTTGCTGCATCTTGTTGAAGTTCCAACAATGCCCTTGGGGAACAAAAATATTTTGGGCATTTGATTACATCTGCTCAGCAAAAACTCATGCCTTCTTTGAAAGTATAAGGATCAGGGAAAGAAATCACAGGCATGTGAATACAAATATGTACATTGTGCCTTCTTTTCTCCGAATAAAGAAGAACTTCTGGAATCATCATACCTTTGTTTGGGTGTTTACAGTGTACATACAATGGCATTATTTCTGGTTGGAAAATGCCTACAAACATTTTTATTAAGAAATCTGAGATTTTAAGTATTTATATATATATATGATTTCCGGATTCAATATATTCTTCAACAGCAATATGTCTATGTTTACTGACTACATTTCTGGTTGCATAAGAATATCTCCACCATATATAGGATAGTACAAACAAAGAATGAAGGTTACATATTCATAGTTGTTATTTCTTTGTATTTTAGGACATCTTCTCCACGTAGCAGAATACATTGTTGTAAGGTACATAAGAATGGGAGAGACAGAGGGAGAGCAAGAGAAATAGAGAGGGAAAGAGAGTGAATGAGGGAAAGAGAGAGATGACAAAGACTGTACTGCTGTTAGAATTGGCAATAGTGCACAATATTATTCCAAGTAACAAGGCATACTATTATGAATACCAAAGATTTGCAGGACACATGCCTTTATGTCAAAGAGGAAAAAGAGTGAGCAGATTTACCAATGTACAGTACACTTCTTACTTATTTCAATCTGAGCACACTGCTCTTACGTGTCACCAACACAATTTTGGCTGACCACTTTCTGGAGTGGTTTGGTATCTGCCCACATATGTATTATGGGGATGAGAATAGCCTTTCATTCTCTGGGTGACTAAAGTACAGTTTCTGTTGCAGGGTCAGGATCTGGTAAGAGTTGGTTGCTTCCACTGTCAGTGAGAAGTGCAAAATTGAGAGCAATGGTTGCCCATCTGAATTTATCTTGGGCTTTTAGGCACGCATGGGCCATTGGCTAGGAACAAGAGAAATGTGATATACTTATTGTAGTGTCCCCCACAGAGGGGCAAAGAGAGAAAAAGCCAAAAATGAGGAGTGGTGTGATTGGGCCAAAGTTCAGCATGCATGTGCTAATCTTCATCCAGAATCAATTTTGTATAATACAGTTAGTATATTAAGTATATAAAGCACTTTCCTCATACTTAGAATGTGCTACAGCCTCATTTTCCTTTGACTTCAGAGGGCCACACCTTTCTGTACCACTGCAACTTCAACTTTGACAATGGCTGCATGCTTTTGTCTAATGTTAGAAGAGGATGCATTATATTGATTTATGGTCTTCTCATCTAATGGAGTACAGGCATGCCTCCAGTATTTCTAATGACAGAATCTGTGATGATATGGGCTTGTAATTGAAATGTACCGGTGTCTTTTTCAGAAATGTTTATTGTATATAGAAGAACGAATTGCATTTCTGCAACAACTTGCCTAGTACATTTGAATGTAGGCGCACTGCCCATGTAACATGCCATTTTGTGAGACTCTACTCTGGAATACAAAAATGAATGCTGAATGAAGACCAAGACCAAGAAAACACTGTACGCTGGTGCTGATGTATGGATTGTAGAGTAAACACACATCATAGCCTTAAAAGGTACGGCCTGCCACCTCTGACTCTCTAGATGTTTTGAACTACAACACCCACCATTGAACATGGTAGCTGATGTTGGCTGTAGACTAAAACACCTCAGATCCAGTGATTGCAGATCGCTGATTAAAGAATTGATATGAAAGCCCCTTTCTAATACTAGGGTATGATGTTCATAACTTCAGGTGTGCTTTCTCATACTGAAAATGTTATGGTTTTACAGCACTAAGCAGCATCACATTCCACAGAGCCACCATGCTCATCTTGGCTTTCAATGCAACAGTGGATTTGTGAGGAAGAACAATGATTGCTGCATTCACCAAGATTGTTATTTTCAACTTTCAATACTGTATTGTAAATACATTACATGGAAAAAAAGCCCCATTCAGGAAACAAACAAAAACACAAAAAAACACTGTAGTTTACAATTCATCAATGTTAATGTTATATTGTATATATAGGGCCATTTCTTGGCCCGCAAATCCACCACCACCACCAACTTCATCCATAACCAGAAACATTGGCTGCGAGCAGCTGCCAAAAATCCATTAACGAGCATATATAGCTGTTTTAAATATCTGTGTACTAATTACATTGATGTTTTCAATAAAAATCTATTTAATTTGTTGTTCCATCATGTTTTATTAATTTGGTACTTAAAGAAATGTAAATTACTATGATGATCATTTCTTAATTTGCAATGTTCTTTATATTTTGAAAAATGCAAAATGTGTTTCACTGATTTGAAACATAATCACTGTGAGATGCTGACTGTGTGAGGTATGAAGCTGCTTTGCATACATCTCCAACCAATAACCCCAGGAATCTCCAATTATCCAAGCAGTCTTTATGTTAAGTTCCATGAATTCAGCGATACAGAAAAGAAATTGCTCCTATCCAGTAAAATGCCTCCTACACAAATTGAACGCTTGATTGTCCTCTCCTCCTCTTCCCTCTATACTCTACCTCTGGCCCCGCTGCAGCCACCTCTCCTCCCACTTTCTCTTCCTTTCCTCTGTTTGTGTCATGATGCCTACCCCTGGGCATCAGGACCAAGGCCCTCAGCTCTGGGAGCAGGCATCCAGACATTTGTTTAAACCTCAGCAGCCCCGGCTAAGGGCTGTCTGGGTTCAGTCCTGGCGCCTTAGGCACCAGGCTCATCATAGAAATCAGTCCTGGCACCGTAGGCGCCAGGCTCATAGACTTTACTTACCTGATGCAGACCATGCAGCAAAAGAGTCCAAGCCTACATGAGGCCTGGATGGGAATATTCTGTTACAGGGACTATTTTTACTCGGGCGTGGCTCTAGGGAACTTCTTACCTGGAACTACTTTGGAGGCTATTTAAACCACACCCGAACAGCAGCACATGCTTCTCGTTATTCTGCCTCCAGCAGCGTGACGCTCACAGTACCTGCAGCCAGCATCCAGTCTTCTGCCATGCCCGCGTGCCTGCAGTCAGCATCCAGTCTTCTGCAACGCCCGCCTCGAATCCGGAGCTCCTAGAATAAAGAAGAAGAAAAGAACAAGGTTAGAAAACGAACTTATTTCAAATTCCTCACCTAATTCTGGAACCATTTCATCTCAGGACCTGGAAAGTACATCAGTCCTGCACGCGTCGCTTCGCCAACTCCAGCACGACGCCATACTCACCAGTTCTCACAGCATCTTTCGATCCGGCACTGTCTTCATCATTTCTTCGCCGTAATCCGGCACCTAGGGGACACAAGAAAAACAAAACTCTTATCACCATAGACTTACCTGATTTACCACCAGCGGTATTATTCCATAACTCTCCACATTTCTATATGCCGCATCGGTAATGAGGGAGAAAAACAACACGTTAACACATGCAATAGTTACCGGACAGCGTTGGGTAACACAGACTCTTACCTGAACGCCAGCAGCAGCTATGAGACCTTCTTCTCACAAACTCAGTTGCAACTTAAGGAAGGAAGGGGACAAGAGTGAACATCGGGCACATTGAACTCTTCGAACTTGATACTTACCAATCCCGCCAGGGACTTCAGAGTCAATACTTACCGGAACTCTCCCAACACCTTCAAACCAGTGAAGTAACTGGTATCTACGCGCCTTTGCAAGACACGCAGGATGGAGAGCTCATCTTTTACGAACATAAGGTGAGGTTACTAAGGGGATATCGGAGGTGATTAGTGGGGGAGAGCGACAACAGTTGGGAGGCCATCACTAAAACCCACAGGTGGTTAATCCCTGTCTCCACTTGCAGGAAAATACTTCTTCGGGTCCAGCAGACAAGACTAGGCGGGCTAGTCCAGACAGTCATCTCTGCACTATGCATCACGTTGAAGGAGACCGCACCTGTCTGGGTCCGATCGACACCCTTGTGGGGTCCAGGTGAGCATAACAGAACGCGAAGCCTCTCTCCAAATACCCACCCGGGTGTTATGGAAACCTCAGAAACCGACCAACTGGCCCAATTATTGGGGGAACCTAGGGCGGAAATACATGCCGCTCGCCAAGAGACTAATGCCCTCAGGAGAGAAATGATTGTCTCAAAGGAGCGCACGGATGATCTGGCTAGGCAACTACTGCAAAACCTAGCTGGGCGAATGCCCCTACCTGGATATGGGGGAAACCCAACCCCCGTTTCATCAAGCAATCCTGTGCAAGTGGTTTTACCAGGAAATATTCCGTTAGCTCCACCCGAACGCTTTGCTGGGGACCCCAAAAGGTTTGCCGTGTTTATGAACCAATGCTGCTAGCACTTTTTATGCAGACCGGGAGCCTTTCCAAATGATCAAGCCAAAGTAGCCTTTGTATTGTTAAATCTTAGTGGCAGCGCAGCGGATTGGTCCATTCCATTAGTCAACCAGGAGGATCCTCTTCTCAGGGATTTTCAGGGTTTTTAAAGGAGCATGGAAAAACTATTTGCCAGACACTCACAGGGTCAAGCCCTGGACAACAAACTTTTATCCTTACGACAAGGTAACCAGGATCTGCTAACCTATATTGCAACCTTCAATAGGTTGGTGGTGGAAACCGGGTGGCCGGAGGAAAAACGAATTACATTGTTTCATTGTGGACTTCGGGGAGAACTCAAAGATGTCTTGGCTCAAGTTTTGAACCCACCTCAGGATTTCACAGAATTTATAGACTTAGTGGTCCAGCTAGACCACCGACTTCTGAACCGAAAGAATGATCGAGCTAAGTTCGAGAACCGGGTATTGGTTAAACCCAACGTTGCCCCCAAAGGAACAGATGCATCTGAACCTATGCAGATCGGGGAGGTTAAAGGACCCTTAACTCAGAAGGAAAGAGAAAGAAGACGACAGATGCAGTTGTGTCTGTACTGTGGAACCTCAGGACATTTTCTATGGGATTGCCCTACAAAACCACCCAAGAAGGTGGTAGGAGTTGCTGATAAAAGCCACATAGAGCCTGATTCGGGAAACGACCATGCCCGACAAGCGTAGAGGTCCGCTTGCCAACCTTAAAGAAGGACACTCAGACCTCGCATCTCATCATCCCAATGGTCCTACTTGATCCCAGGCAGCCATCACTTATGCACGCAGTAAGGACATACATAGATAGCGGGCCGTAAGAAACTATATGGACCACAAATTGGTGTCAAGGATGAATCTACCTCTTTGCAAAAAGACCACTTCGGATGTCATCACCACAGTTGATGGAACTGAGATTGCCTCGGGCCTGTAACTCATTTCAATACAGAGATGACACTGTTGAGTCAAGATGGGCATCGAGAGACTATTGTGTTTGATCTAATCAAAGCCCCACAGTTCCAGATAATACTGGGGATGCCATGGTTGGAAACACATAATCCTTGTATAGATTGGCGAGAGAAGAGAATAACCTTCCCGGATTGTGCACACACCTGTTACCCGGAGAAAACTTTGAACAAAGGCCTGGCTAGAGTCGTTAACCCAATCGTGCAGTTACCGCAGTAATACCAAGAATTTCAGGATTTTTTTCAAAAAGAACAGGCCAATACATTACCTCCTCACAGATCATACAATTGTCAAATCGACCTCCTACCCGGTGCACAACCCCCATGCAGTAGAATCTACGCCCTCGCGGAACAGATGCCTTATCCCAAATAGGGATGGGAGAATCATATGCAAACCCGGAACCGGGGCCAATAATTCCCGAGCAAAGAATTCTTGGCATAACTACTCTACAGACACTAGAAGATATTCATTCAAAAATCCAACAACTCTTCGATCCAGCAACCCTGCAGCACTGAGTAAAGAAAGGCCCGGACTACTCAGTCGTCAATGACCTACCTTACTATCAAGGATGACTATTTCTACCACAATAGGAAATACAAGAACTAGTCATCTCCAATTACCATGACACCCTGATGGAAGGGCACCCAGGTATCACAAAAACTGAAGCGAAAATTAAGAGACAGTTCTGGTGGCCCACTTGGCGAAAAGATGTAAAGTCATTTGTGATGTCTTGTGGCATTTGCACCCAAAACAAAAGCCAGAAGAAAAAACCTGCTGGCCTTTTACAACCTTTGGATATCCATCTACATCATGAAAATCGTCACCTACGGCAATACCTGGACCAATACCTTGCTAATGGCTTTATTTGTCCTTCCAAGTCTCCTGCATCCTCAGCTTTATTCTTCGTGCCAAAAAAGGAAGGTGACCTTAGAATGTGCATAGATTACCGTGCATTAAATGAGATTACGGTAAAAAACCGATACCCATTGCCTCTGATCCCCGAATTACTAGACCAAGTAAAGGATGCTTGTATCTACACTAAGTTAGATCTCCGAGGGGCATATCATCTGGTACGTGTCAAGAAAGGCGACGAATGGAAGACTGCCTTTCGCACCAAGTACGGATTATTCGAATATCAGGTGATGCCCTTCGGGTTGTGCAATGCACCAGCAGCCTTCCAGTATTTTATGAACGATGTCCTTTGTGAACTCATTGACGTTTGTGTCGTCGTATACATGGATGGTATTCTAGTGTACTTCTCCTCAGAATCAGACCATGTTAAGCATGTGCGTGCAGTCCTTGAGAAACTACGCCAGCAAAAGTTATATGCAAAATTGGAAAAATGTGTTTTTCATGCTACAGAAGTTGAATTTCTTGGATTTATCCTGACTCCAAAAGGAGTCTGAATGGACTCTCGAAAGGTGGATGCAATTCTCAAGTGGCCATTACCCAGTTCAGTCATAGGGGTACAAAGCATGCTCGGATTTGCTAATTTCTACCGCAGATTCATTCCGGACTTCTCCAATGTTGTACACCCCATCACAGCACTTTTGCGAAAAAACAAATACTTCTTGTGGACCGAAGAGGCTGAAAAGGCCTTCCAAGAGCTGAAAGCGAAATTCACATCAGCACCTGTCTTAAAGCATCCACGCCCTGAGCTTCCATACATAGTAGAAACTGATGCATCCAGTTTAGCCATTGGAGCTGTCCTGTCCCAGAAGGATCCTGAAACCGGTCAACTTCACCCAGTAGCGTTTTGGTCCAGAAAGTTCTCAACACCTGAGTTAAACTATGCGGTTACCGATAAAGAGCTATTAGCCATCAAATCCGCCTTTAAGGCTTGGTGGCACTATCTTCTTGGTGCCAGGCATACTATTACCGTAATCACCGATCACCAGAACCTGCAGTATTTAAAAACAGCCAAAGCCCAATCATCGCAACAACTTCGATGGGCATTGTTCTTTGCCGAATTCGATTTCGTGATCACTTATCGACCAGGCTGCAAAAATGGCAAAGCAGATGCCTTATCCCAAATAGGGATGGGAGAATCATATGCAAACCCGGAACCGGTGCCAATAATTCCCGAGCAAAGAATTCTTGGCATAACTACTCTACAGACACTAGAAGATATTCATTCAAAAATCCAACAACTCTTCGATCCAGCAACCCTGCAGCACTGAGTAAAGAAAGGCCTGGACTACTCAGTCGTCAATGACCTACCTTACTATCAAGGATGACTATTTCTACCACAATAGGAAATACAAGAACTAGTCATCTCCAATTACCATGACACCCTGATGGAAGGGCACCCAGGTATCACAAAAACTGAAGCGAAAATTAAGAGACAGTTCTGGTGGCCCACTTGGCGAAAAGATGTAAAGTCATTTGTGATGTCTTGTGGCATTTGCACCCAAAACAAAAGCCAGAAGAAAAAACCCGCTGGCCTTTTACAACCTTTGGATATCCACCTACATCATGGCACACCTTGTCTTTAGACTTTATTACAGATCTACCTCCATGTAATGGATTTAACTCCATCCTAGTTAATGTGGATCTTTTTTCCAAGATGGCCCACTTTATTCCTTTAACAGGGTTACCTTCTGCTTTGATTCTGGCCAAGGAGTTCCTCGAAAACATTGTTTGATTACACGGATTCCCTTCCGTATTGGTTTCTGACCGAGGTAGTCAATTTATCTCGCATTTTTGGAAGAAATGTTGTCAACTGGCACACATCGACGTGGGGCTATCAACAAGTCACCATCCCCAGACCGATGGTCAGACGGAAAGGACCAACCAGACCCTTGAACAGTACCTATGCTGCATGCTACACCAGACCGAAAGCAATTGGAAAGATATTTTATGGATTTCCGAGTACGCATACAATAACTCTGTACATTCACGAACCGGACAAAGCCCTTTTTATACCATATATGGACATCACCCTCTAACCTCAGAACTCGATTCGCCTCAGCGCTTAGAAATGCCCACAGTTAGTCATTTGCACTCTACTATTACGGAAGCCTTTAAGGAAGCCACAGAACATTTGAAACAAGCAAAAGAGAAATACAAAAAATATGCTGATCAACATAGAAGTGAAACTCCACAATACCAGATTGGGGATCAAGTTTGGCTGGCTACAAAACATATACCTCTGAAGGGAACTCAGACTTTTAATCCCAGATATTTGGGACTTTACACCATGAAGGCCATTATCAACCGGGTGGCCGTCAAATTGGAATTACCATCTAATATGCAAATTCATCCTGTCTTTCATTTTTCACTTCTATAACCAGTTCAGCCAGGGACAAGATTAACCAAACCACCTGACCCCATCTTGATAGATGGAGAATCCGAATTCAAGGTAACAAATATCCTGCACTCCAAGATGATTAAATCAAAACTTTTTTATTTGATCGATTGGAAGGGCTACGGACCACAAGAAAGATCATGGGAGCCTAGCGACCACATTCATGCACCTAGGTTGGTGAAAAGATTCCATCGGAACTTCCCAGGCAAACCGGGGCCAGGGGGAAGAACAACTTTAGGAGGGGCCTTGGGGGGAGTGCTGTCATGATGCCTACCCCCGGGCATCAGGACCAAGGCCCTCAGCTCCGGGAGAAGGCATCCAGACATTTGTTTAAACCTCAGCAGCGCCGGCTAGGGGCTGTCTGGGTTCAGTCCTGGCACCTTAGGCGCCAGGCTCATCATAGAAATCAGTCCTGGCGCCATAGGCGCCAGGCTCATAGACTTACTTACCTGATGCAGACCATGCAGCAAAAGAGTCCAAGCCTACATGAGGCCTGGATGGGACTATTTTGTTACAGGGACTATTTTTACTCGGGCGTGGCTCTAGGGAACTTCTTACCTGGAACTACTTTGGAGGCTATTTAAACCACACCCGAACAGCAGCACATGCTTCGCGTTATTCTGCATCCAGCAGCGTGACGCTCACCATGCCTGCAGCCAGCATCCAGTCTTCTGCCATGCCCGCGTGCCTACAGCCAGCATCCAGTCTTCTGCCACGCCCGCCTTGAATCCAGAGCTCCTAGAATAAAGAAGAAGAAAAGGACAAGGTTAGAAAACAAACTTATTTCAAATTCCTCACCTAATTCTGGAACCATTTCATCTCCGGACCTGGAAAGTACATCAGTTCTGCACGCGTTGCTTCGCCAGCTCCAGCACGGCGCCATACTCACCAGTTCTTACAGTATTTTTCGATCCGGCACTGTCTTCGTTATTTCTTCGCCGTAATCCGGCACCTAGGGGACACAAGAAAAACAAGGTGAGCCAAGGGAATCAACAAATACAACCTCTTACCACCATAGACTTACCTGATTTACCACCGGCGGTATTATTCCATAACTCTCCACATTTTCATATGCCGCATCTGTAAAGAGGGAGAAAAACAACACGTTAACACATGCAATAGTTACCGGACAGCGTTGGGTAACACAGACTCTTACCTGAACGCCAGCAGCAGCTACGAGACCTTCTTCTCACGAACTCAGTTGCAACTTAAGGAAGGAAGGGGACAAGAGTGAACATCGGGCACATTGAACTCTTCGAACTTGATACTTACCAATCTCGCCAGGGACTTCAGAGTCAATACGTAGCGGAACTCTCCCAACGCCTTCAAACCAGTGAAGTAACTGGTATCTACGCGCCTCTGCAAGACACGCAGGATGGAGAGCTCATCTTTTATGAACATAAGGTGAGGTTACTAAGGGAATATCGGAGGTGATTAGTGGGGGAGAGCGAGAACAGTTGGGAGGCCATCACTAAAACCCACAGGTGGTTAATCCCTGTCTCCACTTGCAGGAAAATACTTCTTCGGGTCCAGCAGACAAGACTAGGCTGGACAGTCCAGACAGTCATCTCTGCACTACGCATCACGTTGAAGGAGACCGCAGCTGTCTGGGTCCGATCGACACCCCTGTGGGGTCCAGGTGAGCGTAACAGAACGCAAAGCCTCTCTACAAATACCCACCCGGGTGTTATGGAAACCTCGGAAACCGACCAACTGGCCCAATTATTGGGGGAACCTAGGGCGGAAGTACATGCCGCTCGCCAAGAGACTAATGCCCTCAGGAGAGAACTGATTGTCTCAAAGGAGCGCACGGATGATCTGGCTAGGCAACTACTGCAAAACTTAGCTGGGCAAATGCCCCTACCTGGATATGGGGGAAACCCAACCACCGTTTCATCAAGCAATCCTGTGCAAGTGGTTTTACCAGGAAATATTCCGTTAGCTCCACCCGAACGCTTTGCTGGGGACCCCAAAAGGTTTGCTGTGTTTATGAACAAATGCTGCTTGCACTTTTTATGCAGACCGGGAGCCTTTCCAAATGACCAAGACAAAGTAGCCTTGTATTGTTATATCTTAGTGGCAGCGCAGCGGATTGGTCCATTCCATTAGTCAAGCAGGAGGATCCTCTTCTCAGGGATTTTCAGGGTTTTCAAAGGAGCATGGAAAAACTATTCGCCAGACACTCACAGGGTCAAGCCCTGGACAACAAACTTTTATCCTTACGACAAGGTAACCAGGATCTGCTAACCTATATTGCAACCTTCAATAGGTTGGTGGTGGAAACCGGGTGGCCGGAGGAAAAACGAATTACATTGTTTCATCGTGGACTTCGGGGAGAACTCAAAGATGTCTTGGCTCAAGTTGTGAACCCACCTCAGGATTGCACAGAATTTATAGACTTAGTGGTCCAGCTAGACCACCGACTTCTGAACCGAAAGACTGATCGAGCTAAGTTCGAGAACCGGGTATTGGTTAAACCCAACGTTGCCCCCAAAGGAACAGATGCATCTGAACCTATGCAGATCGGGGGGGTTAAAGGACCCTTAACTCAAAAGGAAAGAGAAAGAAGACGACAGATGCAGTTGTGTCTGTACTGTGGAACCTCAGGACATTTTCTATGGGATTGCCCTACAAAACCACCCAAGAAGGTGGCAGGAGTTGCTGATAAAAGCCAGATAGAGCCTGATTCGGGAAACGACCACGCCCGACAAGCGTAGAGGTCCGCTTGCCGAGCTTAAAGAAGGACACTCAGACCTTGCATCTGATCATCCCAATGGTCCTACTTGATCCCAGGCAGACTCATCAAAGCAGGTTATTCCCTGTTCTTCCAAAACCAGAAAGTATCACACTGACACCCTTGCCCCTGCCCTGGCTAACTTCTGCAACCACACCTTCACCACTGGTGCCTTCCCTTCACCCCGGATGCAGTCTCTCGTGCACACTCTTCTCAAGAAACCCTCAGCCGACCCCTCCTGCCCAGCTAACTATCACCCAATCTCCATCACTCTTTTCCAGGGCAAACTCCTGGAATAGCTGGCCATCTCCCAGCTTAATCTTCACACTGAATCTGTTGATTGTCTCGATGACCATCAGTCGGCTTCAGAGCTGCCAGAAGCACAGAAACTGCTCTCTTGCTCATCCATGAAGACCCATTCTCTAACCTTGATTCTAATCTCCCCTATGACCTCATTTTACCATGCCATCCTGCTCAATCGTCTCTGTGATAACCTGGGTATCACTGATCAGGCCTCGTTCCTCTCTGATCGACTCTCCCAGGTCCAACATGAGTCCTTCCTTTCCTCTATCTCACTCTCTAACTGAGGTGTTCCCCAGAGGTCTAACCTCTCTCCCTGGCTGTTCAGGCCATACCTGGCACCTCTCGCCCACTGCATTGCTGCTCTCTGCCCCAACTTTCATTGCTATGCAGATGACACTCAGCTCGTTTTCAGGATCCCCTCTGCCACCTCTTCTCCTTTACGTCCCCATTGCTGGATAGTACCAACTACAGAGCTATTACTTACCGCTCCTCTACCCCCAGACTTCTGGGTGCAACAACCTACCAGAAGAACTATTTTAAGGAACTGTTACTTCTCCTGTTTGCTACCATCCGGCGAGGCTTCATCCAGAACTTCCACATGAGAGGTTTTTTCTGCCATTAGCTTTTTCCTCTCTCTGGCGCTCTCGGGAGGGGGACCTTTGGCTACCTTTAACATAAAGGTGGCAGAGTGGCTTCTACCAGAGGGAGGCCGTACCGCGAAGGAACAGGAAAAAGAAGGGCCATCTGCAGTATTCTTCATTTGAAGACACAGGTGAGGAGGAGGGTGAAATTGAAGTTAGTGATGACCAGGAAGATACAGACAAACTTGACAGAGATGATGATGCAGTACTTTGGATTTTGCCGACTCGTGGCTGTCTTGCACAGCAGCGCGTCTGCAAGCACAGGCAAGTCAATATGGAAAAAGAGAAATGGGTGTAAACAGGCTCAGGCAGGAGTCTTAGATGGTGGGCTTTGGGGGTGGGATGACTTACTCCCCTGCCAGCAACCCATTGGCTTAAAGGTAGGAGAGTGGCCAATCACGACAGCCGCTGCAGTGAGAAAACAAAGAGGCAATTCAGTGCTATGGAAGACAGTAATGCAGCGACCGTGTTGAGAAGAGGAGGCCTTTGCAAGTAGCAGCCCACTGGACAATGGCGGTGGTGAGCCAGAGGTGTCAGCAGCACAGACGATGTTGAAAAAAACACAATTTAATGTGTTCAGCCCTGAATGGTAAATTAGGCTTTGGAGTGCACTTGCAATGGATGCTCATCACACTTTGCAGGAAATTCAGTCATAGCCCAGCATGGTTTACCTGGAGATGCTGATGCAGTATTTTAGATCTTTCCACCCATGGTCGTCTTGCAGAGGAGCGCACCTGCAGGCACAGACAGGCCAAGATGGAAAATGAGATTGGTATTGATTTCCATAACAGATTGGTATATCCTCGAACATGATATTGGCTCTGCCTTCCCCTACATCCGCCATCCTACATCCAGATATCAACACCTTCCTCAACTTCTCTTGGGCCTATGCTGACCTAGTTAATGCCTCTGATTACTATGTATGCTCCCGCACTCCTATGTATGCCAGTGGGTGGATTCCCTTCATCCCTGTCATGTTAAATCTTGCAGAATGGTGTTGTGACCTCCTGATCAATGACTCTTCTTGCCACAATTTGACCCATGCCTTCCCACAGGGATTCTTCTACCCCAGCTATGCCAATACTTTACCGCCCAAAATACTGACTTGATTTGTTCCTCATGCTCTTATCTCTTTCAGAGTGATAGGCACTCTGCCTTCGATGGGTATCACACCAGCCACCTATGTCTTTAACCGTATTGCTACCACCACCACCTATAACCACTCAGCTGTCAGTAGAATAGGACAATTTCATAGCAATGGCACACCGAGCACTGCAATAGCACTCTACACCCACAGAGGGTTATCTTTCGATTTTGGGGCTAGCGCCTACCAACGGCTACCAGCTAATTGGGCTGTTAAGTGCACCATTGGGTTCATTCCCCCAAAGTTCCTGCATGTGTCCTTTTTTCCAAGAGCTCACAATACACGCCGACATTCCAAACGCAATGCCTGAACACAGTTCAAAGGCCTCGTAGGGTTCCTGGGCCCAAACATTGGCACTGCAATCAACATGGCCGATCTTCATTCCTTATTGAACAAAAAGAAATAAGATCCACACTCTAAACT
Source organism: Ambystoma mexicanum (assembly GCF_040938575.1). Lineage (NCBI taxonomy): Eukaryota > Metazoa > Chordata > Amphibia > Caudata > Ambystomatidae > Ambystoma > Ambystoma mexicanum. The sequence goes on along the minus strand of NC_090930.1, from coordinate 363,018,042 downwards.
GCACAATGTTTTGTCATTATTCATTTAAATTTATCTAGAACTGTTCTGTGATCAAAAAAAGTCACAAGTAAGAAAACATATAAATGTTTCTGGAGTTTATCAACATTTAATAATAATGCAATCAATAGTGACAAGTAGATGCAACAGTGACAATATCTAAAGGTTGAAACAAAAATCAACAATTGCATATACACCAATGCAAAAAGAGCAAATAAACACAAAAGGTTTTAAGGGTTTGGGAGCATAGGCAACACCTAAAGCTTGAATCACAAAAAGTCAATAGTGATCCTATGTAGTAGACTTTCTTACTCCTTCAAACAGTATCGGGATCCCTATTTATGTACCCCTGATTGATTGTCTTTTACAATTCATGATCAATCCATGATTATGTTTATAATCTGCCAGCATGCATGTTTGTAAATCCAAACAATCTTGTTCAGTGCTAATGTGTAATTATTTAAGAGAATAGGCACTAAAGACACGTTTCGGCTTACCAATGTTAGCGGCATCTATGTTGAGCCTTCCTCAGGGCGAATGGACCTCATAGTCCTAGGGTGAAGGGAGGCAGAAAAAAGATACATGTATGTATCAGTGTTTCATTCAAAACACAATAAATAAGTTTATTTATGAGGACCATTCTTTACAACAACTGCTACTTTATAAAAAAGCAAGTATCCACACAATACTCACCCTGTGCCTTTAAACAGGAGTATGAAGAGCGTGACTGACCCTTGTCGTCAGCTAATGGTTTGTTGAGTGATTAGATCAGCTACTGTAAGGGCACGAATAAAGGGCATATCTTTACTTTACTTTAAGGAACATGATGCCCTGCTGCCATCTTCATTCCTTATCAGTCCTTCTCAAACAGGTAGCCAACAACACCGCAAATGGGATACAAATACTTAAAAGCAAACAAGTTGCACTCAAATCTATAGTCCTCCAGAATAGAATGGCACACAATTATTTACTAGCTGCCTGTGGGGGTACCTATAAAATTATAGGACAAGAATGCTGCACCTTGGAACTTGATAACTCCTCCTTGGTTGAGTATGTCATAAAACACCTCCAAGGCGTTGGTACCACCTTTCACGAAATAAACAAAGGTTATGCTGGCTCACTATTAACTTGGATGAAAAACACTTTAGGCTCACTGGGCTCTTCCATTCTGCATGGTATTTTAATCATTATTGTTATAATTGTTGCCTTTGCAATGTTAGTTTTCCTTTTTCGCCTCCTTATGGCTTGCTGTGTTTAACAGGGGTCTCACTTGCCCACCAAGGCCAATCTGCTGCCACTTGAAATAGAGGAACCTCTAATTAGTAAAGACGCCTCCAATGTATTCTAACATCAGTGCCTAGATTCAGGTTTCTGCTTGGTTCCAAAAGGATTTGCGCACTATACATTCAAAATCATTATCATCAGCTCCAAGTAACTACTGCCCGCAACTTGTTGTTCTGTATTTTCCTGATTATCAGCTGATCATTTCTCTGTATGCCACTTATTTGTTATCTAATACAAGAGGCTTGGTTTGTCTACTCTCCTTATTTCTGCAAGCTGAGGATGAGGCAAACATTGGGGCCTTAGCTACCATACCACCAACTCAATGTTCCCCTGGGTAAAACTAAAACATTTGAACACCCTGTAATGTGGAACCCTCCTCCCCTCACATCCTAGATCTTGAGACAGCTAATATCAGTGCTGTTATAACTACCAATGTAAACATATATAGTGTGATGATTCACGGGATCATGTCACTTCTCCCCAGTGGGAGCCCTTCCCTGTGAAGCTTGTGAGGTGAGCCTGCTACTCAACATTCCTCTTAGGGGTGGTGAAAAGCAAGAGCTCACATTGAGAGACTCCACTCATGGGGACAAGGACTCCCATTTTGTGATGGAACTCCCTAACCCTCTTGCCATTGCGTCCCTGAAACCTATAAAGACTGCTGAGGCACTACTGTATGTTATGGCAATAGTTATTCCTTTAATTCTGTAAATATTGATACCACCAAGATCCGGAAGATAAAATGGACATTCAGTCAACTTTCAAGTCATCTTCAAGGAGTACCGTGAAGAAGAAGATGAATGCAGTCATACAAACTGCTCCTTTGGCAAGTACAGAAGATACTGGGAAGAGATGGCCTCAGCGAGGGATGAAGAATGCCCAATGTACACAAAGGACTGTGACACTCTACTGGGGAGGAACCAACTAAATAGAATAGAAACAGAGAAAGGACCCAAAGAAAGTTGAAGCAGACGTGCAGTCGGGAAGTTCAAACCTGGGAGCGAGAAGCAACGTCAGGGAAGTCAAACTCCAGATTCCAGGAATCTTTTTCAGGCCATTATCAAGCAGGCCTTACTGGAAGCTGGAAACCGACTGACGCTGGAATGACCTCAAGGAGGTTGCCCGTATGTTTCATTAACTGGTCCGATACCGTCTGGCTGGGTTCCCCACTGAGCTCAAGCACAGCAGCGGGGTGCAAAAAGAGAAGCAGAGGGAAACTACCTTGAGAATGCATCAACCCAATGCCCCAGACAGAACCAGTGATGTAGCTCCAAAAACAAAAATGTAAAAGGAATCATTGCAGACTCATATGGGATTGGGGATGGGTGCTGAAGTTAAACAAGACCTCGGGAGTCATCTCCTTCATCTCAGTCACTGTATTCAAAGTAGCAAATTGGAAGAAGACATCAGGGGTAATCTCCCTCATCTCAGCAATTTTATCATGATAATTGGAAGACAAGAAAGCCTCAGGAGAAATCTCCCTCGTCTCATTACTTGCATCAGAAGAGCCAAATGGGAAGAAGACATCAAGATTAATCTCCCTCATCTCAGTAATTGTATCATCAGTATTGAAAGAAGAGAAAGACTCAGGAGAAGTTTCCCTCATCTCAGTACTTGCAGCAGGAGTCCCGAATGGAATGAAATCCTTTGGAGTAATTGCCCTCGTCTCAGTAATTATAATAAAAGTAATAAAGGGAAAGAAAGCCTCAGAAGTAATCTCCCTCAACCCCAAAGTTCTCACAGTAGTATCAAATGTGAAGATTACATGTTTAATTTTCTTTATCTGCTCAGTTGTTTTAAAGAAACTGAAAAAGAGGAACATATCAGGAGTACTCTCTCTCAACACTATATTACCAAAAGTGACATTCAGGCTATGAAGTGTCACAAGTAGAATCTCCTTTGTCAGAATGTCTGAAGAAGTCAATGACAGAACAGTTCCCCTTGTTTTCACCGACAAGAGGAGGGGAAATAAACAAAATAAATAACTATGTGTTGGAAACAACACAAGTGTTTGTCTTTTAAACAAGTCCTAAGACAATCCTGTAAAGAAGTACAATGGTTGATAAAAAAAAAAACTGTTGCAGGAAACTGTCAAAGTTAGCTAATGGCTGAACCAACCCGAAACAGCAGAAGGGAGTCATATTCCTGTTTTTTTCACCTACATTCTTGAATCAGAAACTAAGGCAAAAAGTTACTAAACAGCAGTTTGTAGGCTGCCCAGGTCCACCAGGAGGTGATAGCACTTGTTAAACTGTGAGATGAGGAGGAGTCACATGAACTATTATCAGAGACTTAAAGAAATATGTCCCTAGGGCTGATCACATTGCACTAGGAGTAACAAGTAATTCTCCTGGAGCCGTTTATGTTACTATCTTTTGTTAGTGGTAGGGCTTTAATATGTTAGTTTGCACAGACGATGGACATTTTGAGTTTGACAACCACCCTGACAATGAGCACCCAAGGTCTTCTTCAGTTAGGTAGGGAAAGATAGAGGAGGCCTATATCATTATTATTTAAATAAAGATTGTTGTAAACATGCCACCCCTTTCTCTGACTCCTTACTCCAGAACGCCACACGAGGTATTATTCCAGTTATTCTATGTCTATGTATGGCATAATTGAGATAGTTATTTAAATTATCAGTTCCCTCTAGTCATTGGCCATTCCAAGGTCCAATACATTGACTGTAAGAAAAGCACATCCCAAGTCTTCTCTAATTAACCCTCGATTATTAAGGCTGGTGTATGAGTTTATTAGTCTTCAGGAAAAGATAACCTTAATCATATAATTATAGTAATTCCAAATCTAACACCCAACAACCCATGTTACATTTGACAGTAATTACAGGGCAAGGACACTCCGTATATATTTTTGAATCCCAATGTACACAGTAACCCTAACCTTCCAGTTACAGAAATCAGTCTTCAAACATTAAAATGTTGGTACCATTGAGAATATTCCCAGCTCAGCATGGCACTGCATGATTATTGGTGTGTTGAAAATTGGCGAAAATACGACTGCAGTTTGCTAATTATGTGTTCTTAAGTTTATATAGCACATTATCTTGCAGTTTCATCCCAACTAGTGTTCACATAATAATGTGTACAACTGGTTCCCTCTCCAGCGCCCAGGAAGTGCACTGACAGGACTGTCCCTGCAGCGCTAGTCACACACCGTAACTGCATCATTCATTTTCTATGGCTATCAGGAAGCATGCTAAACTTGAGGATGAAGATGGAAAGAGAATGTGCTCATTAACAGAGGTGAAATAAATGGAAGCGACAATAGCAGGGCCACTGATGAACTTAAACTTAATGATAATCTCCTGGCATTGCAAGTTTCAAGCAGCATTAGAAGGACATACTTACAGCATAAGAAAGAGATGGAAAGTGTTTGAAAAGAAATGTACAACAAGGTAGGTTACCACGGGAAGTCCTCCTGTTCACGCACTAGTCCACGATGATAAGCTGTGGAGACGCCAGTGCCAGCAGAATGGAAAGTGGGGTCTGAAAAGTACTTTAGCATGGCTGTTCATTAAACTGTTTAAAGGTTCAGGTTGAGCACTGATTGATCCATCCCTGCAAATTCACCCTTTATATTCTGTTCATTTGAATAATGGACACTATCATACCTCTGTGAAGTATGCAGCCACATATTCGCATCTAGAGATCACTGTGCTTTAGACGAAGAGACCTTTCAACATCTATACGTTGCTAAGGAAAGAACCCTTTGGAGCTTGTGGATGTTATTATCCAAGTCGCACAGCTCTTAGTGTTAACTGTTAGTATGAAACCCTTGTGTTTCTATTCTTTACATTTACGTTTGTAAAGTAAATAAGGCCTATGTAACTTTAAGGACCCATTATTTTTGATCTATGTGAACAATTATTATTATATAATACGTGTAATAAAATACCCAACCCAGCTAACTAACTAAACTCACCTAGGAACAGTTTCATAATGGTAGGCTTATTTAGCTGTACTTTCATTTGTAGGTGCTTTGCAAGTGCTTTTACTCTTTACTACGACATCCTCAGTGAAGTCCGGGTATACTGAGATCTGGGAGCCTTTCAATTTGGCCCTTCCTTTTCACTGGCAGCTTTAGGATCTTTTTATGGCACTGATTCTTGTCATTGTAAAGATAATCTGACATGGTCTTTCCAACTCTGTATGCCGAATCCACCTCTTGGGGTCAAGTCTAGTGTCTCTTTACCATGTAATCGTTTTGACTACAAATTCATTAAGGTTTCCTCTTTTATCTTTGTTTTCCTCAACCCCCACCAAATGCAAGTTAAGATTCCTACTTGATGCTTAGTTCAATGTTGATAATTCACAAGTTGTTCACCTGATCTCTCAGATCGTGTATGCTCTAAAACTTCCTGTTAATTCTCCAAACAGATTTATGTTTTAGCCTCCACCCACCTTTGAAGAAATCTCCCCCATCGAGGATTTCATCTCATCAACATACTGTGCCACCCTATGGAGTAGGGAGTAGATGTCCTTGGAGCTCAGTGTATCTTCTTCCCTCCCTGGTTGTAGTATGACTTGCTTGGATTTCTTAGCCATTGTATTATTAATGGCAGATTCTATTTTCTTTTTTTTTTGCTGTTCATTGAACTCATTGTTTCTATGTCTCATCCAATCTGGGGAAAGTAGGAAGTGCCAGATGAAGCTGCTGCCCTGACTGTTGCCATTTTGGAACTGTCTAGTGCCCAATACTAATCCATGTAATTACCCCAAAATCCCTTTTCCTCATACCACTAGCCCACTAGTAATCAATTTAATTAACCTCACATACCTTTTCCTCGTCCCAGTACCCAATAGTAATCCATGGCATCAACTCAGCAGCCCTCTTTCTCATACCACTACCCAACATTAATTCATACAATTACCAAAACATCCCTCTTCCACATACCACTATACCAATATCAATCCATTGTATAACTTCCACACCCCTATTGCTTATAGCAGTACCCAATACTAATCCATATCACTACCTCCACATCCTTCTCCCTCATTTCAGTAACCAATAGCAATCCATCTCATCAACTCATCATCCATTTTCCTAATGCCAGTTTCCAATAGTAATCAATATAATTTCCCCACATCCCTCTTCCTCATCCCAGCATGCAATAGTAATCCATGTCATTCCAGTACCCACTCTCTACTAAAAGAAATCATAAACAAATGTACAAGCAAGAGAAGAAGTAACTATCCTTTTGCAGAGTACAAACACTCCAACCACTATAATAACGGTTATTCTGCCCCAACACAGGAACGGTAAACCATTACCTCGTAAAACAATTTAAACAAGTTTTCCCAATAAACACAATAGACATGGATACATCTTCCAATGTCAATGAAGTCCTAATAAAAGAATTAAAACAATACATTTTGAAAAAAATATGTTTCGTCGTAGGTTCCTCAGCAAACTCATAACAAAATTGGAAAAGTCACGTTCCTCACTTGTGAATTACCAAAGAAAATTGGTCGTAGAACCAATAGTTGAAGGTTTATTCACACAAAAAGAAAACTATGTATATTAGCTTTAAACGGAATGGAACCATTAACAACATTAATTGAAACACTACAATCAAACCATAGAAATATGCACAATATCAATAAAGACAACAACATCTGTACTAGTGAATGGTGTCAAACTTGTGGCATATAGCCATACTTCAATACACAAATCCAATCATCATAGATACATATGGAAGAAGATATGAAATAGTAGGCGAAACTATTATGAAAAATAAACTTGAATTGAACAATCTTCCCAAAACAATGCTGAACCAAATCGTGTCCAGACAGTTCATCCAATCTACTTGCTGATGAGTTAGCCCAAAGATAAGGGCAAAAAACACCCTACACATATGATCCACCAAGCACAGAAAAATGCAATTATTTATCTGGGCGATGTTTTACAGGAACAAAAAAGAAACGAAATACCTACCTTATGATTGTTTGGTGTATGTCTCAACATACCTCTATGTATCATTCAAAATGAAAAAGGTGACCAAAAACATTGGCACCTGTTACAGAAATGTCCTTATGAGCTCAAAACTCCTCTGTTCACCTTCAAAAAAGCAAACACATCAAAATGTTCATAGTGAAACCGGCACACTACAAAAAAGTGATACCAACATATACTATTACATATTAGTGGGGTCTTCATAAAAGCATGGCCCACGCTCGTAATAGTAACTGCAGTGTATGCAGTCTGACTACAAAATCATCCATGGTAGATGTTGGTCTGGACAAATCTTAGGAACAGAGAAGTTTTACCAATTGCAACACTGCTATAGTTACATATCTGATGACGTGTCCATGCAAAAATAAATACATTGGCCCTCATTACAAGTCAGACGGTGGACCATGGTGCTATTAACACCATGGTCCATGCCGGATTCCGCCATGGTGGATGGCGGAATTACCGCCCCATTCCAAGGTGAGTGGGGCGGTAATTCCCCATTCACCATTTGCCCTTCCCCATTCCCATTTTTGCCCCATAGGGCATAATGGGGATGGGGAAGGCGCTAATTACGGCACCGTAAATTACGGTGCCGTAATTAGCACCAAGGTCGCTTAGCGCCTTGGACTTTAACGCCTGCAAAAAGCAGGTGTTAAAGTGTGAATCAGGCGTTAAGGGTTTAACGGCGCCGACGCTCTTGACGGCGCTGTTAACCCCTTAACGCCTGACTTGTAATGAGGGCCATTGTTCTGATAACACAAAAGATTCAGCACACAAATTACAGAACATAGAAGCTGCATAAGAACCAGAAACTTAAATGCACCCTTAGTGAACCATCATGTAAACCACAACTATCAGGATAATGATTTGTCAAGGACTGTATTATTGCATTTAGAAGGACAAAATGCCCAGAAAAGATTAGCACTATGGCAGCAAAGCCTGTTGTTTAAAACCAAAAGCCATGTTGTTGATGGCCTTAATGAAGAGATAAATTGGTGCCTTTAATTACCTGTCAGGCTGGTTTCTGAACTTCAGCATGTAGTCAAGTCGGGCATATTCAACTCTGTAACTATACAAAACTAGTAATGTACCAAGGTATTTGTCCCATTTTTTCTATATTTCTCCAATAAATCATTACCATGAAACGTTACTGCCTTGTATTCTTTTGCTTATCTATGGAATCCTCCATTGCAAGAGGTGCCTTGCAATTCCACACAATGATGGGTAGTATAGAACTAGCATTTGTCATGCTTAATCGCCATGACAACACCTGGAATGGTGAACACATAGGCGAGTGCGTATTTTTCGGTGCATCTCGCGCCTGTGTTCCAAACTTTGTCCAGAGATTAACAGACTATGGAAGAGGATATTGTCAAGTCTCTTATTTATTGAGGGTAAGTGCTTCACTCATCATTTTCATAATAAATATGGTGGGACCATATACTGAATCTGAAAAGACAATACCCTTTATTTAATGGTCCCATGCCTTCATTCATAGGGCCTCATTACACGGACGGCGGTAAGGGTTAACGGTCACCGTTAATGGCAACGGTGACCGTTAACCCTTACCGCCGTACTACGAGGTCCCTTAGCGGGTTGGAGTTTTAACGCCTGCTTTTTGCAGGCGTTAAATACCAACCCGCTAAGGGACCTCGGAGCTAATTACGGCACCGCAAAATTGCGGTGCCGTAATTAGCGCCTTCCCCAGTCCCATAGAGCCCTATGGGGCAGAAATGGGAATGGGGAAGGGCAATGGCGGAAAGGGGATTTACCGCCCCTCCAACCTTGGAATGGGGCGGTAAATCCCCTTTCCGCCAAGGCGGTGCCGGTATTTTACCGGCATGATCCAGGGTGCTAATAGCACCCTGGACCACCGCCTTCCGTGTAATGAGGCCCATAGTATGCACCCCATATTTGACAACAACAAAAGCTCCGGCCAAGGAGCTATTTGTAACGCTACTTCCAAAAGGATCCGTGCCCACTGCGCCACACCTGCATGCAAGAAGGTGTTCCTGCATTGTTTTTTGTAAAAACATATATCCCTCACATCCAAGTTTTATTATCCTATACAGGACACTTTCAAAATAATAATGGTGTCAACACTGATACTTGCAGTTCTCAAGCACTTTAAGGAGCCACGACTTATTAACCCATTAATTCCATCACAATGGGCCACAAATTAGTAGATGACAGCAATTTGTACTGTTTTTCTCTACTGGATATTTACAAAACGTAAGTAGCCAAAACACTTTCCCTAAGTATGTTTTCCCTGCATACTAGAACGTTTCGGGAGGATATCACAGGGGCAACGTGCTCGCCTTGGAAGCAAGACGACACAAGCAACACAGGTTTGAGCACCAGATCCGCACTATGAAACCTCTGGGTATTCATGCGTTATAAATACCCTATCATATCATTATATAACATGCATATGCAACGGCTGTTTAAGATTCATTGTTACTCTCCACTTCATCACACTCTAGGTGTTTCAGCAGTTGCAACCTTATGTGTCAATGTGTTATCTACATAAAGAGAAGTGCACAACATAAGGTAAACACAATGTGGTACTCAGTATATTCGAAGCGAGTGTAGCGTTTAGAATAACCTTATCTCTATATTCAGTGATTACATTATATTTATTTACAGGAAAAAAAGATACTAAGACAAAAATGAATGCACAATTGAGAGATGCACAACCAAGCATACGCAATTGCTAACTCGCATTGCACCAGGAACCTAACCATGTTGGGGTTGAGTGGTTCCTCTTATGAAATTGGATCAGGAACACCATTTTTAAATGATTTTAGTGTTTATTAAAATAGTCTGGGGATTTGACTGTTTTACTGTATTGTATGTATAATTATAAAATAAATGTGCTAGGACCATATGCTATGATTTAGATATGTATGTCACTTTGGGAAGTTGGGTATTAGCACTTTTATGTTATGTCATGTGGGCATGCCTATCATGTTTATGAAACAGATGTAAAAAATCAATACAAAAGATGAACATTTTTTTTTAAATAGCCTGGTAGAGATGTTATTGAGGGTGATTTATTTTGTTGAAAGTTGACTGGTACACACATAGCAATCCCCTGCATGGGTGACTCTCTTATATGAATAATGTTTTTACTCTTGTTCAGGATTCTGACTACTGTATTTTTATTCATGTGAAGAGCCATCTTGGAATGAGCATTACAATTAATGACACTGCAAAAAGAGGAGTAGTGTAATCAGAGTTATTGTCTTGTAGTCGACTGTGTTTGGCATTCTGTCTATATATATGCATGTAGTTCCATCTTAAACTTACTATAAGTATTAATAGAAATCTGGAGTATATCTCAGTTGTTAACAGGTTATTTTCACAACCATATTGCAACTTGTACGTGCATGTTGTCAAATTCTCTAATCATAATTCAACCTTACTGTTTACCTTACTTTATTATTGATATATACAATTATATATAGAATTATGTTGAATCCTTCAATCCTTAATCAAAATATTCAAGCAACCCTAATTAGATGGATGACATCACTATCCACATCTTCCCAATATTTAGTTGCAAGGAGCCTTTTTTCAGATGTATCTTACAGATAGAAACAAAAAGCAGGCACTGCCATGTCAGCAATCTGCCTGCTGTAAGACTTTCAACAGGCGAATTTCTGTATGAGGCCAGGAGGTTAAGCAGAGCTGTGCAAAAGTGTTACTTCCACTAGACAGATCTAGATGCTATTACTGAAATAATGCGTTAAACAATATTAACATTATTTTTCCAAGTTCTTAGACCACCATAAAAGCCACTGCCAGAATGTGCATACTACTTGTGATGTTTTATTGGACGTGTTAAAGTCATTGGCATAGTTATGTACACGCAAATACTATTGAGGTAGAGTGTTGATACCATAAAATACTGTAACCATTACAGTTGTATCTGCTAAATAAAGTTGGGGTACTGGCAAAAATGCACATGATTAAAACAATGGTGGAGACGATTTGCAACACAAGTACTTATTTGCTCATTAACACAACTAACTGCTATGAAATATTGTTTCTATTGATGAGTACCCCTAAAACAACCACTTATTAAAGAGCCTTGGTGAACTAGAGGGCACGAAACTGGAGAAAAAAACATGTTATATTCTTCCTCTTCATGCCCTTCCCCTTCTACAGTATGATCCCCCCTATGAGCACTGGTTATCCAGGAGGGATTTCATTCTGTACATCACATGTTTTCATTCCAGGACAATGATCACCATCTTCTCTTAAGTAACCAACGTCCACCATTTATTTTGGTGTTAGTGGGTGCTAATTCCTCAGAGTGCACATCGGAAAAAGGTTGCAAGTGGGTGAGAGAGAGAGGAAAAATAGAAAGGGAAAGGAATGAGCATATACAGTGTGATATGTGACGGGTCAGCAATGAGAGGCAGACACAAAGTTGCTATGTTCTCAGTATTTGCGATATTTATCTTGCCCCAACCAAAAGAAAATAAAACTAAAATAAGATGAAATTGTGTCCAAAATACATCTGGCGCTCACATTAAAATGCAAAATCAAAAGGTACAGTATAATATTTACCTTAACTTCAACCAAGTTATGAAAAACACCATACATATACAGTGTCAACAAAACAACTCCAGTCTCCAGGATTTAGTTTCCCTTCCCCTCAATGGTTTCAGGAAAAACAGCATTTGAAACACTAAGCTTCACCAAAGTTCCTTTCAAAGTGATGAAAATTACTCTGTTTCACCAAAGTTCCATTAAGGGAAGTGAGAATGTGCCTCATTACGAAGTCGGCGGTAACCCGCTGGTTCCAGTGGTGGGTTGCAGCTGAAATTGTAACACTATTTCTGCCACCTGATACCCGGTGCCACCAGGATATTACAGGTGGCAACAGACCGGGATGTTAGGCAGCAGAGAAGGTAAGTCCCCAATCCTGTGGAGTCCCATTGGACTCCATGGAAATTGGGACACTGAAGCACTGGCACCATTTTTAACGGTGCCGGTGCTTCAGTGAATACAATGCTGGTAGGGCCAGAATCCTGGGCAGTTCAGACCTACGGGGGATCTGTGCCCCTACAGGCATTGCCAGAGTATGGCGGACCAGAAAGTGTGCCGATAGGTTCATACCTACACCCTTGTTTCCGGACTGCAATGCTCGTAATGAAGCCCAATGTCTCCTTCCTCTGTATTTTTCCTTGAGATGGCAAGGCATGTGTTCTTTTTACAAAACGGGTTAAACTATACAGAAAGACAGTCTTTTATAGTCTTTAGGATGGGCAAAGAAAAAGTGTTCAGTTTTAACAAAGGCTTGGATAATACAAATTATTTTCAACAACACATTGGATTCCTGGTGCCAGGAACGCCTACACTGAAATATCCAATTTCAACTATAACTTAATAGAACAAAAACTCTTTTTGAACATAACATTACATTTCCTGGTGTTCTCCCCTGCCAGGAATATACCCCTTTGGCTTTCACAGATCCCCTGCTGTACTCTCCTGCCAGATATCTCTTTAAAAAAGGTTTCAGTACCTGATACCCTTATTAGGTCTCTCTGCAACATTCATATTTCACTTCAGTGTTCTCACCATTGCACCTCTTTGGTGCACAACCGTGTTGACTTCATTAAACCTTTGCACCATTTTCCCTTTTACTGACATCCATTTTGTCAACCTATATTTCATTGTCTCTTGTTAATGCTTGTTCTATGTTTCCCCCAACTGACATTTCTTATTTGGAGAATTTCACCATGTTTGCCCTATTGTTCGCTCTATAATTCTATTTGGTCAGTATTCAAAATGTTCACTTAATTGTCCATGTACCTGTCGAAACACTGCTGAGTCACCAGTATCAAAGGGCCAACACACCGGTATCTCCTGGTGTCTCTGACTCATGGTTCCTTGTAGCAGCAGAATTTTGCTTCAGGTATGACTTCTACATCTTTTCAAACCCCTTTCCACGCTGGCTTTGTGTTCCCTTACTGATACAGGCATTGCTTTCTGCTCTGACAGTGTTATGGACAACATTTCTGCAGCTACCTTTTCCCTTGCTGCACTTCTCTGGAGCCTTTCAGACTCTGCTGCCTCTTCTGCCACTCCAGTACATTGGATTGAGAAGTGCCATTTTGGGAGCACTGCTCTCCTTCAGCATGGTTCACTGCTGCATCTCTGCCTTTCACTGTGGCTCTGCTTCCTGCTATGTGCACTTTGCAGCACAATCTGGCTTCTCATTCACTTTCTCCTTCTCTCGTCTGCAGGTGTTTCTCTGATTTAAATGTCCACACAGTTGAATGAATGGAGAACAAATAGACCGCACATTACTATTGGCACTACTGTTGATCCTCATTGAATCTTTACTCCTCTTCTTTGTCCAAGTACTGAAAGCTTTCTGGGTCCAGTGGATTTCCATAGTGTTTTAATTTCTGTTGTTGCACATTTGTATCTACATAACAATCATCAGGAACATTAGATGTCAAAGGAGTTTTAGACGGCTTATGTACTTGAGAAGGATGATTAATGTTCTGTTTAAGATGTTGAACGTAAGTAGGTTTTAAGACTTCACACTTAGAGGGTTCTGAATATGACAGCAAGCCATCAGAAACTCTGGAATTAGGGTTTCTTCTTCTCAGTCATGGGAAGAATATGGCATCTCCACTGTCACAGTCATCTTCCCTGGGTCTTCCATCATTTTCAGCCACTGGAAATCTCCTTGTTGAAAAATGTCTGTGGCCACCAAGGTTGGTTCCATGGCTCTTGAGCTGAATAATGATATTGTTTACATGCTCCATGAAATCCCACAGGTCAACAAATATGTTACTTATAAAGTATGTGAATTTTGTAGGTCCTCCATGTCCACAGCACCATCTTAGTCTACAACCCTGCAAACTTGCCAAATACCCAGAGCACATGGGAAACATGAAACTGGGATTAGGAGCACCATTTAACCTCCAAAGCCATTCTCATCTGCCTGAAAAGCAACATGATGCATGCCTACTCCTTCCATACACAGCTCTCTCAGTCACTGCTGACTCATACATGGCATCCAACATGGTTGTCTCATCTTATATACATTTAGGTCAGCTCCTCCTGCAAATGAGTCTGCAAGAACTAGCCAATCACAGGCCCATCTTACTCCGGCCACACAGAAGCAGAACCACCTTCCATGTTCAGCATTTAGAGGGGGGAGGTACAGCAACATAAAAAGACTGCCATACAGTCAGTCAGGATTTACACTTTTGTTTGGTTTTAGCAGGTGCCTTGTAACATACTGTTGCTTCAAAGTGCACATCAGAAAAAAAGGCTGTAAGCATGTGAGAGAGAGGACAAAAGGGGAGGAATAAGCATGACTCAGATTAAGAGGCAGGATTCCGTAGGTAGAAGGGGAGTACAGCAGTTTGGAGAGATAAGAAGAGTGTGAGGACAGGAAGTGCAGAGAGTAGGAAGACAAGATTGAAGATGCCAGGGTGTAGAGGGGTAGAAAAGGGAGGATGTTGTTATAGTTGATAGTTGGGATGTCAGCAATATTGTGGAAGTGGCTATAGTCAGAAGTGATGGTGACAGGGTTAAGATTAAGGCAGAAACAATGATAGTAGGAGGTGGTCGTGTTAGAAACCAGAAGGTAGTGATTGTGTTAGGGGGTAATGAGAAGGTGGTGGTTAGGCCAGGAGGTGGAAGCAGTTGTGGGGCAGACGTTGGTGACTAGCTTAAGAATATGTTTTAAGACAGAAGGGACAAGTTTGGTGAGGAATTCCCGGCGACATTTAAGATGTGTAGGGATGAGAATGGAGATATTTGGATGTGATGTCTGGGGATTTTGGGACAGTGATTTGCAGAGAAACCAAATAAATAATGTAAGGATAAGAGACCTTTTTTAGAGATTCAGAAGAGATGTCTGGAGAATGGAAGTGGGAGGACAGTGGAGAGAAAGCAGAGGAGTTCAATCACAGTAAAGAAGAGTTGGTTTTAGAGAGTCTGGGAGACCAGCAAGAAGAGACAGAAGACCAAACACTGAAAATACTTGGATAAGAAAATAAGGTGCAGAAGGAGATGGGTGGCAGTCCAGAGGAGACTGTCATTAGTTTAGTGGAGGTTCAGGAAGAGAGCAATAAGGTATCTGAACAAGAATCTGTGGTTGGTCTGTAGTAACAGGGGGATGTTAAAGAGTAAACAGGGTCAGGTTAGAGGCAACCATGAGATTTTAATGTGGGAGATGTGAGGTTTGCAAGCATTGGCAGTCAGAGGTTGGAAGAAATGCTGGAGGCAAGAATATTCAAAAGTGGTAGTTTAAAAGGTCAGGCAGGATACAGGTGTATACACAAAGAAAATAAGGAACAGTCTAGGGGCTTTGGTATGAGGAAGGAGGGAGACTACAGTAGGTATCAAGAAGGGGAAGGTAAGGACTGAAACTAAGACCCTCGGAAGAAGTTGTAGAGAGGCTCAAGAGACCATACTAATAGCAACTCAGAGGGGCCATCAACTGTTTCTCTACCTATTTTACAACAGCAGAACTTCACATTCCAGAGAACATATTGACACCCTCATCCAGTAACAGATATGGATACATGTTACTCTGACTGGGGAACACCCAATGGACATTCTGTAATTAATTAACTTCTACCCTGCAGGAATACAAGGATGAGTAAAGGCTTAAGTGCTTCTCCTCCCCTCAAAAGTCTCCAAATCAACAGAGAACCCAATTGTAAAGGTCAAACAGTCATAGTTAAGAGATATACCACCGTTACTTTTTGTGGTAACGTGAGCCAATGGAAGGCTATCCTCTCAAGAGAGGTGTGAATGTGATTCAGTACGAACCTAAACAGTCCACAGTATAGGAATGTCCAATCAATTTTATAAATACATACAATAGAGGAGAATATTCCACTACTGTGGGTACATGAACTACAGGAAATAGTCGCTTTGTATGTCTGAACACCAAGAAACTTTATTTAACATATTTGCACAATATTACATAATAACACGGTAATGTTGCACTAGAACTTTTACGTATAAACCTATATGTACTTTGCACTTTATGTGATCTTTTATTTACTTTTGCACTTCAGTATAGACATGTAATATGGACTGTGTGCAATATAAAACTAGAGCATGTTTGCACATTATGGGTATGGGACAACATATGTATAAACAAGATGGTCCATGTGAAATGCTTGTCTTTAATGTAAAAATAATTGCACTCTGTTTAGCTAATTCGCCAAATATGATCCAATGCTATATTGCTGTAGAGAAGTTTGCAATATTGTGAGCGTATGTACCACGAGAAATAGTTTATTTTCTTAAAGCACTTGCATATTATCCAGTGCACGTGTGCAAAATGTTTTTACTTAATACAGTAGAGAAGTATATTTCACTATGGTAGGAATGTGAACTATAGAAAAAACAAATATTGTGCCTCAGTCATTTGCACTTTATTTATGATACATTTACAATATGCATTCATATGAGACTTGGAAAGTTCAAAGATGGCACTCTGAAGTAATATTACAAGAACAGGATGTGATGTGGGCTAATGCAATAGAAGAGGGACTATGTTTTTTATAAATGTATTCACAGGAAAAAATGGTGTACATTCTGACGAAGTCCAGGTGTGGGTGAAACATGTTAGTGTGTTGTTTGTCTTATCTTTTTCCACATTTGAAGCCAATAAATAGATTTTAAATTATGGAGGACTGGAAGCCTGGTTGACCAGAGGATTGTCGCTGATCCTTTGTTGCAGGTACATTAAGGTGAGAACTTAACACAACAAAACCACAGAAGTTCAGCTAAAGCCACCTCAACTTCACGCACCCCACTGATGACATCACATATGATATTCATGATGATATAATGGAGGACATCACTGGTGAGATCACTAATTACATAATCTATTACATCACTGATGTTAGGGAGAATTCTCTGTTTAGGCTGAATTTCCTAACCTAGTGAGTCCCCCAGCAGCGTTGCTGGATTTTTGGGGTTTATTTTTTTCTCCTACCAAGAGTGAGACTCTTTTACCCTCACTCTTGGGCATGACTTGAGAGTGTTTCTGGGACTTGCTATGTGCTTATGGGCTATGGGGTATTTTTTCCCCATAGGCTACCATTGGTTTTTGAATGTGTGTTACACAGCACCTTCAGTGCAGTAACACAGGGGTGTCATAGAGACCCCCAAACATAGACTCCACACCCTGGGACTGACTACTGTCTCCCTGGGTCTGTAAAGTCACCATTGACTTTACTAGTCTTCACTTAGGAACTTAACCAGTACAAACCATCATACTGTGGAAGTACTGGTAGGGGTAATTAGATTGCCCCTGGGTTTGTTGTCGAGGGGGTACTGTCCCGTCCCCCCTCACTGAGTTTCTGGCTGGTGGCAGTGGATACCACGGAAATATTCCACCGGAATATTTCTCAATGGGATTTCCCATTGGTTTTAATGCACCACTTTTTGGTGCAATGTTAAAGATACCGCCGGTTTATTTATTTAATATAAATTCACCGGTTGGGATTTTTTGCCAGACCTCGCTGCCAAAATGGCGTCTAGGTTCACTTCAGTAACCCTGAACCCGAGTCGAGCCTTTGTTCCACTTTTGGCGGGCTTCTGCACAGAAGCCCTCCAAAGTGGTGCCATTCTGTCTGGGTACCACAGGGGGTGTGGGAGGGGGTTTAGGCACCCTGGACTGAGTTGCCTTGCCAACTCATGTCGCACTCTGGTGTGATTGGCCCAAGTGGTGAGCCACCCCGCTTACCACTTAGCATGTTTGAGTGACAGCTAGGCTGTATGAATGGGGGTTTGCTGCATAAAAGCAGGGTTTTTGGGACTGGTTCGTCAGAAGTCGCCACAGGACCTAGGAAGCCGAAGAGGGAGAAGCCGAGCCGACCTGCCAAGACGACACCACCGGTGGAGCCCTGCGGAACCGTCTCACCACTTTTCCCGACGACAGAGGAGATCTCCCGCCGGAGAGTCTTCTTCCCTTGACTGGTGGGGACAACCAGTTTCTGCCTTCTTTTCGCCGCCCTGAAGCACCTCGTGGCCGCCAAGCACACCGGCAACCGGGATACCACTTTTTACCTCAACCGCGAAAGAGGGGTAACATCCTTTTAACCGGAAAAACTCCACGGCTGGTTTCTTCCCTGGTAGTGCAACGACCTTCAGCTTTCCTCCACGACGAGATCTTCTCCTCCTCTGGACGACGCCGTGACTTGCACCCACTACCAGGAACAACTGCCCCCGCTGGAGGATCCTTTCCATTTAAGGTACTGTGTTCCGCCCGGCTTCCCTTGCCACCGATTGTACGGGGTAGATTTAGCCATCGGCTCTCGACCCTGGGTAAGCCTGGGACACCCTAACTAAACTTTTCTTAACTGGGAAAAACCTTTTCTACTCACCTGTAAAGACTTGTGACATTGTGTGATCTTGGGCATCTTTTTGCCTGGCTTTCCCTAGAGTGCGTCTGGCAACCGAATTTCCTTGCTCCTCAATAGACTGCCTTTCTACACTCACTGTGAATCTCTGAAAAGTGTTTTGCCTTGCTGTTTTCACTTCTTTTGCCTTTTCCCTCCCTTTTTAACGAACTTGTTGGAGTGCCATCTAACGTTAAGCGCTCACCTCTGTTTGGAAATAAGTGGTGTTAACTTAGACTTGTCCAACAAATAACTAGGGATGTACATATGAGTAATAGTGACTGTGTTTTGACTTACTTACCTTTTCTGTGCTAGTGTAATTTATGAGTGTGTCTTTTAAATAAATAATTATATACTTTTACACCTAGCTCTGGTCAGTGTTTGCTTGTACTATTGTGCCTCTGTACCTATTATGTATGCTCTGTATACTGCCTAACTCTTCTTGAGGGAAGTCTGACTGCTCAGCCACAGCTACCAAGTAAACCTGGGTGGTACAGACTGCTACCAAGTGAGTTTACTGCCAAACACCTGTAGTCTTAAATCTTTTGCAGTGGTCCCAGAGGGAACTGCACAGGTTTCTGTCTAACAACTGATGACATCACTGATGGGATCACTAGTGACATCACTGGTGGCATCACTGTTTACATGATCTATTATACCACTAAATATGAATACAGCTGTGCTTTAAAACACTTGCAACCCATGGCTCAATGATGTTCATCAATCACAGACTGGTTTTGACCTGTTTTGATAGTGGTATTGTTATGTATAAAAGTGAGCAGGCTTTGAGATCCCACAATTATGTTTAGGCAATGCACATTTTTCACCTTAACGTCCCTGCAACTAGAGTTGTTTCCTTGAATTTCAAGGGGTTTTGTTATTCTATAGATTTTTTCCACACCACTGGCCCTGGCCTTTGGTCTTCTGCCGTGCCCACTGCCCATTTTAAAACACTACCGAACCAATGGCCTGGCCTTCAGCCATGACCACTGGTCACGGCCTTGGGTTTGGCCCACTGCCCTTTTTAAAACACTATCAGAACAATATCCATGGTGTATGGCCTTGGCCACTCTATATTTTAAAACTCTTGCAACCCATTACTCAAAGAGGTTCATCAATCACAGACTGATGTTTACCTGTTTTGGCATTGGCATTTGAAAGTAATCTAAGTCACAGAAACAGCATGTGTTTTGTGGGGAATGGGAGAGGGCAGAGGAGGTGTGGAGGCCATCATGGGTGAATTGGGAGCAGGCACAGAGGAGGGGGACACTTGCTGAGGGTATGGTGGTCAAGAAAGCATGTTGTTGTTCAGCAATTCTTCCAATACGATATGTGCAGCTATTATATGCCTACATTATAAGTGATGTTGTGGGTGAAAAAATAGAACCAATCGGCTTAGCTTCAAATCGTGGAGGGGGTCATGTTGTCTAATAAATCAGCACACGTTACCAGACCTCTTAAATCAACATGGTCTGTCGCTTTCCTTGCTTTGAATCTAAGCGTGGATGGGAGACAGTCCACCGTCCTGGATGATGTTTTCTTTGTCTTACATATTTCATAACACACTAAGAAAAAACTCTGCATCCACATTATTTTTGTCCTTGAAAGTATTGCACTCACAGACCATATATTTTTGGCCTTTTGCTGAATTGCATTCTGGTATTTGTAGTCTCCCGTCAAAATGGGGGGAACAATGCCAAAAGTGTGCACATAGATCTATAAGGATTTATATATTTGAGTGGTGCTATGGTATGTAAACCTTTCAAGTTACCTTTATAAAGCAGAGTATTGTTGGAAGCCAGACACAGGGGTGATGAGGGGAAATGATGAGAGGGCAATTAAGTCATGAGTATTTGCCCATTATGTGACCAGTGAATACTTTAATGAGTACATTTCAATTGCTAGAATATTAGGTAGAAATTTGTTAGATTTTCTGGTAACCTATGTTTTTGAGTAACATAACTGTTGTTACATTCAAACCAACCACTTCTTTTTATGACATATGCAGTATAGTGACCTGAAGCAGTTGTCGCAGTGGTGAGTTATAATATGCTGACTGTTGTGAAGGTTTTCTTGCTAACAAATTCTTGGCTGTGTGTAAAGCTAGTGAGCTTGCAGGTATTTTTGGTACTATCTGCATTGTACCTTAAAAGCATTAATATCACATATAAGCCATGCAAATCTATTTGTATGCTGGAGCGATTGTCTGAATTGCAAAAAAAAGCAACATATGCCACGGTTTGCATTTTACAGAATCTGGTGAAATGGAATGGATTCAACATTTCGTATGGAAGCATACAAAAATTGCTCCTTAGGAATGTGCCCTTGTGAAACATTGTTTCAGAGAGTGCATGTATGTTTTCACCTGGATAAAATCCGGAAGATTTCATTTATAGTTTTTTTTGTTTTGTTTCTAGTACTGGTAGTAAGTACATTAAGAATTTGTGTGGATCCTCCTGTTTGTTTTTGGTGAATGTAATCATGTCTATGCTGTGGTTCATTTCTTGCCTTATACATGAGACCCAGTAGGTGCTATCAGGATTATTTGTGGCATTTCTGTGAAGGGGGATCAATTGCAAACACAACTGGTCTGACCCGTTTAAGTAAATATTGTCAACAATTGATAGCAATTGGAAGAGAAGATTGATTGCTACACATTTTCATAGCAATTTACTCCAGTTCTGTTGTGGAATTCAAACAAACCAGGTCGTTTTGCCATTGAATCCTTTGATTGGCCTGCAGTTATTTTTGGACAAGAGACATTTTATCTCTGTATCTTTTGATGGAGCTGCAGCTGGTTTTGGTTGAGAAAGTTTTGTGTTAATATTATTTGAAAGACCTGCAGTTGGTCTCTGGTGCTTTGGTGGGATTGCAGGGAGATCTGCTATAGCTTCTGTTTTTATTTGTTCTCTTTCTAAAGTTTTTATTTTTTTAGGTACATTGTACATAGATAGATGGGAGGTGGAGAGTGCATGTAGCCTGTTATATTCTAGGATGAAAAGAATGTCAGCATTGACTTTATTTGCATCAAAGTTCACCAGGACTAGACCATCAAGTGTACAGAGACTTGAAAGTGCTACGTAACTCATACCTTTGTTGAAGACTGTGCTGCCAATGCCGATCAGTGTGTGTCTAGAGTTAGACCTTGCAACTTGGAATAGTGACATCATATACAAGAGATGGAGAGAACTGTTTTCTGCATGTATACATGTATTTGAAAAGAAGGAAACATGCTATTGAGTGACCTTTTCTTTAAGTGTCTTTAAGTTTTTCAAAGTGGATGGTGACAAACTGAATGTTGTTGCTGTATGGATATGTTTGGAAGCCAACAACTGTAGCAATTTCTCAATTGACTAAACCTTGTTTTACACCAAGATTACATTTTAGAATTACTCTGTAAATTAGACACAGAGATAATAGTTTTCTAATCCAGCTGTTCTGGAGATACATTTTTCTAAGCTAAATTAGTTGTGCTGTTGCTTGTTGACACATAGGGAGTGTTGTGCTATGCACTTCCATTTTGAGTGTGGAGCTGATATGCACTATGTTTGTATTTTTTAACATTGTATTATTGAACTGGGTAAAGCTTGCAAGTGGTGGCATTATGCACATGCACTTTAGATTTTGCTGAGTACATTGTTCCATGACATCAGGGGCATATGTCTTTTGCCCATACATCTCATGGATTATTCTACTTTTTATGATACATGTTGCAACTTTAGTAAGCTGACCAGATCTAATGCTTTTTAGGATGTTACTATAAGTCATATCTGGAGACTGATGCGTGTTTTGAGTTTGTACTCTGTAGCAAAAATGCTGCCAGAGATTGACATTCCCAATGCTGCCGTGTGCATTACGGAATTTGTTCTGTCCTAATATTTTGAATATAGGATGGCTTTTTACTGGTGTTAACTGTAGGAGTTCTCCTAAAACAATAACATGTTTTCCTCTCAACAGTTCTTCATAGTCGGTTTTTAGGATTTGCTGCATTTTGCAATGTATTAAAGCCAGCATGAGGTTGGAAAAAGTGCTTACTTCATCAACAAGGAGGACTTTCATTTGTTGTAGAATTCTGGGTACTTCAGTAGCAGCTTCTGCTGACAATTTGTATCATTCTAATTTGTTTTGGTGATCGACTGGAAGCAGAAGTAATCAGTGTAAAGTTGTAGGCAGCTAGACCTGTGGGGGCCAAACAACATCTAAAGGTTTATTTGTTAACTCTCTTAGAAATGTCCTAATTATTTTAATAAGACGGTTTTGCCAGGACCAGCTTCACCACTGATAGACAAGAGCAGAGGTTTATAATATTTTACAGTTACACGTTTCACTCCATGTGCAATTTATTTAGTGACTTCTAGGTAAATGATGAGTATTTAGCTGTGATTTGAGCACTGACTAATCTTCAGATTGTTCATATTGATTCATTCTACTTTTGAATTAGTGGTTATCTAAGAGGATCTTGCCTTCGTCTAAGAGAAGGTTGACTGGCTTAAGGAGTGTCTTTATCTTGTTGAGTTTCAAAATATTCCTCTTGTTGGGGTTCATTGTCCAACATGTTCCTGTATTGTTTAAAATTAACATTTGTTATACTACTTTAATTTGCCTTGACTGCAGCCTTAAATGTGTCATGGTCACCTAAAAATTATTCTTTTCTTCAAGGTCTGAATAGTTGCAGTAGTGCCATGTAATAAATGTCTCTATGTTGTGGTGATTTAAACAATAACCTTACATGAATAATTAGGCTGGGCTTGGTCAATTTGAATAGGCTCCATTCAACAGTTAAGACTGAATATTTGTCAGTTCTCTCATCTTGCATTACATTGTTTTTGCAGGAGTCATTTTGGGCTATGCCTTACAGGCACATGTTTTCCAAAGCAGAACTTATTTTGGATAATATGTGTCAATTTAAATGTTATTTAAAATGCTCTTTCTGTTGGGATAATTTGTGGCTATTATTTCTATCTCTTGGTAGGATTTTAGTACCCTTTTTTGTGATGAAGCTGGACCAAGATTTAGCCAGACAATTCTTTCTGATTTGCCATATAATGCTGTACCTGTTAAACGATCTGCCGCTTCTTAGGACCTTCATTCTCTACGTGACAGCCTTTTGATACCAAAGCTATACACATTTTTTGACAGGCCTTTGTCTGATGAAATGCCATACCAAGTGTCTTGTAGCTCTGTCTTCTCGTCTTTGGTGAAATAGCCTGTGACATATCTTGCAACTGCAGTGGAATTGTCTGCAATGAATTGAAAGTCTCTATATTCATTCCACAAGAGGGCAATGATTGCATTGTAATCAATAATGTAGGTGGATGCATCATCACTTTTAATGTTGTATGTGTTTTTAGGGGATATTCCTTTTAAACTGTGCTTAACAGAAGACATCAATCCCTTCACTTTTACTTCGGTGGAAAATGATCTAGGGAAGCCAGAGCAAAATTTTGTGTAGTATTTACCTTTGCTTCTATATCGGCATCGGCAGTATTTGCCACCCATGTTTTTGGAAACGTAAAATGTGTGTATGTAGGTCACATATATGTGTGCTTTCTGAAGGGATGTCACAGGTAAGATATTTGTCAATAAATTGTAAAATAGTGGCATCACTATCATGGCCAAATCTGGGAGCATCTTTTATCCACAGCATGTAGATGTGTGGTGCTCCTCTGGATTGACACTTTTTTCTCCCAAAGAAGTGTTCTACTTCTGCAGGTGAAGAGGTAGTTTGATTGCAGATAAAGTGCACCATGGCAGTGAATCGATGGTGAAAGTATCTTTAAACATTGATACTGTCAAGGGAGCAGAGTTTTCTGGTGTGTATATGTCTATTCCCTCTTTATTTTTGTTTGCAGTGTGAAAGAAGTCATGCAAGTCATCAAATGCATATTCTGCATAACCAGGGGTGTTTCTAGGCCTGGAAAAGATCTGGGGCTAAGCATATGTCAGGACTGGTGGGACTCGAGGCTAGGTAGCATTTTGGGTGTAGCACCCGGGCTTCTATCCAGGGTTACAACGAATGGACCCAGGGCTATAATTCCCTCAGCCCCCCCCAGCTATGTAGCTCTGTGCACAACTTAAAGTAACAAATCATGTTGGTGGGACACTGTTCCTTAGCATACAACGTACATCAGCACGTCAGATCCAGTATTCTTTTGTTCAACAGATGTTTGCCCAGAGGTTTGTGATACTTGACTTCAAAACCTCATATTTGTCATTTATCTTTTGAAGGAGTTGTTTAGCTGACATGTTAAAGAAATTAGAGCCTGTTTTGAATGTGTGTGCATTTCTGCAACATAGAGTGGTTAGTTCACTTTTGAAGAGGAGGTGGATAATGTATTCTACATTTTGTCTGAATCTTGGGTCTTCCGAATACCTTTACATAGAATACTATTTTGAAGCACTAATTTGTGTGGCTTCTTCATCATATCATCCTCCTTTTCCCATGCGAAAGAGTAGAGGAAAATAAAGTGTATCTACGCTTTTCTCCCTTATGCTCATTGGAGATGCTTTAGCTTGGTGCATTTGATATGTTACTAATGTATCTTCTACGATGTCTTTGGAATGTAGTGAGTGAATTGTATAGTGGTCTAAAATGTTGGCTACAGTAACAGGATCTACACATTCAAATTGGCCAGTTTGTTCTGAATGTTCAATTGTTTGGGTAGTTTCTTTTAAGTTTTTGTCTATGTTTATATCTTTGTAGTATTCATTATTTTGTTTAAGGTATTCTAGAGCTTGTTCTCAGGGGTAAGACATGTGAGGAGGACAACTTGGTAAATGTTTTTCACAGGATGCAATTTAATTAACTCAAAAAGGATGACAAACGTCTCACTATCCCTAACGTAAAGATGATTTCCCTGCCTATCAAAATAAACTAAAGGACACACTCTAACAAAAGGAATCTGTCCCTCACACCTATGCATACTATGCATACATTAAACTCATAAAAGGAATGTATGGCAATTCAAATATAACAGAAATAACAGTTATGTTCAACATCAACCTAATAACTGTGTATCCATGTAACCTGGGTTGGATCCCCTTTCCCCAAATTCAAAGCAGGATTTTCAATCACCAGTTCAAACAAGAAAGTTCAGTTTTGTAACTAATTTTGATTATACATTTCTTCTTGCTCAAAAGGTCTTTCACTTGGATTTTAACCTACAGTTCAGTTAGACAACACATCTTTATCCCTCCACGAATAGGAACTAGATCAATACAACTTCTTCTTAATAAACACAGCACTTTCACAATTCTTCAGACAGATGCTGACAATGTCTCTTTATTACACTTACTCTTCTTTGGCTTAGACAGTGCCTGTTAAAGGTGTTTTCATAAATTTCCTCTTCCTTACTCTGGCAATACTTACTCTGGCTATAATTAGTTTTGTTACAGTATTGCCTTTCTTGGCTATGGCAATGATGGTTATTGATGAATTGAGTTTGTATTGCCCTCTCTTGGATTTAGCAATAGCGTTGGTCTTGATAGTAACTATTTTATACTTTCCTTTCCTTTCTTGTCTGTTCACGAGGTTCTTATTGTGACAATTCAACTTATTTATTTTTGTTTGGTATTCAAAATCATTATGTGTGGTCAGTGGTTGAGTATAGAGAATATTGAGGTTACCCTACTGTGGTGAACTCACCGGTTCCTGCATACACTTCCCCTCACTCCGCTGCCACAGTTCCTTCTGCTTCCCCTGCCGCTTACTGTACTGCAGACTGTTTCGGTTTGCTTCCCACGGCCCATGACGGTCGGCAAATTAGAATTCCTTGCTCCTGAAACACTCCTGTGCTCGCCAGCCACCAGAGCACAGCTTACAATAAGGAGAGCATCTCCCTCCAGGAGGGAAAGCTTTTCTCAACACACTTCCCAACGCGCAACCTTTGTATTAAAGGTCATGAATGTTGGAGACCCTCTCAGGACCATCAAACACTCTGGCATAGCAGTGTCTTAAATATTCAAAGGTCCCGCTCAGGTATGGGTCATTAGAATCACTATAACGCATGCTGCCGTTTAGTGCATCTGAATCCCTATTCCTCATCCCAGTAGTTTGGGCATTGTGGGACTTGAATTCTCCCATGGTCTGGTTATCTTTTTCCTCTTAACTACATACTTCACCTTTATTGGATTTATTCTGATTATTGAATATCTCTCTAGAAAAAACTTCTCAAAGGGGTTAATGATTGGTTCATATTTAAGGGAAAGTTATATTTATTAGAAGTGAGGATGTTAATATTCTTCTTCCCACACATATGTCTTCCATGTTGATTATAAGAGTTTCCCCTACCATTAATACGGGAAGTTCTGTACCATACCCCGCTCGCACATGTGGAAAACTCAATGCGCACCCCTTGGAATACGCGTACCGCGCCCGCACCAGCAAAATCTCATGGAAAACTCCCTGCGCACCCCTCGGAATACGCGCACCCCACTCGCGCCAGCAAAAATGTGTTTTAAACTCCCCGCACACCCCTCGGAATACGTGTACCCCACTCACGCCAGCAAAATCAAGTGTAAAACACCCCACGCACCCCTCGGAATATGCATACCCCACTCGTGCCAGCGAAATCATGTGTAAAGCACCCCACGCACCCCTCGGAATACGCATACCCCACTCGCGCCAGCGAAACCGCATGGAAAAAGTGGTGTAGGCTGCCTGCGGAGCATGCCCAGGGGTGAAGGGCTGCCTGTGGAGCATGCCCAGGGGTGAAGGGCAGCCTGCGGGGCATGCCCAGGGTGGATGGGCTGCCTGCAGGGCATGCCCAGGGTGGATGGGCTGCCACACACGTGGGCTACCGGGGGTTGCGTGCACGATTTTACTGCAGTTTTCACTTCATCACCGGGTTCACATACAGCCTTTCAGGTGCACAAGGGTGCTGTTAACATCTAGTACCCCACCCCTTGACCCCAATTGCCCAGGACAATTGTCGTGTACAACTCCCATTGGCACTACTACTACATCTGTGCAGGCCCTTCTACATCTGTGCCATGGTTGGAAAGCCACAAAAGGCGAGGGGTGCCTCAGCTGGGCGTCCTTCACGTGGTGGGCGTGGTCAGGGATGTGGCCGTTGTGAGTAGGGGGGCTCCGGGGTGTCCAGGGTGGCTGCAGAGCGGGAAGAGGCATGTGTGCGCCACTTCAACAGGATGTTCTGCCACGTGTTGGTGTAGTCAAGCCACCACCCCCTGTGGTTACAGGAGATACAACTCCTGCATCTGGCACTGGCACCCATGTGACCCGGCAGTCCGTTTCATCGACTGCCACGGGCCCAAGGGTAGTGATAGCTGCAGGTGCAGCTGTGGCCACCACCAACCAGGCTCAGGGTCGGGCAGCGCATGTTGCGTTGCCAGCTGAAGAGTCCCAGGATGATTTCCAGGAGGTCAGGATGCACGTTGTAAGTGCACGCAGGGCTGCTCTGACCGAGGCACATGTCCCTGGGGCAGTATTGTCATCTGCTGCCCCGAGCAGCTGGGTGTTGGCAAGTGCATGGGCAGATGCAGCTGACACCACCTCGGCTGTGAGTCAGCCATCCAGGACAGTCACGATCAATGACCTTGGCACAGCGGATGTTGCAGCGCAGGGGCCAGACAAGGGTACCCAGCAGCCACTGGTGCAAGTCAAGGCTTCCGTCCCAGTTCCACTTGCCACTCCCTCGGTTCAATCCACCAGTGCCACTGCCCCTACTGGTTAGGGTGGCATTTACATTCAGGGACTGGATCACTGCCCAAGAGGAGGAAGGTTGCACCTACACAAGAGGCTGGGACCCCACACACGGCTCCGGCCTCCAGCACATCGAGGAAGAAGCCTTTCGGCAAGCAGGAACTGGACTTCCTTGTGGGCTACGTGTCGGAACATGAACGTGATATGCTAGTGGGCCCAAATTGTCACACTAAGGCTGCCCAGCATTGGGACTACTGGATTAGTGTTGCGGAGAATGTTAGTGCATTCGGCCATGAGGTGCGCACAGCTTAGGAGTGCAAAAAGCGTTGGGATGACGCTGTGATAAGCTAAAACGTGCCTCCAATTATGCTATGACTGGGGTGACCGGCAGTGGGCCACCACCACAGGAGGAAGAACTCACTGCGCACATGTTGATTGCTGCAGAGTTCATACCGGCAGAATTGGTTGAAGAAGTAGGAGAGATGCTGAATTTTGATGCCCCGACCAGTGAGTGTTTTTGAATGTTTGTCCAGGCCATGTGTGGTTTGCTTGTGCGATGTGTTGTGCTTAACTGCCAATACATGCTATGTGTACACGGTTCTCATGTGCGAGTCATGCAATGCTTCACTAATGCGTGCCTGCTGTGCAGCATGCTGGACATGTAGTGCAGACAGGGACTGTCCTCATCACCACACTTGCACTCTACTTGCATGCTAGTCACCCTGCTGTCCCTCCATTAAGCTGTCCCTCCAGTCCATGTTCCAGCTCACTGGCCCTTCTGCATGTAGCCTGGGGTGCCTTTTCACTCAGCACTCAGATTATGTCATCACATGACTGACATGCATGTGTCTTCTGCCTGCTTGCTGTTACTCCACACAGGCATGATCCCTTGCCCCTCCACCCCCTGCACCACTATTACAGCATTGCACTGGTAGGTAACATGTTGGACTACTGCAATGGCCTGTTCAATTGTCACAACTTTTACGCAATTTGGAAAAAGGATACAGATTTATAAAGGATACAAGGCCAACATCCGCTTTTGGAACCCCTTCACTCTGGGATGTCCTGGATTATCACCAAGATGGTTCTGGGATATTTGGACGCTATGTTTGCACAAGACCTTCCCCCCAAGAGCGCAGCCTGTAGAAAGTATACCAGCTAACAGGCCAGGGGCTTAAGTGGAAAGGCAGGAGCAGCGACAACAGAGCTAAGGGAACAAAGAAAAGGATAGTTCATGATAGCAGCCAAAGAGGTACGGAATTACAGCACTTGTTCCCTCCCCCCGTACCTGCCCCCTCTTACCTGCTTAGCAAGACAGGAAGTCCCGTAACCTCAGAGAGTGCAGTAGGATGGTGACTTGATAATAGAAAATGGAAGTTCCAGTGGAAGGAAGTCTGTGCAATGGTACACCTAACCCGAACGGCACGAGGGCGCAACTAGTAGTGTTAAAAATAATCCCTAAGTGTATTCAGCAGAGCGTCCCCAAGTGTTTGTAACCAATCCAGGGAGTGACCACCAGAAACAGGAGAGCGTCCGTTTGGTCACTTCAGTAGGTAGAGCGTTGTCTTCTTGTGCGGCGGGCAGCGCCGTGGGTCTGTCCGTGGTAAAGAGTTTGTATATGTTCCGTGTAATAGGCGAAGGGGAAGGAAAGCAAGAAACTCGTGCAAGAATGATAGCACACTAGGGATAAAGAAAACGTGCGTGGAAATTTTCAACAGAGAGTAGCACTGGAGGTCTTTTATTCTTGCATGAATCCAAATACCATAACATACGGGAGCAGGCGGAGAACAAATCCGAAATGGGAGCCAGGAGTTCGTTAACCAGGGGAAACAACCGAGGGAGTCAGGAGCCAGAAATCGAAGGAAAAGACGTTCAGAATAGTTCTTGAAACAAAGCCGGGTCAGTAATAAAACAGGAATCAGAGTAACAGAATGTCGAGTACTCAAACTGAATAGTCAGTTTTAGGAGCACCCGTTACAGGGACACGCCACACTAAGTACTGGAGTCTGTTTCAGAACGCGAGGCACGTTGCGGGCGTTTCACGTGACCGCAAGCAGATGGAATTCTGGACCTTGTAGTGCGGCGGATTCCGTGAGCTGTAAACAGTCTCCAGGGTAGTTTCCACCTGGAAGTAAACACCCGCGAGTGTCCATAAACAGGAATGCGGGGCATGACAGTACCCCCCCGCAAAGGACGACCACCCCTGCGGGCACGCAGTCTTTCCAACCAAAAGGCCCGCAAGAGTCGGGGTACATGCAGATTTGAGGCCGGTTCCCAAGTCCTGTCTTCAGGACCGTAACCCTTCCAATCAATCAGGTAGAAACGCACTCCGCGACGCAGACGGGAGTCCAATATAGCACGTACTTCATATTCATCTTCACCCTGTACAATAATTGGAGCAGGGGTAACAGGAAGCCGAGTGCCAGGTATAAAAGGACGGAGCAGGGATACGTGGAAGACTGGGTGAATCCGCCAATGGGATGGTATGTTCAAACGGACAGCAACAGGATTGAGACAAGAAAGGATCTTGTATGGACCTACATAACGAGGCATGAGTTTCCGTTTACCCCGAATGTTGAGATGTTTAGTTGCCAGCCAGGCACGATCACCCGGTGCATAGGAGGGGGCAGGCGACCGATGTTTGTCCGCTTGCGTCTTTGCCCGGGACTGCGCAGCTTGTAGATGTGACATAACGGAATCCCGTATAGCAACCAGAGTGTCCCTCGTGGTTTTTGCTGCAGGGATTTGGTCCAAGGAAGGCAAGACAGGTTGAAGGATCCTTGGATGTAATCCATACAAGGCGTAAAACGGGGAACATCCTGTTGAAGTATGTTGAGAGTTGTTATAAGCAAACTCCGCTGTTCCCAGAACGGATAACCAATTTGTCTGATGTTGCAAGCACAGGCAACAAAGGTATTGTTCCATGGTGCCATTTGTGCGTTCGGTTTGTCCGTCCGTTTGAGGATGATAGGATGACGAAAGCCGTGCATCAATACCCAAAGAATGGGTAAGGGCTTTCCAGAACCGTGAAGTAAATTGGGTACCCCGGTCAGAAATCATGATTGTGGGTAGGCCGAAGAAGCGTACCACATGATCAAAAAAAAGAGTAGCCAATGATGAGGCGGTAGGTATACCTGAGCATGGTATAAATCGTGCCATCTTTGTGAATACGTCCACCACCACAAGCACCGTTGACATTCCCCTAACCAAGGGCAGTTCTACCACAAAGTCGAGTGAAACCGTATGCCAGGGGTGTGGAGGAAGCAGCATGTTCATCAATAGACCGAAGGGTCTCCCCGGTTGTCTTTTACATTGTACACATATCGCACACGTAGATACGTATGACGCGGTGTCCTTCTTCATACCTGGCCACCAGCACCATCGATGTAACAGGTCATAGGTTTTAAGCTGACCTGGATGTGCAGCTAACGGGGTATCATGGGCCCATTCCAAAGCCTTCCGTCTGGTGTGGTCGTCAGGTAAGTATAAAAGACCATGAACATAAGGAAGACCCGTGACAATCTGGGCACCCAATGTATCAAGATAAGAGGCATGTTCTTTGGCCCACTGTCGAACTTGTTCCAGAAGTGAGGGGGAGACTGAACAAACACAAATGACAGAACCCGAAGGTAGCATAGAGGTAACCGATTCCCGGGTGTTGAAATCGGCTCCGACACGGGATAAGGCATCTGCCTTTCCGTGTAGAGGTCCAGGGCGATAAGTAACTGTGAAGTCAAATAGCGTGAAAAATAAATGCCAACGTATTTGTCGAGCATTGGTACATTTTGCGTGTGAAAGAGCCTGTAGATTCCGATGGTCGGTGTACACAGTTACTGGATGTCGAGCACCCAGAAGGTGGTGTCTCCACTCTTTAAAAGCTGCTCGGATTGCTAGGAGTTCCCTCTCCATAACAGTGTAATTGCGTTCAGCCTGAGATAGTTTACGGGAGAAATAAGCCACTGGATGCAGTTGCTGTGTAGTGGGGCAGATCTGTGACAGAATGGCCCCCACCGCGATAGCAGAGGTGTCAGCCTCCACTATAAACGGAAGGGAAGGGTTTGGATGCTGCAGAACGGGAGCAGTAGTAAAGGCTTCTTTTAATGCCTCAAAGGCCGACTGGGCTTCGTAATCCCAAAGGAATGGAATCTTCGGGCTGGTGAGACGGGTCAAGGGTGCTACTATCTCAGAAAACGAGGCAATAAAGCGCCTATAAAAGTTCGAGAAACCCAGAAAAGATTGAAGTGCCTTTACAGAATCTGGGACTGGCCAGTCCTTAACTGCTTTAACCTTGGAAGTACACATGAGCACCCCTTTCACAGATATCTGAAACCCCAAGAACTCAACTGATGATGCATGAAATACACATTTTTCCAATTTGGCATAGAGAGAGTGTGTACGTAAACGCTGCAGTACAGAGCGAACGTGTTGGATATGTTGAGTGAATGAA
This sequence comes from Ambystoma mexicanum, assembly GCF_040938575.1. NCBI lineage: Eukaryota > Metazoa > Chordata > Amphibia > Caudata > Ambystomatidae > Ambystoma > Ambystoma mexicanum. The sequence continues at coordinate 362,985,281 of NC_090930.1, read as the reverse complement.
TCCGAGAAGATCAAGATATCATCTAAGTAGATCACCACATAGCAATCTAGCATGTCACTGAAAATATCATTAACAAAGTGCTGGAATGTGGCTGGAGCGTTACAAAGTCCGAATGGCATGACGCAATACTCATATAGCCCAAACTTTGTTTTGAAAGCGGTTTTCCATTCGTCCCCGCTTTGTATCCTCACCAAATTATATGCCCCTCTGAGATCTAATTTGGTAAAAATAGTGGAGGATGTCATCTTATCAAGCAGTTCCGTTATGAGGGGCAACGGGTACTGTTTCTTGACTGTTATCTTGTTCAAGGCTCTGTAATCCACGCAAGGGCGTAGATCCCCCTCCTTTTTCGGTACGAAAAAGATGGGAGAGGCAGCAGGGGACCGGGACGGTCGAATATGTCCCAGACGCAATGCCTTCTCCACATACTCTTTCAGGTGTTCTTCTTCGTGCCTGGTCAGGGAGTAAACACGACCATGAGGTACCACTGCCCCAGGTACCAAATCAATGGGGCAATCATAACAACGATGTGGAGGGAGTTTTTCGGATAACCCTTTGTCGAACACATCGGAAAAGCCTTTGTATACTGCTGGTAGTTTGGGATTTAAATCTCCCGACGTGGCATTAACAGAGGAGACATTAGACACCAAAGCCAAACAAGGAGACGAAGGTGTCACACCGGGGCTTCGAGAGCAATGTTGGGTACAGAACGCTGAAGAGAAATGCACCGTTTGTTGGACCCAATCAATCATAGGGTTATGAGTCCGGAGCCAAGAAAGACCAAGAATGATCCCAAACTGGGGGGCTGAAATAAGGTCGAAAACTATTTGCTCAATGTGGTCTTCTGAGGTAAACATGCGAAGTGGGACAGTCTGTTCCGTTATCCGTCCGGACACCAGATCAGAACCATCTACTGCATGTACTTCCTCAGGTCTTTTTTTAGGAACCACCGGTATGCCATGGTGTTGAGCTAATTGTATGTCCATATAGTTTCCGCTAGCCCCTGAATCGATCATAACTGGACTGGTGAAGGGCTCAACACCAGGGAGGACAAAACACATGGCAAGATAGATGTGTGAGGAGGAAGGGCATTGGTCCGAGCCATCCATATGGCGACTCATCCTTAGGGCTCGGTTTAAGGACGAGCCTTGGCGTTTCCCGCTACCTTAACAAGTCTCTTAGGACATGCACGAATGAAATGGCCAGATTGACCGCAATAGAAGCATAGGTTATTAACCATACGTCGTTCTCGTTCAGCTTTGGTTAGAGGACCTCTGATGGCCCCTATTTGCATCGGCTCGGCTTCTCCTGAGGAAGTAGTCGGAGTCGTTTCTGACTTGACTGAGAGGCGAAGGTCAGGACTACACCGTTCGCCACGTCTTTGCCGCAGCCGAGCGTCGACCTGTAGGACCAAGTCCAACAATTCCGGGAAGCCGGTTGGTAAAGCCTGTACCACTGATAAGGTGTCTTTTAACTCATCCGAAAGACCCTTATAAAAGACAGCGGCCTTCTTCTGTTCGGGCCAGGTGGTTTCTGCTGCTAATTGATTAAAGTGAGCAAGGTAAGACATAAGGTCTGATTTGCCTTGACTGATAGCAAGGAATTCGAGGTCCGAGGTGTGTGCCTTGTAACGCATATCGAATACGCTATTCATAGACTGAATAAGGGCATCAAAATTATATAGGGCTGGATCATTGGCTTCGAGTAATGGGTTAGCCCAAGCCGCTGCTGTTCCTCCCAGATGTGAAAGGCGAAACGCTGCTTTGGTAACAGCGTCAGGAAATGCCAGCGGTCGACAAAGAAAATGCAGACGGCATTGATTTACAAAGGTCCGATAAGTCTTAGGATCTCCATAGAAGCGTTTTGGAGGGGCCAAAGGGAACGGTCCAGGAAGCACAATGGGTGCGGAAGCAGAAGATTGTGCCTGGGGTACAGGAGGGGATGCTGCGGCAGCAGCATCACCGAACTCCTCATCGGGGGGTAAGGGCTGAACAAAACTCTGCAGTACATCCATACGTTGATGGAGAGTCGCATTCGCAGATGCCATATCGGAGCGTAAGGTCGCAAAGGCTTGCATCAAAGCAGCCATTGGATCAGCTCCAGTTTCCATGACCGATAGGCAAAAATAATAGGCTCCTAAATCTGTCACAACTTTTACGCAATTTGGAAAAAGGATACAGATTTATAAAGGATACAAGGCCAACATCCGCTTTTGGAACCCCTTCACTCTGGGATGTCCTGGATTATCACCAAGATGGTTCTGAGATATCTTGGACGCTATGTTTGCACAAGACTTTCCCCCCAAGAGCACAGCCTGTAGAAAGTATACAAGCTAAAGGCAGGAGCAGCAACAACAGAGCTAAGGGAACAAAGAAAAGGATAGTTCATGATAGCAGCCAAAGAGGTACGGAATTACAGCACTTGTTCCCTCCCCCCGTACTTGCCCCCTCTTACCTGCTTAGCAAGACAGGAAGTCCCGTAACCTCAGAGAGTGCAGTAGGATGGTGACTTGATAATAGAAAATGGAAGTTCCAGTGGAAGGAAGTCTGTGCAATGGTCCACCTAACCCGAACAGCACGAGGGCGCAACTAGTAGTGTTAAAAATAATCCCCAAGTGTATTCAGCAGAGCGTCCCCAAGTGTTTGTAACCAATCCAGGGAGTGACCACCAGAAACAGGAGAGCGTCCGTTTGGTCACTTCAGTAGGTAGAGCGTTGTCTTCTTGTGCGGCGGGCAGCGCCGTGGGTCTGTCCGTGGTAAAGAGTTTGTATATGTTCCGTGTAATAGGCGAAGGGGAAGGAAAGCAAGAAACTCGTGCAAGAATGATAGCACACTAGGGATAAAGAAAACGTGCGTGGAAGTTTTCAACAGAGAGTAGCACTGGAGGTCTTTTATTCTTGCATAAATCCAAATACCATAACATACGGGAGCAGGCGGAGAACAAATCCGAAATGGGAGCCAGGAGTTTGTTAACCAGGGGAAACAACTGAGGGAGTCAGGAGCCAGAAATCGAAGGAAAAGACGTTCAGAATAGTCCTTGAAACAAAGCCGGGTCAGTAATAAAACAGGAATCAGAGTAACAGAATGTCGAGTACTCGAACTGAATAGTCAGTTTTAGGAGCACCCGTTACAGGGACATGCCACACTAAGTACTGGAGTCTGTTTCAGAACGCGAGGCACGTTGCGGGCATTTCACGTGACCGCAAGCAGATGGAATTCTGGACCTTGTAGTGCGGCAGATTCCGTGAGCTGTAAACAGTCTCCAGGGTAGTTTCCACCTGGAAGTAAACACCCGCGAGCGTCCAGAAACAGGAATGCGGGGCATGACATCAATGCTCCTGCCAGACACATACTGTGGGGTCCATCCTAAATCCTTGATGCAGGGTGTCTCACTCGGACTGTGCAGATGGCAGATGCTCTGCAGGGACATGAGTGCCCATTCATGCTCCATGTGCATTCCATGCATGCCCCTATGTGTCCTTTGCAGGATGATCATTGTAGTAGGATGACATACATGTAATGGCATTTTATCATCCATTCCATGCTCACTGTGGCTCAGAGCGGCATCACGCACATCACGCAGGGTGTCATAGTCTGTGTGGGGCGCAGGCCTCCCCCTGTCTCAGGCCCCCTAACTCTGTCAAACTGGTGTAGTGCCTTCTGCACAAATGGGTGTACTACAGAGGGTTCATCATGTGTCCTGCTCACTGTCCCATTCTCATCGGCTGTGTTGTCAGTTGACTCAGATGATGAAAGTGACGCTACTCAACACTGTCTGCCAATACACAGTTATCTGGTCAAGCTTTCACTGCCATGCAATGCCTCCCTGCATTTTCACTAAGGGGGGGGTCCTGTATCCATGCAACCCATTGCATGCACATTGCACGTGATGCCTGATCTTGCACTTACACTGCCTTCTTGTTTATTGGTTGACATCATAATGTACTTGTTGATGTAGACAGTTGGTAATGTGCACATGCTCTGCACTGCGCCAACCCACTTCTGAGCTATGTTACACCGTTCTACATGCCTACTCACTGATGCAATGTCAAAGTGACTTGGCATGTATGGTCAGATTGTCATCCCTTCACTGTCATGAAAGGCACAGGCACAGGTGCATCCCGTGACACATGTACTCAGTAATGAAACACACTAGTGGGTTTAGCAAAGATGATAGGTCAATCTGCGACCTATACTAACCGGTATAGGCCGCAGATTGACTGTAGCCTGCCAATCCGGTTTTAATGACTGTGGAGCTGCCTGCACATGTGTATGTGTACACTTTCACATACATCAAACCAAGCAGCGTTGTAGCTTCTTGCTTTGCTGTATTGGTTGCTGTTCATGTTGACAATACGGGTGTATAGGGAAACTGGTGTTTTGAACACTTTCACATGTACATATGCAAGCAGCTTCAACGTTGTGTAGTGCAACATTGTGGCTACTCACTTATGTGTGTGTGAAAGTGTTCATTTACACATGTGTCTTCTGCAGCTTTTTTGTTGACTCACTAATATGTAGTTGATTGACGTTAATGCTGGTGAGATTTCAGCATGTTCAACTGGCACACTCCTGAAGGTGCACTGTTGTGCAGTATGAGTACACCCAGGCCCACTTAACTAATCTGGTGGTGCCTGGCCGTGATGATTTGACACACTGAATAATGTTGTAGGGCACATTCATAGCACAATGTGCTCAAACAGGCCGTGAGGGCTGTTCTGGCGGCTTCATGGCCGGCAGCTCGGACCATACTGGGTGTTATAGTCCCTCATGCCTGTTGCAGGCCCTCGCTTTGCTCAGGACATTCACAATGTCTACATGGCCCATGACACCCGGTACGGGCTGAGCTGCAGATGGATGAAGCAATATTTGTGATGATGATTTAATGATGCATGTGTTCATGCATATTACATGAGTCATGGTGTATTTGGATTCACTTGCAGCGGTGTCCATTTGGCAGTTCAGACATGCTTATGGTATGTGCCATTTCTTTGTTGCCATCGATCATTTCTGCCAGTGACATGTGCCTGACAGGGGTGGTGTGTGATGGAGGTGATATACTACATTCAGTACATGTGTAGGCTTCGCTATTTACACACATCCATTTCTGCTTTTGTGATGTGTTTACATATTGATGCCACTGGATGCATGCCGGAATTTCATTTGTGTGGGACATGACTGCTTCATCTGTTGGCTGTCGATGTGATGTCTATGTGTGTGTGCGTTATATGCATCTGACATGTGTGCTCATGTTTGTTTTTTCAACATTACAGATGATGATGCAATGGAGCCAGAGGATGGTGATGTCAATCCTGACACGGGGTTGCTATTACATCGGCAATTCAGGACAAGTGGGGGTTGTGGGTGGTAGGCCAGGAGAACCCACTTGTGCTGCAGACCATCATGTCCAGGGCTGGCAATAGGTCTAGCTCGAATGTTGAGTTGGATGCGCGTCATGTCCATTCGTCGATGGTGAGAGATTCTGATGTGGACGATCCATTGTCCGCGACACCTGCACTGAGGGGCCAGACGGTGTTGCAACATCTGCCTGTGGTGGATCGGGACACACGGTCACATTCCACACCAGTTGCTGATGTGCCTGGGGCATCATATCAATGGAGGGATGTAGTCCTGCAGCCGCAGGTGGTGCGAATGCAATGAGGACCGCGGCTCCTTGGGCCCCGCGGGTGTCAAGCCCAGCAACGCGGTGGCCGTGTGCCACTGGGGTATACTGAGTGGGAGCAAGCCATGGCTGCCAATTCTGAACAACAGGGGGCAGCAATTGATAAGATCGCTTAGAGCATGGAATGTGTGGCCCAATCTGTACTCCCCCCAGCTAGGCAGGTGGATCTCCAGGAGCAGGCAGCACAGTCCATGGCCTGCCCGCTCAGGCTGGGCATGACGGCCTCAGACAGGGCACGCCGGGCTGAAATGGTGTGTCTGCGTCAAGCACTTGCTGCTCATGCAGAGGCACACAGGTTGGCCCTGAGGGATGACCATTAATCCCTCAGATCTACTCAGGGTGTGCTCAACATGTCCCAGAGGCAGCGGACAGAGGAGAGTTTGTAGCAGCTTGAGAATACCATCTCGGCTGAGCTACGTGTATGCCGGGAGGTGCTCCAGATATCATGCCAGGCCATGCAGGAAGAACTCTGTGTTACACGTGCTACCTTGCAAGAGGAAGCATGTGTATCACGTGAGGTGCTGCATGCTGACCTATGTGCCAGCGCCACACATGACCAGGCTTACCAGTCCCGCAGACTTGCTGCCGACGAGGGGCAAGCTGTGCATTGGCGTGGTCAGGGTACTTTGCCATGTCCACCTTCTTCTTTCCATCCAGAGGTTGACTCGGACAACGACTTATCTCCCACACAGGTCGGGCTGTGCAAGTTTTGAGCCCATGGAGTTTTTTTTATTTCAACATCATCGTATGTGGGTGTTGAGGTGCACCTTGTACCTCACCCCTCCTGGGTGCCTCCCCCCTCCTGGGTCGTATGTGGCCATTTTTTATTTACACAGTTTTTATAGTTGCGACCTGTGCTGCCTCCTGACCTTGGCCCTGGACTGCACCACTTGCACCAGTGGTACTACCCCCACCAGGCCCATGTGCAGCTCCTCCTCCTCTGTGGAGACCACCAACCTGGATGTCTCTGAACCGTCTTCCGCCATTGCAAGCCCCTGTGGGGGCTAACCCGGCCCTTCCACTAAAGCCATAGTGGCAGATGCGGCACCAGTCCCCTCGATCCTGGATGATGGCAATTCCTGGGAGGGTGGCTTGGCCTTGCGTTGCCGCCCGGTGGAGGCATCCCCGTCGCTTAGCTCCACAGCGCCGTCTCCACCCCCTTCTTCACTCAACGCGGCGTAGAGGGAGACATAGAACACAAGCATCAGGGTACTGTACAATAGTGCCCTAGACAGGAAGCAATAACACATGAGTGGCACTGTAAAACGTCACTTCCATCCTGTCCCTCCACAACACATGGGTCAATGCAGGCAACACACATGCAGAAACAGGCACGGCGCATGCAATCAACATCAGCATCCATGTACAAGGGCCTCTATTGACATACATGTTTCCTTAAAACTCACATGCAGCATGGCTCATACTGATCCCATGCACACACATCACCGGAGGGTCATGCATCATGGCTCGTACACCACAGACACAGTGGATACAAGGGTGACTATACTGCATAAGTGAATCTACACATCGTCAAAGACATGTGTCATGCATCCATGGTGTTTTCAAAGTCACACACATGCTTCTCACACACACAGACATGTACACCATACATGTACATGAGAGCAGCACCCATCGCTCACCCCCCATCCATGTCCAAGAACAGGGACAGGTATGCATCCATGTGTGCATTCTGCATGCTGCTCCCCATGTTGCATTGGAACACATGCACCATCCGTGTGGTTCACGCATTACTGGTCTCACATGCATTACCATGATGTCCCTGCACACACACATCCATACATGGCCTATGTTACATATACAGGAAAGTAGCTGACTACAAGCACACTGCAAAATGCCCTGTTTCACACAGCAATGCATGGCCACTTACCGCTCGACTCCAGACGGGTCTCTCTCTGAAGGATCTGGGCATGGAGCACTGGGCTTATGCATTCCAGGACCCTCATCTGGATGTTGGTCAGGCTGACTCGGCACCCCTCTGCATCCTCTGCCTTCATGAGGTCGCCGGGCCTTCTTGAGGGTCCTGGACCTGAAGTTCTCCCAGCGCTTCCGGACGTGCTTGATATCGTGGGTTATGATATGATATGATATGATATGATATGGTATTTGTAACGCGCCTATACACAAGTGTTTCAAGGCACGACGAGGCAGGGAGAGGGGTACAAGGGGAGACAGAAAATGATTCTACTAGGCCAGGTGTCATTCAGATCGCGCAAGTGCAGGGGTAGGGGAGGGGAAAAGTGCAAGGGGAAGGGGAGGGGGGAAGTGCAGTACAAGGTAAGAGGCATACATAATAAATAAATAAATAGGGCCAGCTGGTGGCAAGTGTGAGGTAAGTGCAGAACAAGTGCTGGGGGAGGGGGGGCTGTAGGGATACAGAGACAGACCCGCAGTGCAAAGGGGTTCCAGGGCATCAGTGCAAGTGGAGAGTGGCAGGGCCCAGGACCAAGGCCGTTTAGAGTGGTCCAATTGCAGGATCAGTGCAGCTTCAGTGAAAATTAATTAGCCGCTCAGCAGGGGAGAGGGAGAGGGAAAGCAGAAGCAAAGAGGAAGGTTTTGAGGTGCTTCCGGAACCGGAGATGGTTCTCCTCAAGTTTCAGGGAGGCAGGAAGGCTGTTCCAGAGGGAGGCCCCTGCCGCGGAGAGAGATCTACCCCCAGCTTGTTGCTTCGAGAAGCGGCTAACCCTGAGGGAGTTGGAGGCGGATGAGCGAAGGGCTCGGGAAGGAAGATATTTGGGAAGAGAGAGTTGAAGGTATTTAGGACCCAGGCCCCAGAAGGCCTTGTGCACAATGCAGAGGGTTTTGAACTTTATCCTCGCAGCCACTGGGAGCCAGTGTAGAGATTTCAGTCCTGGAGAGATACGGTCCCTGGGCTTGAGGCCAAGGACAAGTCTCGCTGTTCTGTTCTGGATGAGTTGCAGAGGGCGGAGAGTGGAGGCAGGCAGATTAAGATAGAGGCTGTTACAGTAGTCCAGCTTCGAGAGAACCAGGGCTCGGGAGACAGTGAGCTTCTGGGGGAAGGAGAGGAAGGGAAGAATACCTCTGAGGAGGTGCAGCTGGTAGTGTGACCTCTTGGCGACGTCAGAAATATGAGGAGAGAAGGAGAGTGTGGAGTCGAAGATGACCCCAAGGTTTTTTGCCTTGCAGGTAGGAGCAGGGAGTGGGCCAAGGGAGGCAGGCCAGAGAGCTACAGGGAAGGAGGGAGTGGGAGTACCGATGAGTAGAATCTCAGTCTTACTGGCATTAAGGCAGAGGTCATTGGCGGCACACCATTCTTGGATAGCAGACAGACAGTCAGAGATGAGGGAAGGAGAGGGGGAGGCTGAGGGTAGCCTGAAAATGAGCTGGGTATCGTCCGCATAGCACTGGAAATTAGGGCAGAGAGCGGCGATGCGGTGGGCAAGGAGTGCCAGATACTGGTTGAACAGCCAGGGAGAGAGATTAGATCCCTGGGGGACACCACAGGTGGAGAAAAAGATGTCGGAGAGGAAGGACCCCAGTTGGACCTGGGAGGGTCGATTTGAAAGGAAAGAGGTCAACCACGCCAGAGCCTGACCAGTGATACCCAGGTTTTCCCGGAGACGGTTGAGCAGGATGGCATGGTTGACAGTGTCAAAGGCAGAGGAGAGATCGAGCAGAATGAGAACACACGGAGTGTTGGAATCAAGGTTCAAGAGCAGGTCTTCACGGATGTTCAGGAGAGCAGTTTCCGTGCTTCTGGCAGCTCTGAAGCCAGATTGATGGTCATGAAGACTACCAACAGATTCAGCATGGAGGTTAAGCTGGGAGATGGCCAGTTTCTCCAGGAGCTTGCCCAGGAAGGGAGTGATGGAGATGATGAGAAGAGGGTGCACAAGGGAGTGCTTGAGGGGGGAAGGGAAGACTCCAGAGGCGAAGGAGTGGTCGCAAAAGTCAGCCAGGGCAGGAGCCAGGGAGTCGATGTGGTCCTTGATAGTTTTGGAGGAACAGGGGTGAACCTGTTTAGACGAGACTTTCATAGATCGGACTTGTCTGGAAACCTCGTCAGCAGAGAAAGGTGGAAAGGCAGAGAAAGAGGGAGGAGGGGTGACCGCAGAAGGGCCAGAGGAAGGGCCGGGTAGGGAGGGAGGGAGGTGAAAGGAGGAGAGCGAGGACAGGATGTCCTGAGTTTTAGAGATGAAGTGAGAGGCCAGTGCAGTGCAGAGGGCCTGGGAGGGGACAGGAGAGGTAGAGACTGCAACAGGGTTGGCCAGCTCCTTGCAGATTTTAAAGAGTTCGGCGGAGTTGTTTGATGCCGCAGAGATGCGGGCTTGGATAAGGGCTCTCTTCTTGGTGAGAACGGAGAGCCGGTACTGCCTTTGGAGCAGGCGGCAGGCCAGTTTGTCAGAGGATGAACATGAAGCACGCCAGGCGGCAGGCCAGTTTGTCAGAGGATGAACATGAAGCACGCCATTTCCTCTCTGCCACCCTTCGCGTTGATGGCAACCACTACGTCCTCCCAGATCCACTCCCGTCCTTCCTTGTCGGCGCGCAATGGTGTGAAGAGGGCATCATAATGCCCCAGAACTTGCTCCACCAGGACACCAACTTGCTTCTCACTGAGGATGGTGGCCCTCTGCCTCTCTGGTTGGGGTTGCCAGCGGTCTCGGATAGTGTTTGCTCCAACATGGTGACCCCCGAGGAAGGTGTGGCTGGGCAACTGGGTCCTGGGTCTGGGCTATGGAGCGATGGTATCCCAGTCGGGAGTCTTCTGTTCCAGCAGGGGTGGACAAAGCAACTGGACCCCTGCAGAAGGCTGATGTGCAGGCACCAAATAGCAGGGCACGTGGGCAGCAGGCAGGCAGCAGCAGGTGGCAGGTGGGAGCGTGCTCGGGGCTCTTGGGGGCAGGGGTGCATTTCCACTTAGAGTGAGGGGTGCTTTGCTTCTAGCCATGCAACCCATTGCATGCACATTGCACATGATGCCTGAACTTGACCTTGCACTGCCTTCACATTTTCTGATACACATCATGAAGTACTTGTACATGTAGATAGTGAGTAACGTATAAAGGTTCTGCACTGCATCGAGCCACTTCTGAGTGGTAAAAACACCCTTCTACATGCCTAAGCACAGTAGCAATGTGAAGTTGACCCGGCATGCATGTCAGGTTCTCTTTTGTGTGTGACATGTCTGCTTCATGTGTTGTCTGTCTGTGTGATGTCTATGTGTGTGTGTGTTGTGTTCTTCTAACATGTGTATTGATCTTTTTTTTCTCTACTTTTCAGATGATGACGCAACGGAGCCAGAGGATGGTGTTGTCATGCCAGGCACAGGGTTGTTACCACTACAGCAACCCGGCACAAGTGGGGGTCATGGGGTGGTAGACGATGAAAACCCACATGTGCTACAGTCCATCTTGTCTTTGGCTGGCAATGAGTCCAGCCCAGATGACCACTCTGACATCTATGTCGAGATGGATGTGCATCAGGTCCATGGGTCAGGGGTGAGTGATTCTGAAGTGGACGCTCCTCTGTCTGCGACACCTGCACTGAGGGGTCAGACAGTGGTGGGACCTCCACCTGTGGTGGATCGGGATGCAGGGTCACCCTCCACACCAGTCGCTGATGGGCCTTGGCTATCACGTCGACGGGGGTATGTAGTCGTGCAGCCACAGGCGGTGCCAACCCAACGAGGATGGCCGGTCCTTGGGTCCCGCAGGTGTCAAGCCCAGCAGCGCGGTGGCAGCGCGCCACTGAGGCATACTGAGTGGGAGCAAGACATGACTGCCAATTCAGAATGCCAGGGGGCAGCAATGGAAAACATTGCTGTGAGCATGTAGCGTGTGGCCCAATCCGTGCTCCCCCTGCTAGGCAGGTGCTTCTCCAGCAGCGGGCGGCACAGTCCACGGCCCGCTCTCTCAGGATGGGCATGGCGGGCTCAGAAAGAGCATGCCGGGCAGAAATGTTGTCTTTGTGTCAAGAAATCGTTGCTCACGCAGAGGCACACATGGAGGCCCTGAGGGCTGAGTATGAGTCCCTCAGATCCACTCTGGGTGTCCTCTTGATGTCCCAGAGAGCGCGGTCAGAGGAGAGGTTTGCGAAGCTTCAGCGTACCATCTCAGCTGAGCTACATGCTTGCCGGGAGGTGCATCAGTTGTCCAGCCAGGCCTTGCAGGAAGAACTCTGTGTTACACTTGTTACCTTGCAAGAGGAAGCACGCGTATCACGGGAGGTTCTGCATGCAGACCTACGTGTCATCGCCGCACAGATCCAGGCTCACCCATCCGGCAGACTTGCTGCCGATGAGGGGCAAGCTGCGGCTAGGCGTGGTCAGGCTCCTGTGCCACGTCCACCTTTTCAGGAAGAGCCAGACTCGGACGACGAGGTATCTCCCACACAGGTTGGGCTGTACAGGCATTGAGCCCAGGGAGGTTTTTTTTACTGAACATCATCGCATGTGGGTGTTGAGCTGCACCCTGTACCTCCCACCTCCAGGGTGCCTCCCCGCCCTCGGGTTGTATGTGGCCATTTTTGATTATTCATTTTAGTTTAGTTAATTTACATTCGATTTGATAGTTAGTTTAATTAGGTAATGTAGGTTTTTTTTATAGTTAGTGTAATTAGTTAATATAGTTTAAAATTGCTTGTCTATTGTGCTTTCATGTGACGGTGTGGTGCTTTGTGGCTTTTGAAAGCATCCACTGTCTTTTCCAGCTGGGCCCTTCAAGCTTGTCTCGTGTATGTGTTTGCAGCTTGGGGTCCTGACATACATAGGCCACTCCTGCTTCCCTTATCCATGGGCCCGCAAGGATGGTTCGGTGTTACAGTCTATTTCACAAGGTCTTTGGACTGTCATATCTGTGGCCTGTCTGCTGCGGTACTACTTGTGTTAACACCCCTAGTGGGGATTGTAGGGGTCTTATTGACTGCATTTCAGCATTAGAAATGGCTGGTTTCAGGAATCAGGTGTCCATTAATTGCTATGCATTGTGTTGCATGTTTATTTTTTTCAATGTACATGTGCTTGATGCACTTCACGCTGTAGGGAGTGTCCGCCACCCTTTGCCTGTCAAAGTCAGACTGATGGTGGGATGGAATCTGATGTACGTCTCTGACATGGTCTAGTCACAACCAGCAAGAAGAGACACACACAGATGACTTTCCTGCATTAATTTTGTGTTTTGTGCTCTTTCTGAAGCAGAATGAGCCTCCAGACCACCTTTGACGGCAGACATGGGCCAGTGTAAGTCTGGCAGCTGGCCACGTTTGGTGGTGCCGACGTGCGCATGTGTGCGATAGCAGTGCCATAGAGATTGTGCTCATACATCCAACAGAAGCAGACATGTTTCAGGAACTCCATGCAAGGTGAGCAGCACAAGGGGCACACACCACAGCCAACCTTCCACCAGGCCTGTTGCACATGCATGCTAAGCAGAGTCACTGACATTGAGCTTGGACAGTTATTGGTGTTGAAGCACACAGTACAGCTAAGATGAGTTGGTGGACACATGGCAAGTTGCTTTCCAAGTTGTCAGGGGCACATGCAGGGGCTGTCGGACACATCCTCCAATCCAGCATGCTCCATTGAAGCAGATGTATAAGCCCATTAGCGTTCAAAGCATGGAAAAATTGAGCTGCGCACAGGGACACCCAGCGAGGGACAGACTGGTGTGCATTGCATATCATTTGCATGTTCAAATTGACACATGCGCTACCTCTTTTATTTGGGGGATGACAGAACACTACTTGTATTGAAGTCGTCCCTCGCTATATGCGTGTAGATGCTTACCCAGGGACCATTGCATGATGTGTGAATCTTGACACATTGCTCTTCTATTTGTCACGCGCCCACGTGCGCCTGACTTACTGCATTGACAGTGTATGAACCATCACGGGGGGAGTCTTACGTATGGGTACGAAGCAGCAGACAAGAGTGTTTGTTTGTGGAGGAATTACTTGCTTTGGGGCATGTTTGGTGGTGTGTGTGTGTGTTATGGGCACACACAGATTAGTAACTCTTACTATCTTTGCAGCATTAAACTGCTCCTGTTACCAGACTTGAGAGTGTGCAGGCAGGGGGCCAGCACTCACCCCAGAGATAAGTCTATCTTTGACTTCCATTTGAGTCATTTGGTACAATGTGCATGATGTACATGGTTTTTCTGATTGAGTATGTGTTATTGTGAATAGTAGATTTGTGTATTTTCCCTACTTTCTCTTGACAATCCAACTCCCCTCTCCTGCCCCTCTTTCCGGTTATCCAGAATACCAATGCCTGTCCAATCAACATATCCCTGACCCTCCTTCCCCACCATGGTCTCAGAGGCCTGTGTAAGTTTGACCTTGCAGGCGCCCAGACCACGGAGGGGGTGGTTGGTTCATGCTACTCCTGCGCGTGGACAACGGAGCAGTGACTCTACCCATCAGTTGGTGCTGCATCATTGTATATTATGTAGCAAACATGGTACACACCCTGTTGTAGCATTGTTTAAGTGTGCTAACTTGGTTGTTCCGTCATTGTGCTTGTACATGTTCTTTGAAATTTACTGCTACTTCAAGTCATCTACTGGAGATGCTTCAAGTGTTTTTTTGCTGCCTACAGGCTTTTTGGCTAGCTTGTGTGTTTGGCTCCTTTGAGTTCTCTTCGATTTGGTATTTTTGCCAGTCAGGGTGGCCTCTGAGGGTGCTGGACACTATTTACACGCAAGGTGGTAGATGGAGACAAAGGGGTAGGGTGATCCTGTGGCCAGGTAGACATCAAGGAAGAAGGCTACATACCCCAGACACAGTTGTTCAGTAGGTCATGGTGATATGTGAATGAGGGAGGATGCTTGGTTGTTGCACAGTTGACGTGGCCTGCAGTGTGATGGGCACCCTGACATTGCTATTGTGGTGTCCTATGCAAATGATCTGTTCTGCTGGTGAATGCCTGTTCCTGTGTTGTGTTTACCTTTCAGGTGTGAGGGGCTTGGTGTGTTTTGCCATGCTGGGGTGTGCACATGGGCAATGTTAACATGTGATGTGTAGAGGACACTGATGGTCACTTGATTGGACATACATGCATTGAGTGCATGTCCCTACTGATACACACAGTCGCACTATGCTCCACCACATGTTCATCCACCCTTCCATGTCCAAATGTGTACACAGTTTGCCTTCTGGGGACCACTGTGTCCCTGCAGCACATGATCTATGGCCATTTGTGGATCCTGTACATGCGTCAATAGTTTATTTATTTGGTTATTTTGTCCTTTTCATGTGATGCTCAAGGTGTGTCTCTGGCACAATGGCTGGTCACTATGCTGTGTGCTGAGCAGTGTGTTGGAGGAGATGCACACAGCACGCATATTCAGGAGTGGGGATTTTGCCTTGGCCAATTTGCATGTGAACAGGCTTTGATTGATATGTTCATGCTACTACTGTTGGAATGCATTTGGGTATGACTTGTTTTGTGTGGGAGGTTGTTGGTCAGTAATTTCATCAGATTCCATGACAGGTGTCATTGTGTGAAGGCAATTTACATTTATCACATGTCACTTTGTGTATTATTGGTAATGTGTTGGCCTTTTCCTATTGCTTGCCATGTGATGGTGTGTCAAACAAGGGTGATGAGGTTTAGGATGGTTTGGATGACATACCAGGGATTGTGCTGGCCTGTTTTGCAGGGGTGTGTGATTCACACCTTGCATGTGTTCCTTTTGGTCACACACAATTGTCCGTGTTTTTAATAGCTAGGGATGCACACAATGTAGCACTTCCATGGCAACATTCTCAAGGTGGTAAGGTTGTGACAGTTGACTGTCTCTTTGTCATCATCGATTGTCACATGGGATGTACCAGGCCTGTGTGCACTCCACAGGAGTGGGAGTTTAGGTGAAAAATGTAGCCACAAGCTGGGTCCGGGCTGCCTTGCCACGTGCCCTATCCCCTCCGCTGGGCAGCGCCTGTGCCTGTGGTTGGGGATGTGGGGGCACCACCATGTCCACCGGTACGCCCTGCTGTGTTGCAACATTGTGCAGGACACATGCTGCCACAATGATCCTGCACACTACTGGGGGTGCATAGAGTAGCTCCCCGCCAGAGAGGTCAAGGGAGCGGAAGCGTGACTTTAGCACTCCGAATGTGCGCTCCAATATTGCCCTGGTTGCAATATGGGCAACGTTGCTTCTTACCTGGGGTGGTGTGGTGAGGTTCCGGATTGGCGCCATTATGGGGTTGCTCAGAGGGTAGGCATTGTCCCCTGGAGAGGTGATAATGGTTGTGATTATTGGGGTTTGTGTATTTGTCTGTGTGTGACATGCATGCATGTGCACGGGAATTTGTACTCACCTAGGAGCCGTGTGTCGCCATGCTGCCCAGCTTCCAGATCCCGGCTCAGGGCAGACATTCTGTATATGAAACTGTCATGGGTGGAGCATGGGTAGTTTGCATAGACAGAGGTGATGATTCCCTTTGCATCGCATACCACCTGCACGTTGATGGAATGCCAGTGCTTGCGGTTTCGATAGATGTGCTCAGTAGCCCTAGGTGGACGTAGGGCCACATGGGTGCAATCTATGGCACCAAGCACTTTGGGGAAGTGTGCCACCCTATAAAAGTCCTGGACTACGGCCTGCCTTTCTGCAGGTGTTCTGGGCATGTATATGTGCCTGCGGACTGAGGGGCACGCAGTCATGATTCCCAACACCTGGTGTAGAAAGCGTGACTGCGTGGCCTTTGAGACCCCCCCTACTGTGGCAGTAGTCTGCTGAAATGACCCAGTGGCCAAAAAATGCAGGACATTGAGCACCTTCTCCACGGGGCTCAATGCTTGGGAGCAGAGGGTGGGGGATGTAAGGTCATCTTCCCACTCCCTGACCAGGTCTAGGATAATACGAGGTGGAAACCTATACCTGCCATAGACCTGCTCGTCAGGCATCCCAAAAAGGCTAGTCCGGGGGGAAAAAATGTGGGCCCTGGCTATTCTCCTCCTCCTGCGGTGTCCCACGATCAGTGCTGCGACAAATGGGGCATTTATCGTAGCTGTATATGCGTGTTTGTTGTTTGCATGCACTTTTATACTGTGCATGGGGACGCTTACGCCTGCCTTCCTGTGGCAGACGTGTTGACGCCTGTGCGCGTCATTTAGCGTGCGCTTGTTTCCCGTATTCGAATCCATGAATACGAGTTGTTCGCGTGCCTGTGTGCGTTCTGTATATTTCCCTGCACTACTTCCCCAGTTACGCCTTCTTTTTCATGCGTTGTTCCCCATTCTGCAAGTTACGCCCCATGACCCGCCCCCTTTTTGTTGTGTGCGCCGACGTTGTGCGCTTTCCCTGTGTGCGTCGTGCACAGCATTCGGGTTGTTGCAATGACTTGTGTGCCTGTGTGCACCACGCACGGATTTGGCGCACAACCAGTGGAAAACACGCACAGGTCGTTCCTTGAATCGCACACGTGCGCTTGCTTTTTCACGCTTGCGCCACCTTGCGCCAGCTTGCGCTGAGATTTTCGGCGCACGTTTGTTCCATGAATCGGCCCCTTTGGGTTTGATTCACAGAGCATTTTCCAATGGGATTGCCCATTATAAAATGCTTTTGTGAATATGGCCCTTAGTTGAATATGGTGAGAAGGGTATAATTTGCACTTTTTGTCTGTAAAGAAAAGAAAATATAGTTATAGAACATACTTTATCAAATAGAATTAGTTATAGTTGTACAAATGTGTTTTATTGTTTCGCCCCTCATAAGTAGTACATTTTATGTACTAGGTTTGATACAATATTTGTGTGTGGTGCACTGTTGCTGTATTGACAACAGTGGAGTCTTCACTGATTCCCTGGCAGTCACCTCCTCTTATGTGGCCAGGAGATGGCAGTCAATCTCTGATACTGATGCTGGAGGTGGATATATGATATAGGATCATATGGGTGGAGACAGTTGTCAGGGGTAGGTAGTGACTCCATCAGACAAGATGCAGTTCTCTGCCCGTCCTCCTGAAGAAGACCTTATAAAACCCAAGTACTGGATAGCTTGTTGTCATCCCACAAATCCCCCTATTGCAAAAGCCAGAAACCCCTTCCTTTTGTCCCTCTAGTTCAATTCCCATTTATACCTCAAACAAAAACTCCACACATTTAACATCTCCTGTTTGTCTGTCTAAAACTTGCAAACAACATAATTTCAGGAATCCAATTACAAATATGAACTTCAGTTCTCTATAAAGCGTCAAGTACTGATATGAAGAAGAAGATAAAGGAGTTGATGCAACAAGAGCTCAAAGAACAACAAGCAGATTGGTTGTTTTCCACACCCTGAAGTGCACAGGATCTTAAAAACCAGAAGTCACACCATGGGAGAAGAGAGTGCATGAGAGGACATCAGGTTCCAGCTGGAGGCTCACCGATGCAAATCACATATGATCCGAGAAGGCTGCAGGTGCTGCGGGAGGGACGGCACTGAAGATCACGGAATTCCTGAAGACATTGGGAACAAAGCAGACAGCTCCCAGTTGGTGGGCCGTGCAAGGATACAGCAATTCCGTACCCGGACCAATGAGTCAAGTCGGCGGTAGAGACACGTGGACAGCTAAAGGGACATATGCACAGTTGAAGCTGGAGAACAGATGAAAGAATCATTAAACCAAGATGCAGGTTACATTGTAAGGGCAAAAAAGAACCACCTGGAAAGTCCACCTAAAGTTGCTGGGGAGCCCAGGGGCACTCCACAAACAGAGTCAGCGTGTGATTGCAGGAAATACATATGAATTGTTTGAAGACAGATAAGGCAAAGTACAAAAGCCAATTTATTTAAATACAGATAAAACCCAATGTTAAAGCAATGCCCAAAGGGAAGAATATTTGAATACCAACAAGATAAAGTGCAAATTGGGGGAAAGATGGAGAAGTGTAACCCTAAGTAAACATATTGAAGCACAGCAAAGCTGATAAAAGTGTGGCATAGTGAAAAAGGAGAGTGAAACCAATAAGAAGTCCTGACAAAAGGAATACACAAGGCAGTTGATATTTGAGGAAAGATTCCTGGCAAGGAAGTGCACCAGGGGATCTTCAAGACACCAGAGAACAATTCCTGGCAAGGATATATACCAGGCAATACACAAACGTTGCATGCAGCCTCTAACATTGTGGCAAGATACCTGGCAGGGAAGTATACCAGGAGATCTAAGAAGTCCATACAAAGAAGTCATGGCAACTAAATAAACCAAATTAACAAGGGGGGTCCTATGAGTCTCTCTGCCAGACATTAGTCATGGTTACGAGAGACTTATCCAGAGTCTTTAGCTCACTATATTTCACAGAGGAGAAATATCCAAAACATATCAGTCTTTGTCCTGCCCTGGGGCAGTACAGCACAGAAATGCTAGGCAATTCTCCTCTGAACAAGAGTACCAACCGCATCCCCAGACATGTGTTTCGGGCTGGTTGGACCACATCAGTAGGGTGGAGCTGTGCCTCTCTAAGAATAGTGAGCAAGGGGTCCACAATTGGATTCCTCTAGTAACTTAGGATGACCCAAAGCTACTTGAGTTATGCACATTAACAAGTGGGGTCCTGGGACATTAGTTCTAGTCACGAGGGACTTATCCAGAGTCTTTAGCTCACTATCTTTCGCAAAGGAGAAATATCCAAAACATATCAGTCTTTGTCCTGCCCTGGGGCAGTCCAGCACCAAAATACTAGGCAATTTTCCTCTGAACAAGAGTACCAACAGTATCCCCAGACACGTGTTTCGGTCTGGTTGGACCTCATCAGTAGGGCGGAGCTGTGCCTCGCTAAGAATAATGAGCAAGGGGTCCACGTCTGGATTCCCCTAGTAACTTAGGATGACCCAAAGCTACTTGAATTATGCAAATGAACAAGGGGGGTCCTATGAGTCTCTCTGCCAGACATTAGTCATGGTTACGAGAGACTTATCCAGAGTCTTTAGCTCACTATATTTCACAGAGGAGAAATATCCAAAACATATCAGTCTTTGTACTTCCCTGGGGCAGTACAGCACAGAAATGCTAGGCAATTCTCCTCTGAACAAGAGTACCAACCGCATCCCCAGACATGTGTTTCGGGCTGGTTGGACCACATCAGTAGGGTGGAGCTATGCCTCTCTAAGAATAGTGAGCAAGGGGTCCATGTCTGGATTCCCCTAGTAACTTAGGATGACCCAAAGCTACTTGAATTATGCGAATTAACAAGGGGGTCCTGGGAGTCTCTCTTCCAGACATTAGTCCTGGTTATGAAAGGCGTACCCAGAGTATTTAGCTCACTATCTTTCACAGAGGAGAAATATCCAAAATATATCAGTCTTTTTCCTGCCCTGGGGCAGTCCAGCACTGAAATACTAGGCAATTTTCCTCTGAACAAGAGTACCAACAGCATCCCAGACACGTGTTTCGGTCTGGCTGGACCTCATCAGTAGGGCGGAGCTGTGCCTCGCTAAGAATAGTGAGCAAGGGGTCCACGTCTGGATTCCCCTAGTAACTTAGGATGACCCAAAGCTACTTGATTTATGCAAATTAACAAGGGGGGTCCTGGGAGTCTCTCTTCCAGACATTAGACCTGGTTACAAGAGACTTACACAGAGTCCTTAGCTCACTATCTTTCACAGAGGAGAAATATTCCAAACATATCAGTCTTTGTCCTGCCCTGGGGCAGTCCAGCACTGAAATGCTAGGCAATTCTCTGAACAAGAGTACCAACAGGATCCCCAGACATGTGTTTCGGTCTTGTTGGACCTCATCAGTAGGGCGGAGTTCTGCCTCTCTAAGAATAGTGAGCAAGGGGTCCACGTCTGGATTCCACTAGTAATTTAGGATGACCCAAAACTACTTGAAATACTCAAATTAACAAGGGGGGGGTCCTGGGAGTCTCTCTGCCAGACATTAGTCCTGGTTACGAGAGACTTACCCAGAGTCTTTAGCTCACTATCTTTCACAGAGGAGAAATATCCAAAACATATGAGTCTTTGCCCTGCCCTGGGGCAGTCCAGCACCGAAATGCTAGGCAATTCTCCTCTGAACAAGAGTACCATCAGCATCCCCAGACACGCGTTTCAGTCTGGTTGGAACTCATCAGTAGGGCTGAGCTGTGCCTCTCTAAGAATAGTGAGCATGGGGTCCACGTCTGGATTCCCCTAGTAACTAAGGTTGACGCAAAGCTACTTGAATTATGCAAATTAACAAGGGGGGGACCTGGGAGTCTTTCGTCCAGACATTAGTCCTGGTTACGAGGGATTTACCCAGAGTCCTTAGCTCACTATCTTTCACAGAGGAGAAATATCCAAAACATATCAGTCTTTGTCCTGCCCTGGGGCAGTCCAGCACCGAAATGCGAGGCATTTTACATCTGAACAAGAGTACCAACAGCATCCCCAGACACGTGTTTCGGTCTGGTTTGACCTCAACAGTAGGGTGGAGCTGCGCCTTGCTAAGAATAGTGAGCAAGGGATCCACATGTTGATTCCCCTAGTATCTTAGGATGACCCAAAGCTACTTGAATTATGCAAATTAACAAGGGGGGTCCTGGGAGTCTTCTTTCCAGACATTAGTCCTGGTTACGAGAGACTTACCCAGAGTCTTTAGCTCACTATCTTTCACAGAGGAGAAATATCCAAAACATATCAGTCTTTGTCCTGCCCTGGGGCAGTCCAGCACCGAAATACTAGGCAATTCTCCTCTGAACAAGAGTACCATCAGCATCCCCAGACACGTGTTTCAGTCTGGTTGGACCTCATCAGTAGGGCAGAGCTGTGCCTCTCTAAGAATAGTGAGCAAGGGGTCCACGTCTGGATTCCCCTAGTAATTTAGGATGACTGAAATCCACTTGAATTATGCAAATTAACACGGGGTCCTTGGAAGTCTCTCTGCCAGACATTAGTCCTGGTTATGACAGACTTATCCAGAGTCTTTAGATCACTATCATTCACAGAGGAGAAATATCCAAAACATATGAGTCTTTGCCCTACACTGGGGCAGTCCAGCACCGAAATACTAGGCAATGCTCCTCTGAAAAAGAGTACCATCAGCATCCCCAGACAGACACGTGTTTCAGTCTGGTTGGACCTCATCAGGAGGGCAGAGCTGTGCCTCTCTAAGAATAGTGAGCAAGGGGTCCACGTCTGGATTCCCCTAGTAACTTAGAATGACCCAAATCCACTTGAATTATGCAAATTAACACAGGGTCCCTAGAAGTCTCTCTGCCAGACATTAGTCCTAGTTATGACAGACTTATCCAGAGTCTTTATCTCACAATCTTTCACAGAGGAGAAATATCCAAAAAATATCAGTCTTTGTCCTGCCCTGGGGCAGTCCAGCACCAAAATGCTAGGCAATTCTCCTCTGAACAAGAGTACCAACACCATCCCCAGACACATGTTTCGGTCTGGTTTGACCTCAACAGTAGGGTGGAGATGGGCCTCTCTAAGAATAGTGATCAAGGGGTCCACGTCTGGATTCCCCTAGTAACTTAGGATGATCCAGAGCTACTTGAATTATGCAAATTAATAAACAAGTCCTGGGAGTCTCTCTGACAGACATTAGTCCTGGTTACCAGAGACTTACCCAGAGTCTTTAGCTCAAAATCTTTCACAGAGGAGAAATATCCAAAACATATCAGTCTTTGTCCTGCCCTGGGGCAGTCCAGCACCAAAATGCTAGGCAATTCTCCTCTGAACAAGAGTACCAGCAGCATCTCCAGACACATGTTTCGGTCTGGTTGGACCTCATCAGTAGGGCGGAGCTGTGCCTCTCTAAGAATAGTGAGCAAGGGGTCCACATCTGGATTCCCCTAATAACTTAGGATAACCCAAAGCTACTTGAATTATGCAAATTAACAAGGGGGGGTCCTGGGAGTCTCTCTTCCAGATATTAGTCCTGGTTATGACAGACTGATCCAGAGTCTTTAGCTCACTATTTTTCACAGAGGAGAAACATCCAAAACATATGAGTCTTTGTCCTGCCCTAGAGCAGTCCAGCACGGAAATACTAGGAAAATTTCCTCTGAACAAGAGTGCCAACAAAATCCCCATACACGTGTTTCGGTCTGGTTGGACCTCATCAGTAGGGCAGAGCTGTGCCTCGCTAAGAATAGTGAGCAAGGGATCCACGTCTGGATTCCCCTAGTAACTTAGGATGACCCAAAGCCACTTGAATTATGTAAATTAATACGGGGGACCTGGAAATCTCTCTGCCAGACATTAGTCCTTGTTATGACAGACTTATCCAGAGTCTTTAGCTCACTATCTTTCACAGAGGAGAAATATCCAAAACATATCAGTCTTTGTCCTGCCTGGGGCAGTCCAGCACCGAAATACTAGGCAATTCTCCTCTGAACAAGAGTACCATCAGCATCCCCAGACACGTGTTTCAGTCTGGTTGGACCTCATCAGTAGGGCAGAGCTGTGCCTCTCTAAGAATAGTGAGCAAGGGGTCCACGTCTGGATTCCCCTAGTAATTTAGGATGACTGAAATCCACTTGAATTATACAAATTAACACGGGGTCCTTGGAAGTCTCTCTGCCAGACATTAGTCCTGGTTATGACAGACTTATCCAGAGTCTTTAGCTCACTATCTTTCACAGAGGAGAAATATCCAAAACATATGAGTCTTTGCCCTGCACTGGGGCAGTCCAGCACCGAAATGCTAGGCAATTCTCCTCTGAAAAAGAGTACCATCAGCATCCAAAGATAGACACGTGTTTCAGTCTGGTTGGACCTCATAAGGAGGGCAGAGCTGTGCCTCTCTAAGAATAGTGAGCAAGGGGTCCACGTCTGGATTTCCCTAGTAACTTAGGATGACCCAAATCCACTTGAATTATGCAAATTAACATGGGGTCCCTGGAAGTCTCTCTGCCAGACATTAGTCCTGGTTATGACAGACTTATCCAGAGTCTTTATCTCACAATCTTTCACAGAGGAGAAATATCCAAAACATATCAGTCTTTGTCCTGCCCTGGGGCAGTCCAGCATCATAATGCTAGGCAATTCTCCTCTGAACAAGAGTTCCAACACCATCCCCAGACACATGTTTCGATCTGGTTTGACCTCAACAGTAGGGTGGAGCTGGGCCTCTCTAAGAATAGTGATCAAGGGGTCCATGTCTGGATTCCCCTAGTAACTTAGGATGATCCAGAGCTACTTGAATTATGCAAATTAACAAACGAGTCCTGGGAGTCTCTCTGACAGACATTAGTCCTGGTTATGACAGACTTATCCAGAGTCTTTAGCTTACTATTTTTCACAGAGGAGAAACATCCAAAACATATGAGTCTTTGTCCTGCCCTAGAGCCGTCCAGCACGGAAATACTAGGCAAATTTCCTCTGAACAAGAGTGCCAACAGAATCCCCAGACACGTGTTTCGGTCTGGTTGGACCTCATCAGTAGGGCAGAGCTGTGCCTCGCTAAGAATAGTGAGCAAGGTATCCACGTCTGGATTTTCCTAGTAACTTAGGATGACCCAAATCCACTTGAATTATGCAAATTAACATGGGGTCCCTGGAAGTCTCTCTGCCAGACATTAGTCCTGGTTATGACAGACTTATCCAGAGTCTTTATCTCACAATCTTTCACAGAGGAGAAATATCCAAAACATATCAGTCTTTGTCGTGCCCTGGGGCAGTCCAGCACCGAAATGCTAGGCAATTCTTCTCTGAACAAGAGTACCAACAGCATCCCCAGACACGTGTTTCGGTCTGGTTGGACCTCATCAGTAGGGTGGACTGTGCCTCTCTACGAATAGTGAGCAAGGGGTCCACGTCTGGATTCCCCTAGTAACTTAGGATGATCCAAAGCTACTTGAATTATACAAATTAACAAGGGGGGTCCTGGGAGTCTCTCTGTCAGACATTAGTCCTGGTTACGAGAGACTTACCCAGAGTCTTTAGCTCACTATCTTTCACAGAGGAGAAATATACAAAACATATCAGTCTTTGTCGTGCCCTTGGGCAGTCCAGCACCGAAATGCTAGGCAATTCTCCTCTGAACAAGAGTACCAACAGAATCCCCCGACACGCGTTTCGGTCTGGTTGGACCTCATCAGTAGGGTGGAGCTGTGCCTCTCTAAGAATAGTGAGCAAGGGGTCTACGTCTGGATTCCACTAGTAACTTAGAATTACCCAAAGCTACTTGAATTATGCAAATTAACAAGGGGGGTCCTGGGAGTCTCTCTTCAAGACATTAGTCCTGGTTACGAGAGACTTACCCAGAGTCTTTAGCTCACTATCTTTCACAGAGGAGAAATATTGAAAACATATCAGTCTTTGTCCTGCCCTGGGGCAGTCCAGCACCGGAATGCTAGGCATTTTACCTCTGAACAAGAGTACCAACAGCGTCCCCAGACACGTGTTTCGGTCTGGTTGGACCTCATCAGTTGGGCGGAGCTGTGCCTCTCTAGGAATAGTGAGCATGGGGTCCACGTCTGGATTCCCCTAGTAACTAAGGTTGACGCAAAGCTACTTGAATTATGAAAATTAACAAGGGGGGGACCTGGGAGTCTTTCGTCCAGACATTAGTCCTGGTTACGAGGGATTTACCCAGAGTCTTTAGCTCACTATCTTTCACAGAGGAGAAATATCCAAAACTTATCAGTCTTTGTCCTGCCCTGGGGCAGTCCAGCACCAAAATGCGAGGCATTTTACATCTGAACAAGAGTACCAACAGCATCCCCAGACACGTGTTTTGGTCTGGTTTGACCTCAACAGTAGGGTGGAGCTGTGCCTCGCTAAGAATTGTGAGTAAGGGGTCCACGTGTTGATTCCCCTAGTATCTTAGGATGACCCAAAGCTACTTGAATTATGCAAATTAACAAGGGGGGTCCTGGGAGTCTTCTTTCCAGACATTAGTCCTGGTTACGAGAGACTTACCCAGAGTCTTTAGCTCACTATCTTTCACAGAGGAGAAATATCCAAAACATATCAGTCTTTGTCCTGCCCTAGGGTCTTTAGCTCACTATCTTTCACAGAGGAGAAATATCCAAAACATATCAGTCTTTGTCCTGCCCTAGGGCAGTCCAGCACGGAAATACTATGCAAATTTCCTCTGAACAAGAGTACCAACAGAATCCCCAGACACGTGTTTCGGTCTGGTTGGACCTCATCAGTAGGGCAGAGCTGTGCCTCGCTAAGAATAGTGAGCAAGGGATCCACGTCTGGATTCCCCTAGTAACTTAGGATGACCCAAAGCAACTTGAATTATGCAAATTAATACGGGGGCCCTGGAAGTCTCTCTGCCAGACATTAGTCCTGGTTATGACAGACTTATCCAGAGTCTTTAGCTCACTATCTTTCACAGAGGAGAAATATCCAAAACATATCAGTCTTTGTCCTGCCCTGGGGCAGTCCAGCACCGAAATACCAGGCAATTCTCCTCTGAACAAGAGTACCATCAGCATCCCCAGACACGTGTTTCAGTCTGGTTGGACCTCATCAGTAGGGCAGAGCTGTGCCTCTCTAAGTATAGTGAGCAAGGGGTCCACGTCTGGATTCCCCTAGTAATTTAGGGTGACCGAAATCCACTTGAATTTGGCAAATTAACACAGGGTCCTTGGAAGTCTCTCTGCCAGACATTAGTCCTGGTTATGACAGACTTATCCAGAGTCTTTAGCTCACTATCTTTCACAGAGGAGAAATATCCAAAACATATCAGTCTTTGCCCTGCACTGGGGCCGTCCAGCACCGAAATGCTAGGCAATTCTCCTCTGAAAAAGAGTACCATCAGCATCCCCAGACAGACACGTGTTTCAGTCTGGTTGGACCTCATCAGGAGGGCAGAGCTGTGCCTCTCTAAGAATAGTGAGCAAGGGGTCCACGTCTGGATTCCCCTAGTAACTTATGATGATCCGAAGCTACTTGAATTATGCAAATTAACAAGGGGTGTCCTGGGAGTCTCTCTGCCAGAGATTATTCCTGGTTACAAGAGACTTACCCAGAGTCTTTAGCTCACTTTCTTTCACAGAGGAGAAATATACAAAACATATCAGTCTTTGTCCTGCCCTGGGGCAGTCCAGCACCGAAATGCTAGGCAATTCTCCTCTGAACAAGAGTACCAACAGCATCCCAAGACACATGTTTCGGTCTGGTTGGACCTTATCAGTAGGGTGGAGCTGTGCCTCTCTAAGAATAGTGAGCAAGGGGTCCACGTCTGGATTCCCCTAGTAATTTAGGATGACCCAAAGCTACTTGAATTATGCAAATTAAAAGGCGGGGGCCTGGGAGTCTCTCTGCCAGACATTAGTCCTGGTTACGAGAGACTTACCCAGAGTCTTTAGCTCACTATCTTTCACAGAGGAGAAATATCCAAAACATATCAGTCTTTGTCCTTCCCTGGGGCAGTCCAGCCCTGAAATGCTAGGCAATTCTTCTCTAAACAAGAGTACCAACAGCATCCCCAGACACGTGTTTCGATCTGGTTGGACCACATCAGTAGGGCAGAGCTGTGCCTCTCTAAGAATAGTGAGCAAGGGGTCCACATCTGGATTCACCTAATAACTTAGGATAACCCAAAGCTACTTGTATTATGCAAATTAACAAGGGGGTCCTGGGAGTCTCTCTTCCAGACATTAGTTCTAATTACTAGAGACTTACCCAGAGTCTTTAGCTCACTATCTTTCACACAGGAGAAGTATCCAAAACATATCAGTCTTTGTCCTGCCCTGGTGCAGCCCAGCACCGAAATGCTAGGCAATTCTACTCTGAACAAGAGTATCAACAGCATCCCCAGACACGTGTTTCGGTCTGGTTAGACCTCATCAGTAGGGCAGAGCTGTGCCTCTCTAAGAATATTGAGCAAGGGGTCCACGTCTGGATTCCCCTAGTAATTTAGGATGATCCAAAGCTACTTGAATTATGCAAATTAACAAGGGGGTCCTGGGAGACTCTCTGCCAGACATTAGTCCTGGTTACGAGAGACTTACCCAGAGTCTTTAGCTCACTTTCTTTCACAGAGGAGAAATATATAAAACATATCAGTCTTTGTCGTGCCCTGGGACAGTCCAGCACTGAAATGCTAAGCAATTCTCCTCTGAACAAGAGTACCAACAGCATCCCCAGACACGTGTTTCATTCTGGTTGGACCTCATCAGTAGGGTGGAGCTGTGCCTCTCTAAGAATAGTGAGCCAGGGGTCCACGTCTGGATTCCCCTAGTAATTTAGGATGAACCAAAGCTACTTGAATTATGCAAATTAACACGGGGGGTCCTGGGAGTCTCTCTGCCAGAGATTAGTCCTGGTTACGAGAGACTAAATAAACCAGGCATTCTGAAACTGTGTAACAACTTTAAAACATTGGGAAGATACCTGGCAGTGGACTACACCAGGAGATCTGAAGAGCCCATAAGAGAATTTATGGCAGGGGAGTATACCAGGAGGTCCTCCCAAGATTGTACAGGAATTTTTATTATGTTACAAAATACCTGGCAGGGAAGTATACCAGGGAAACTAACAAGCACATGAGAGAAGTCCTGGCAGGTAGATACAGCAGGCACTTGGAGTTACACAACTACTTTTAAAACTGTGACAAGATATCTGGTAGGGTATTATACCGGGAGATCTGAAAAGTTCACAAGAGGAAATGATTACATCAGGCATTCCTCTAAAGTACAAGAAAAGTTAAAGAACGCTTATTGTGGAATTTATTAAATGAATAAGAACTTTTGTGAATCTACTACATTTGTGAATCCAGTATAAAGAAACCAAGGCAGTGTTGGATGTCAGAGAATCTATTGGTTGAACAGAAACTTCCTGAATGTAGCATAAATAACCAAGAAATAGTTGTTCATAAGAGACACATTGGCCATCCTACCTAAACATCCTGTGGAAGGGAACCACCCTCTGAATCGAAAGTTTTCTCCTTGGAAAACACTTTTTTTGGATTCAACTTTGCAAAGAGAGATGTTGTTATACCAAGACACTGTTGTTCGAAAGAGACACTTTTGCCATCCTACCTAATTATCCAGGTGAAGGTATCCACCCTATGGATCCAAGGGGTTCTCCTTGGAAAACAGTTTCTGTTGCATGTATCTTCATATTTTGGTTACAAAACTTAAGTCAGAGACATTTCCTTGTATTGCTTAGTTGTTTGTTTCTAGCATGAGAGTCATATTAGACTTCTATAGGATAGGCTTAGAGAGGTGTTTATCCACCCCTTTTCTGTCCAATAAACATGTCTGACATTGATAATGTTACAAGTTTGCATCTGCCTCTCATTTCTAACCCCTTACAAGACACACATGTCTTCGAAAAGAAGGAAATGGGCTATTGTGCTGCCTTTTTTTTAACTTCTTCAAGTTTGTCAGAGTGGATGTTCACAAACTTAATATTGGTGTTGTGTGGATGTGTTTGGATGTCAACAACTGTACCAATTTCTCCATGTATTTATTTAATTTTTTTACATTTGTAAAGAGCCCAAACCCTGAGGCATCAGGGCACTGTTGTGAGAGCAGTTACATCATACAATCTTAGCGAACTAAATAGTATGTTTCACATTAAAGGATAGAACAGCATTAATAGCAGATGAAGGACAGCAAACAGTGTTCAGAGGTTAGAAGTCCAGAGTGAGTGCTTATCAGTTAAGAGAAAAGACATGTTTTTAGAGCTTGTCGATTAGGAGCTCTCAGCTGTTAGTTCAGTGGGGAGAGAGTTCCAGTGGTTGACTGCTGGCATTGGGAAGCTTGCTCCTCCTCCTTTCGCTCTTTTGGTTTTAGTTCGGGAGAGGTAGTGGGCATAGGTGGTCCTTACCTGTATATTGGATTTGGATCTCTCAATTTTCTGGGCTAGATATTGCAGTGCTGAGTTGCTCAAACATTTGTGAGCCATCGATAGAGTTTTGCAAAATGATCTTTTCCTTAATGGGGAGCCAATGCACTTTTCTTCCGGCGGCTGATATGAGGTCTCTCTTTGGGTTGTTTAGTGACACTCAAAGGGCATTGTTTTGGATTATTTGGAGTTTATTAATGTTCTTTTTTGAAGTTCTTGCAAAGAGAGCATTACAATAGTCCAGTTTGGTTCCTGTCCTTGCTCTGGCAATGGTTAAGTAGCTCTGTGGCGTAAAGAATTGTCTTGCAGCGGTGATAAGTGTGACTGTGCAAGCTGGTGAGGAGGTGATTGCATTATCTTGTTTGGTGAGGAGATGTAGGGTATTTTGTGTATATTTGGGACCTAGCGGTATTTTCTGAATAGCAACATTAGAACGCAGCTATCGCTATGGTGCCTGACTGAAATAGCTTTCATTCACACACCGCATTCTCGCTTTGTGTAAGATAATTACCAGCAAAATTGTAGCAGATCAGCACGCGAACTGTCTGGACAGGTCGCCTTCTTTAAATGGCTAGGGACTTCCCTGTGTAACACCCGGTGAGGACATGCAGTACAATATGCACTCTTTGGTCCTCAAACCGGTGCCAATTGACTGGAATCTCCAGCCTGTGAAAGTCAGCAGTACACTGGAACAACGCCCCTCAATCAGGCAGCCCCACAGCAACTCCCTCAGGCTTCTCACCGAAGCTGTGTAAAAATGTCCACTGCCTTTCTCTCTCCCCGAGATTCTTCAGGAAACCTCTGTTACAGCCCCTAGGGTGACATGCACCCAATAAAATTCTATCATGTCATACCCTCCTTCTTCAAACAATAGCTCACTTTTCAGTAAGAAACTGTATCCACTAATTTCCTCCTTATTCGAGTTTTGTTTCTTTAGCAAGGACCGTGAAAAGCACAGAGAAAGAGAAAGGAAAAAAAAAAAATCTGAATGTCCGTTTAAAATGACTTTCAGCCTGCCTCATTTTGCACTTGGAGATCACATTATGATATTAATAAGTTAAGATCATGTTAGTATTGTTAATTATATTAGTTCATTAATCCTCTAATGTGTCTCCTACAACAGAGGCATTTCAGGAGAAAGAAATGGTGCAATTGCTTGTACCGCATTATAGCAATACATTGATCTCATGCAGTGGTGCTGCACTCCAAAAACACGCTAAATAATCCTACATATTCCCTCCTTTTTCTGAGAATTTTGGCCATGGTCCAAGCCACAATTGGAAGAAATCCAACTTGCTCCCTTTCTTCTTATTTAAAATGTATGCGTGTTGGGATATCTTTCTCTCCCCGTTGTAGCCACTAACATGAGCAACATCTTCATTTTTACTGATAAAACAATCAACCATCCTCCCATTATTAGCACCAGGACATCTAAACCCACTATAGAGCGTTCCCCCAGGTTCCCCAATTAAATCTTTCCACTTCTATTATACCCAGGTTACTAACCGTAATGTTGTTCTTTCTTAGATTCATTTTCACTATGTGTTTCTCTTTATGATTCAATAAGAATTCTAGGTCCGGGTCTATTGGAAATGCACCCCTTTGAAAAAATTCAATATTTTCTACTTGGCATTCCCAAATGTCATTCGTAACATGAAATAATGTTAACCCTCCAATCGACACAATTGTATCCTTTGGAACCTGTACGTAAAAGACATTATATTTCACCTGTTTAACCACATATGTTCCATGATTTAAGAGTACTACTGTCAGGTTTTTTAAACAGGTGCTGATCAACCATTTACCTTTGACCATTTTAGCCTGTGCTAATTCTTCACTCCCCATATTGCTAATGATCACTTCACATCCTTCTGATATACTTGGGTCAGATTTCAAACCACAAATAACGTCTGTAGCATCAGGAACAAACGGTTTACCTGGGCACACATAATTTCGTTCTTTAAATTTGACACACGTTTCCAAGTTTGGTATCCAGTAAACTTCAGGCTCCCATGACAGAAATGCCACAACTTCTGGAGTCTTAATCTTAATAAATTTGTCCTCTTGCCAAAATCCCACATTGTGTACCCACTTGGTTTGATAAATAAGTTCAGGAGCTACATATGGGTTGCATAGTAAGAACCCAATTTCCAGCCTATCCAAGTCCACATATAATGGCATTGCATTACCCATTTCAATGCAATTTTTACCTGTATCACATCAATCTCCCTCCTAGTCAACCTTTCTATCATTTGATGAATAATATCCTGTGAAACAAAGTACAATGGTATATGTCCTTGAATCAATTGTGAAATTGCAGTTTGAACTTCTCTCATATAATTCGTTAATAGTCTATCAACAGGACATATTATATTCAAAATATCACTAAGTGTTCTGTCATGCTTAATAATCAGCTTAGTTGCCCGTTGCATCACATCCGCTTGTTCATTCAATATGATCGCAGTTTCATTTATGAACTTTATTTGTTCATCCAATCCCCCTCTAATCCTATATAATGTTTTTTGTATTATTTCTAGGTCAACACTCATTTGTTGTGCTTTAGAACTCAGCGTCCCTACTGAAATGGCATTGGCTGTTGATATTGTGGTACCTATTATGGCTCCAACTATAGACATTACCAATGAGATCGCAAGCATCACTGCACCTCTTTTTCCTCTCCTCTTCTTAATGTCTGCTTAATTCACAAATGTTTTCTCCAACTGCATCAATATATCTCTTGTTGACTGCTTAGCGTCCTCTTTTCTTATTACCAGCCACTCTTTAGTCTGCTCAGCTTTAATTCCAGTGTTGTTAAAATGTTTTTCTATCAAAATATCAGGATTCAATGGTATATAAATGTTCTGGAAAATCATCCTTCTATCACTCATGATGAATCCTGGTGCTTCTTCTACCGCAATACCAGATGCTGGTCCAGGTTCAATGACAACCTGTGCTTCTGAATTTTTGAAGTTCCCTCCGATCAGCAACATAATTATCCATATTGTCGGCGTCATCTTCAATGCTGATCGGTTTGCGGCCTTGATCTTCGCCCCCTTACAGGGCTTCTCCGGAATCCGTCCACGTGGGCTCCAGGACTCCATCGTCTCCCGTGGCCTCTGGTCCCGTGTCCTCCAAGTACAAATATGTTAATATTCTAAATCAAATAGAAAATAAATAAATTAAGTACATAGCACAATACTAACTTCACCCGTTTGCCAAAAATAAAACATGCTTTGTAAAATATTTCACCCTTTTTTCTCGCCTTCTGAAATTAAACATAGGTTAAAGAGAAAACAAACATACATAAAACAGC
Source organism: Ambystoma mexicanum (assembly GCF_040938575.1). NCBI lineage: Eukaryota > Metazoa > Chordata > Amphibia > Caudata > Ambystomatidae > Ambystoma > Ambystoma mexicanum. Next base: position 362,952,572 of record NC_090930.1, on the reverse strand, counting down.
ATTCAATATTTAATACATTTTCACACCAATTCCATATATTTTAGCTTCCATTTTTTTATATATATATTTACATATATTACAGTGTTTATGTGCCATTATCATAATCAACCATCTTTATTTAACTTCTCTGCCACTACTATTGACTAGACCCATTCACTTTACCTTTTTATGTTCAAGGGACTTTATCTGCTTCTACACGCTCAAGATGTTTAATCTCAGGTTTAGGGTGACATGGTTTAATTTGATTCACGTGAACAAACTGTTCTGTTGCTGTTTCACCTTCAGTCTTCAAAATTTTATAGACCACAGGAGAGACCTTATCTATAATTCGATATGGCCCCTGCCAGGCTGCTAGAAATTTTGAATATTTCTATTTACCTTTTCCAAAATGAAATTTATACACCTGATCACCCACACAATATTCCTTTACTGACGTCTTTTTATCATAATATGACTTTGCACTGTCAGCAGCTCTTTCTAATTTTTTCTGTACATAAGCAAATGCATGTTGTAAATGCTTCCTCAGTTCATCAATGTATTCATGAACTGTGGATGCGCTCACAAGTGTTTGCTCATGTGTCCTGTATAGCAGGTGTTGTGGTAATCCCATTTTCCTACCTGTTAAAACTTCAAGGGGGCTAGTACCTGTTGCTTTGGCAGGAGTTGATCTGATTGCCATCAGAACCAAAGGTAAGCGTAAATCCCAGCTGGAACCTGCTTCTGCCATGAATTTCTTTAGAATGTCCACAACAGACCTATTGCTGCGTTCAATTCCACCTGAAGACGCCGCCCGATATGCGATATGTAGCTTTCTCTTCACACCCAGTATTTGCCATACCTTACTCATTAGAGCACTTGTAAAATTACTTCCTCTGTCTGATTCTATTCTTTGTGGCAACGCAAACCTTGAAAACACATGGTTCACCAGCAATGTGGCTGCTGTTTGCGCACCACAATCTGGTGCAGGGATACACTCAATCCACTTCGACATCAAACATACCACACTTAAAATATACCGGTTCCCCCAGCTCGACCTCTTTACAGGCCCTACATAGTCTATTTGCAAATCTGACAATGGAAGAGTTAGGCCTCTTTTCATTAATGGAGCTCTATGCATTGGTGAAGCAGGTTTAAATTGGGAACATACTAGACATCCTCTAGTATATCATTCTACATCTTGGGACATATGTGGCCAATAAGCCTAATCTTTTAGTATTTCCATTGTTTTCTGTGAGCCTCTGTGGCCTGCAGTTATAGCATCATGCGCATAATGTAGCATTAACCCTCTGAATGAAAGGGGTACCACCCACTGTATTTGTCCTGTTATGGACTCTCTAATCATGAGTCCATCTTGCAGTCTTATTCATTTTTTATTCTTTAATAACACACTCAACTATTCTTTTCCCATGCAATCATTTTCTGTTAAAGGTTTATTTTCAGGATCTATCAAATGATTATAATAGATTCCCAAAATTCAATCATTCTTTTGTGCCTCAATCAGATCTTGGTCTGGTGTATCATAACTCCACTGTACCACTGGTTGATCTGTCTCCTTTGGTGCTTTAGAACGTGTTACTGCATCAATTTGTATTTCACCCAGTAAATGTTCAATAGGTAGCAATTCTCCCATCACAGCCCCAATTTTAGCCAGGTGATCTGCCTTATCATTTCCCTCCTTATCTTCTCCTGGAGTTTTCAAATGCCCACAAATTTTCCTCCAGTATATTTTTAAATCATTTTCTGACACCAATTTGTCTATGGCTTGTATCATTTTTCCAGGTTTAAGTGGTTTTTTATTGTATGTAATCATGCCTCTCGCTTTCCAGCCAGGTAAATATTCCACAAAGCTATTTCGTGCGTAATCAGAATCAGTAACCAGGACAATTTCACTGAATTTATTATCAATTGCAGTAGCAATTGCTTTATAAATGGCTGACAATTCCGCTACCTGACTGCTCCTAGCACCAATTCTCATTCCTATACTCGGGATACCTTCACACTTCAACCAGACATTCCCTATTCCTGACACTAATTGTTTATCACTGTCATTTTCAATGTGAAAGGCACAACCATCAACATATACAGTTGGCAAGTCTTTGCATGTTTTTCAATCAAAAGCTTTGTGTGGTGATTGTTCAAATTCCTGCCAATTAGGTTCCACTTCTATTTCATTTGATACTGGTTCAGCTGCACAGTCATGTAAGTCTGCTAAACCTTGAGCAATTGGGCTTCTTTTATTTTGGCCATATCTTACTTCTACAGGAAAGCCTTGTAATGCCAGCAAACATGAAGTGATTCTGGATTGTGCTAGATTACCTGACCTAATTCTTTTACTCTGTAAAAACTGCAAAGGTTGATTTGTCTCAATAATCACCTCTTCTCCCTGAACAATGGGGAGGAAATGTTGTAGCGCCCACACAGTGGTTAATAGGGCCTTTTCACATTCATTGAATTTAATTTCAACTTGGGAAAATGCCTTACTTGCATGTGCAATGGTTTTGTGATTCAAATCATGTTTTTGTGATAACACTGCTGACATACAATGTTCAGAGAAACCTATTTCTATAAAGAAATCCCTGTCCTTTATGGGATATGCTAAACATGGTGCCTTTACAAGACATTCCTTTAATTTAGCCACTGCCTCAGACTGCTCTTTTTCCCATTTCCAGGGTGTATTCAGTTTAAGCAGTTTAGTCAATGGTTGAGTGATTTCAGCATAATTTTCAATGGACTTTCTGTTATAACCTGCCATTCCTAATAAGCTTTTTACCCCTTTGACATTTTTAGGATCTTTTAGTTTCTGTATGGCCTCTATTTTCTTCTTTTGTGGATTTAGTCCATGTTCAGTCACTTCATGGCCTAGAAAATTCACCATTTTTCTTGCTCCATTGTGCTTTTTGTAAATATCCTTTTTGTGTCTGCTTTCTGCAGTTGGCCAAGAGCATGTCTTACTTCATCAAAATGGCTTTTCAAACTTTCATTTTTTATTAGGACATCATCCACATAAATTATGGTTCCTCTTTCTGCTGCATCAGGCATAGCCTTCCTCAAAAATATGCCAAATTCACTCCCACTATTGACGTACCCGAATGGAGTTCTAACCCATGCATATTGAGTCTTATCAAATGAAAAGGAAAATAAATTCTGTATCTCCTCTGCCAATGGCACACACCAATATCCAGATGTGAGATCTAATGTGGTGAACACTTTTGAACCTTGTACCTGAGCTAATCCCTGATCAATGAATGGCAGTGGCCATCTGGATACTGGCACTCTTTTATTTAACTCTCTCAAATCTGCACACAGTCGCCATTGACCGTTTGGTTTTAACACACCTAAAATAGGTGTATTGGATGTGCTATGAATGGGCCTGATGATTCCCTGCGACTCCACATTTTTAATAATCTCTGCCAATGATTCTAAATATGCTAGCGGTAGTCTATACTGGCGTACAAATACTGGGCTTCTGCTACACCCTTCTTGAAGTGTGGCCACATGTAAATTAGTTAGCCCGCAATCATAAGGATCTTTTGCAAATACATCTTTAAACTCCATAAATATCTTCCTCAATTCATTCCTATCCTCCTCGTTGTCACATGCATTCGCTAACAAAATCTGCTCCTCTACCATTTTGGAAAATTCTGGAAAATGTTCTGGCATGGGAATCTCGGCGCTTTCCTCTAATTGTGTGGCTGTGTCTCTTTGTAAAGCTGCCACATTTAAATGTTTTGGCATATCAGCTTCCACTTCAATGGGCTGATTTTCTATTTAATTTTCATTTAAGTTAAATGTTATGCAGTCCTCTTGATGACGGCACACTGTCTCGCTTGAATCATAAGGGTACACAGAATTAATGTTAAATATCCCTTTGGGTTGAGAGTCCAGGTATTCTGGCAATTCACCCTTAGCATCTACATACTTGTCAGGGATATTTCCACTCACCATGTTATTTAGATCAGCTGTGTAATGTGATTTTTGTATGGTCATTCCTACTGGGGAGTTTTCCTCTAAATGAATATTCTGATAACCTTTATTATTCACCATAATGTTTACAGACCCTTCACCCACATCTGCCAATGGAATGTATTCATAATCCAGGCCTTGCTGTTTTATGGATTCATTCAGACATTCAAATGCATCAGAATCTTTCATCTGCTGTCCATTTTTGCATTTCAGTGTTATTGCAGACTGCTTTGTGAATGCAGGGATGACAGTATCTTTCCTCATTTGTAATGCAATTGCATAAGGGACCAGCTGTGCGCAATGATAAGCCCTCCTTTTGTCTTCAAATTCAGGTGCCGGCCCACCTATGCGTGACCATATCTTTTGATTAAGGAAATCTAGCACCATACACATTCTGTGCATGATGTCATTGCCCATGTAAAAGTCATTTTGTGTTCCACACACTATCCAAACATTGTGTTAAATTGTTTTTTGTCCAATGCTAATTTTCAGCATGCATCTACCTGCAATTCGGTTTTCAAAGTCTGGACCGTCCAAACCAGAAACTTACTGGTTTTTAATCCTAAATTTCGGGATCTCCTCCCTTTCCATCATTTTTTGCAACAATTTCTTATTAATGAAGCTCCTTTCCTGTTCAAGCAGTATTTCAGCAAGAGTGGTAATGTGTTTTTCTGAACCTGCTCTAGGAGCAGTATTATGTTTGCATGTCTTCTCTTTTAAATAAAAACGTAAGGTGTGCTCATCTATGGCAGTTTGCCATTCTTTCCTTGGGTCTAAGTATATTTGTACAGGTAATTTTTTATTTTCACTCTGCATCTTGTCTTGACACATTAATATAACAGTGACGCTAGGTATGCAACTATTCTGGAGAGTCATCTCCACTGCATCATTTGTTTTTGTAATGGTGTGACATTCATTTATATTGCTGTTTTGTGATTTTAGTTTTATAGGTCTCAATGTTTTTTTTGTTAAGGACCACAGTACTCCATTCACCCCATCTATGAGCGGAGATAATCTTTTCAGGCAATCTGTTCCCATTAGAAATGGAATATCACAAATGGATGTGACCAATACCTCCTGTTTCATTCTGTGTTTACCTATCTTTATGTCAACCTCGGTGACGCCTATAATAGGCATCTCCTCCCCGTAAAAATTATGCACTGGACCTTGATTCTCCTTCACTGTGATCTGATTCTGCAGGGATCTCCCTTCATTGATACTCTTTACTAATTATTTAGACATAATTGTGGCCTGTGCGCCAGTGTCAATCATTGCAAACATATGGAATTTTTCTTCCACAATGATGGGAGCATACTACTAACTGTCTTCAGCTTCCTCTAATATACATGAGAAATGCAAATTCTTACTGATTTCAGGGCTCACCTTTCTCAGGCCTTTTTCACTTTTGGCTAAGCACATCGGTAAATGGAAAAACATTCTTCCCTCCTTTTTGCTCATTCGTGTGTGAGAGACTTTATTCATTTCCCCATGTTCAGAGGTTTTTTGGAGTGTGGCCACCATTTGCCCATCCATCCAGGTATCATCAGAGGTCACACTACAACCCTCCAACTGAACATGTGTAACAACATCACTTGGCAATTTGTCATTGTCTAATTCTGTGCATTTGTGATTATTCAGTATGTTACCAGCCCTTTTAACCTCTTCAAAAATATGTGGTTCAAAGAATTCTTCAGGTGATTGACCTGTATCCTCCTTTTGAGCATTTCTTTTTCCTGCTTGTGTTTGGTCATTGTTTGGATTACCCAGGGAAGGAGCTATAGCATCGCCACTTACTCCCGGTTCACTGGTATTCCCCATGCATGAGTCATTTTTCTTAAACTTGTCTCTTTGTTCTTTTGGATTTTCAGGTTTTCCTATTTCATTTGTACATATCGCCAATGTTTGATTTAGTTCTAGGTTAAACCGTACCTCTCTTTTAGAAGTATTTGCATTTTCTGTTACATGTTCATGTACTGGTATTTTCACTTTTAAATAATTAGGCATCTCAGAGTCATTATGCAAAATTACATCAGAACAAACTGTCTATTCGTCGCTGCAGGTATCATAAGTACTTAGTCACTTTTCAGAAGCCCCCCGATCATTGCTATGGCCATCTGCCTCCTCCTTTGATTACTGTTTTTGTGTTGTGCAGAGCTTTCGTATTTGCTCAGCCAACATTTTCACTTGGGCCTTGAGGCACTGGAATCTTTCCATCTCTCTAGAATCCTCTCTCTGTGGCCTAGATCGATATTGGTTGTTTTCTCCCTGATTGGATCTATTCTGATACCTCTCAGGACAATGATTTCTATTGGGATGGTTCCTGAACTCTTGATTCATTTGCGGAGGGGAGCGGGGTGCACCCATCCTTTGGTTGTAGTCCCCTGGTGGGGAATCATTGTACTGACGTGAAGTGTAGTTCATTTTCTGTCTCATGTCTTGTCTCTAAGGTTGTGGGTACTGGCCCCTGTGTTGATTCCCATTATCAGCAAATCGATCCACATATCGGGGTCTATCCTGATTACCATATATCATGGTATTGGGATCAAATCTGCTTTGTTTCCCCAATGTCTGATAAGGACCATCATTTCTTTGATCCTGATTTTGTCTCTGGTTACTGTTCATACCTGACATATCAGGTCGATAGCCTGCCCAGGGCCTATCTCCTGAGTACCTGGGGCTGATATAACTCTCCCTATTACTAGGATCATATGATTGGAACATTGGTGCAGTGTGTGATGACCTTTGTTGAGTACCCCTCTGTTCGGGTGCCAAATTATTTTTACTTGGACTTTGAGCAGACTCAAGGGACATTTTGGCTGACCTGATTTCCATCACTGTTGCTGAGGGTTCTTTAGATTTAGGTCTAGTGTCTCTCATTTTATCACTTTCTCTACCCTGACAATAGAGTACCTCATATAGTTTTGTGCTTTGGTGTACAATGCATTCCAGGGACTTGTCACGGTCAAATTCACGGACCAATTGGGACATAATGTCTTTCTGCAGCCCATAGAAATAGGCAGTTTTAAACTCATTGGAATTGGGGTCAAAAGATATATCAAAGCGAGAAAATGTTCTTTTTAAGTCTTGTAAAAACTGGCGAGGGGATGTATTAGGCCCAGCAGTGATTGTGTAAGCGACTTTCTTTGCCTCCTGCAATGACTGGAAAGGAGAAAAATGACGCCTGATCTCTTTTTCGAACTCCGCCATGTCATATTCTGCTGTTCATTCAATCCTCTTATAATATTGGCCGTCGGGGCATCTAGAGTTAAATGAAAATATTGCCTGTACTGCTCCTTATGTATCTGGAGTGCTTTAAAAATGTCATGATCGGCTTCTAAGTGATCCTCAATGCAGCATTCCCCTCCTTTTTTAAATGGTTTGATCAGGACTTGGATGTATTTCATTATCTTTATGGGGCTACTTGTTGCAATGCATGGGATTGCACTACTTGGTGACTCAACCCTGGTTCCAGGTGTATGGGATTGGTGGCAGCCCCCAATGGGAGTATCAAATCCCCCAAGGGCGCTGCAACCAAGTTCAGTCACTGGCCCAGTCACTGGGGCACTAGCCCTTTGGGTAGAAATAGAATTCACCTCAACTCCATTGAATGTGGTACCCTGCCGCCTCTCCTGGGACATGGGAATGCACATTTGCTGTTCTAAGTCCTTACACTTTTTAAGGAGCCTTTTTGATTCGTTTTGCAAGTAGTTGTTTTCATCAATCATTTTATTAATTACCTCCTGCATGTCACACATTTGCATTTGGCACTCATTAAATTCTTTATTCCTCTTGTCTCTTTCTTGGAGCATTTTAACCATTTCTTGTTCCGTATTTTGGAGGTCACTTTCTTTCTCATAATGTTCTTTTTGTAAAATCTGCATCTCTGACACAACCTCATCTTTATATCGTCTAATGTGGTCCACCAATGCTTTTAAGTGTACCAATTCTTGTTTACTGTCCTCAAATCGTTTCTTGCTTTTGGACAATTGAACATCAAAATCTCTGCATTTTAACTGCATGTCTTTTTGGCATACATCCAATTCTGCTCTTAACATTTCCTGATTTTTACTTGCCCCATCTAAGTTAGTCTTTAACCTGTTAATTAGCTGGGTGTCATTTTCTTGCATTCGCAGGGACCTATTCAAAATAAACCAGATTTTGGCGCATAGCTGTATCGAACAGTCTTTCTCCGCATTTTTATCGGGTGCATTTAATAACCTTAGAATGCAGACCTGAATTATGCTGCAAAAATATTGTCTAGTTTTTCTTTCTGCACCTCACCCTGAATGCTGTCATGCCATTCTGAGGTACTGTTTGATGACCACGTCCCATGTGCAAATAACTTTGCCTCTAAATATTGCACTAGGTCTGAGAATGTGGTTTCCCTTTGAGACATTCTGAAATTCGTTTTTAGTGACACACTGCTATTATGAAATGGGTTCCCTTTAATGTACAGATGTCGGTGTGAGACACACTTGCCACGCCCAGTAGGTGCTCTGTGATCACTTTCCCGGCCTGCAATGCACCATAAATATGTAGGGTATTTTGTGTAGATTTGGGACCTAGCAGTATTTTCTTACCGCCAAAAATAAAGTAATTCAGAAATAATCACTCCTTGCATTCAGATTGGGTTTGGTATTATAGTAATATAGTGGATATGCATTATTTCAGTACACAGATACATTTAGTTGGTATGCATTTCATTGTTGTATAGTGATGAGCATAATTTCTTTGTTTTATTTTTGGCCCCAACATACAAAACCCCTTTCTTTTGTTTAGACTGTTCTTGTGATCTCTAGAGGCCTCAGGCTTCTACATTATTCAAGAACACCACATATTCATATGGAGTGCCACTTATGGCTGTTATCACTGATTTATCTACACCAGTGAGCTATGCTTCCATAACGTATTCACAATAACATGTGGTATAATCACTAATTTATTTACATTAGTGAAACTATTTCCAGAGGCCTCTTCCTCTGTTGACTCATGTACGTCCAACAGACTATCAGATTGTGTTCCACTCAGAAGTCACACACACATACACTGAGTGGAACCACGCACACAGCTATTTATAATTACTCATAACATAACTTTTTCCACATGAGATGCTTGACATATATTACCTAATAACCTCCCCTTTTATCAGGTGATATGGGCTAACTGTATCAGAGAAAAACAGAAGCAAATAAAAGCCTTTACATGGATTGTGATTTACATCAATTTCATTTCAAATTCATACATTACCAGTTTTGCGAGGCAGTCTTTTCTAGAATAAACACAAGAGAAGCAATTGTAAAATACATGGCATTTCATTAGATTCTTCGCAACAATAAAAAGAACAGTGCATCAGTTGACTTGCATTTGTGAATAGCAACATTAGAACGCAGCTATCTCCACGCTGCCTGACTGAAATAGCTTTCATTCACACACCGCATTCTCGCTTTGTGTAAGATAATTACCAGCAAAATTGTAGCAGATCAGCACGCGAACTCTCTGGACAGGTCGCCTTCTTTAAATGGCTCGGGACTTCCCTTTGTAACACCCGGCGCGGACATGCAGTTCCAATCCGCACTCTTTGGTCCTCAAACGGTGCCAATTGACTGGAATCTTCAGCCTGTGAAAGTCAGCAGTACACTGGAATGACACCCCTCAATCAGGCAGCCCCACAGCAACTCCCCTCAGGCTTCTCACCGAAGCTGTGTAAAAATGTCCACTGCCTTTCTCTCTCCCCGAGATTCTTCAGGAAACCTCTGTTACAGCCCCTAGGGTGACGTGCACCCAATAAAATTCTATCATGTCATACCCTCCTTCTTCAAACAATAGCTCACTTTTCAGTAAGAAACTGTATCCACTAATTTCCTGCTTATTCAAGTTTTGTTTCTTTAGCAAGGACTGTGAAAAGCACAGAGAAAGAGAAAGGAAAAAAAAAGTTCTGAATGTCTGTTTAAAATGACTTTCAGACTGCCTCATTTTGCACTTGGAGAACACATTATGATATTAATAAGTTAAGATCATGTTAGTATTATTAATTATATTAGTTCATTAATCCTCTAATGTGTCTCCTGCAACAGAGGCATTTCAGGAGAAAAAAATGGTGCAATTGCTTGTACCGCATTATAGCAATACATTGATCTCATGCAGTGGGGCTGCACTCCAAAGATACGCTAAATAATCCTACAGAGAGCACAGAGTCTATGTAAACCCCCAAAGATCTTACTATGGCTGATACTGGGATCTGGTATCCGTTTATGGTGAAGGCGGTGTATTGGGAACCGAGTTTCTGCAGCATTCAAGATGGGCCTGCCACTAGGATCTCGGTCTTGTCATCGTTTAGACATAGGTAGTTAGTTTCCATCCATGATTGTATCATGGAAAAGATTTTGTTAAGCAAGCATGTGTCTTCTTCATAGCAGCCTGACAAGGGGAGGAGGGTTTGGGTGTCATCTGCAAAGTTGGTGTAGGATATGCAAATTTCATGTAACAAAAACAGGTTTTGTGTATATGTTGTAGAGGGAAGGGGAGACGCAGGAACTTTGGGGGATACCACAGGGGATACGGGTGGGGGGGGCACTGGCAGTGTCTCCGAAGACTCACATGATTCTGTCTTCCAAGAAGCAAGCTATCCAATATGTGGCATTGGGGGAGAAATTGGCTGAGGTGTTGAGGTGTAACATAGAGTGGGGTGTTCTACAGGGTTGAAGACAGCCGATACGTCTATCAGGAGAAGGATGGCTGGTATTTCCTCATCTCTTAAGGAATCAAGTTGGATTTTAAGTTCTAATAGTGCTGTTTCTGTACCATGGCCAGGACGAAATCCTGATTGCTGCATACCTAGGATGTGGTTTGTTTGTTTGTTTGTTTGGTTATTTATTTTGTATAGTGTACCAAACCCAAGGGTAACTGGGTGCAAGCAATGCAGGAACTTGTTAAGCTTAAGTTACAAGGATATACAGTTTGCAGAAATGTCAACTCACATAAGTTACAAGAATTGCAAGAATTACTTGAGTTATAATAATATACAGTTTGCAGTAGTTTCAAATTACATGATTTACAAATTACAAGTTACAGCAGGTACATGGTGGTCAATGCAAGAGAGAGCAGACAGCATGGGCATATATATGGACTGAAAGATCATAGTAGTAGTTTAGAAGGGATGTTGTGGCAGGTAGTTAACGTCACACAATAGACTGGGTCCCAGGATGCCTACCATTGGTTCTCAGCCATTTCTGAATGTTAAGTCTGAAACTAGGGTAGGTTTGGTCAGTGTGGAGTGTAAGCAGTAGTGAGATCCATATTTGAGCTGCCATAACTGGGAAGCTTCTGCTGCCAGATTTGGTTATATTGAATCGCAGTACATTGTGGCAGAATTAGTTAGCAGTCCTGGAGGGGCGATTAGAGGTTTTCCTGTTATGTGGTTGGTAAGGTAGAGTGGGGTGGCGTTATTGAGACATTTGAAGGTGAAGGAAGTTGTTTTGAGAAGGATTCTGTCCTTGATTGTCAGCTAATTATTTTTTCTTCTGTGCTCAGAAATATGATCTTTGTTTGGAACTTTTAAGGCTGTTCTTAAGGTATTGTTCTGTAGGGTCTGGATCTTGTTCAAGATGTATCTGTTAGTGCCCATGTACAGGGCATTACAGTAGTCCAGTCTTGAGAGTATAGAGCATTTGCTAAGGTGATGCAGCTGAATGGGGATAGGTACGGTCTACAAGCCCTAATTAGCTTGCATGTGTATGCTGATGTCGAGGCCAGAGAGTTAACTTGTTTGCTCACTGATAGGGTGGAGTCAAGGAAAAAACCTAAAGTTTTTACTTCTTTTATGACCATTATAGTATTGCCACCAATGTCAAAAGATGAGTTGTCAGAGTTATGTTTTTTAAGGTTGGCCGTGATTCCAAGGATCAGGAGTTCAGTCTTATCGTCATTCAGGCAGAGGCCATGTGTGGCCATCCATGCCTGAATGAGAGATACATCTTGTTCACAAGCGCCGTGTCGCTGAGGTAATTGCCCAAAAGGGGTATCAGGATCGGGGTGTCATCTGCATAGTTAGTGCAAGGGACACCCAGTTTATCCAATTTGTCAAACAACGGCTTTGTGAAGATGTTGTACATGGGCGAGACGCACGAGCCCTGTGGGACGCCACATGTTATGGAAATTGGGTCTGCTGAGTCTGAAGGGGAGAAGACTTGCATAGTTCTATTGTTTAGGAGTGATTGGACCCAGGCTATTGCATCCTTAGAGAAGTGAGCCACCGAGGCAATGTGGTTACATAAAACTTCATGATGCACCAGGTCAAAGGCAGCTGTCAGGTCAAGGACGAGTAGCATGGCGGTTTTCCCTTTGTCCCTAAACTCCTCAATTTGAGTCTTCAGGTCAATTAGGGCGGTTTCAGTGGCAAGTTGTGGCCTGAAACCTGATTGTCGGACGCCTAGAAGGTGATTGATTTCAAGGAATTGCTGTATCCAGAGATACGTTACTCTGTCAAGTATCTTGAGAAGCAAGGGTACCATCGTAATAGGCCTGTAATTAGTTGGAATGGATGGGTTTAATGTTTTATTTTTAGTAGACGTAAGACCCATGATTGTTTCAAGTTATTTGGGACAGTGTTGGTTGAGAATGATGCATTAATAAGTTTGTAAATAAATGGATCCAGGTCTTTTGTTGCGTCTTTGATTAGTTGTGCTGGGCACTTGTCGCCCTGGCATCTTGAGAGTTTCAGCGAATAGATAATTTTCTCTACCTCGAAGGTAGAGACTTTGGAAAATTTGAATGGATCTACTCTGTTAATTGAATCCTCAAGGATTGGGTTTTGATTGTCCTGTTTGGGTCGATTTCTTGTTGGCTATCTTGTCTTGGAGAAGTACTATTTTGTTAGCTAGCGTGTTCTGTATTGGTGCACCAGTTTTTGTCTTTGGCTATGTTATCAGCTGGTGGGATTGGGGCCTCCATTTCTCGTAAAATGGTGAATAGCTCATTTGTGTTAGATCTAGCTTTGGAACACCTATCATTGTATAGGTCTTTCTTTGTGCGTATTATTTCTTTTTTATAGTTGTCAGCAAATTTCATGAAAGTAGTTTTGTTTTCATCAGTGGGTGAGTGGCGCCATATGACTTCCAGTTTTCTCTTTTCCAGTCTAAGGATTTTTAGGTGTGGGGTGAACCAGACATTCACGTGTGCCCATGGTTTGCTTTTCTGTAACTTGAGGGGTGCAATGTGGTCTAAAGCTTTGGATATGGTATTGTTGTAGGCGTGTCAACTAGGGTGTCAGGGTCAGATGCAGATGAGAATGAGTTCAGAGAAGGGAAGATGAGTGGAATTGATCTGTCGGTCGTGTTAGATTTGATATGGGCTTGGATCTGGTTGTATGCTGCTCTGTCTAATATCTTCTGGAGGAAAGGTGCTGTCTTTAAGGGGCAGTATTTATTTGGCGCTGCAGGGTCCAGTGATGGTTTCCTAAGTAGTGGGTGGACCTGGGAGTCCTTGAGGCACACTGGAACAGTGTTGTTAGCAAAGGAAGCATTAATACATTTGGTGATGAATGGCACCAGGTGCTCTGATCAGTCTTTGTTGGCAGCTGCCGGGCAGATGTCATCCTTACAGTTGAAGGGTTTACGGTTATTTAGGATGTTGGCTATTTCAGCCTCAGATCATTGCATGAATTTGAAGGCAGGTGCCGGGTGTACTTTGGGGGGTATGGAATGGTAGGGGGGTTGTTTTTTTCTCTGTTTCTGTTCAATTTATTTCTGGAGTAGGGAGATTTTCTCATGTATAGTGTTCTGAATGTTTGTGCACCACGTTTCATATTTGTCAATTGGATTAGGGATTGTGGTGGGTGTCTCAAGTTCCCTGAGGATTTTGAACAATTTCTGAGAGTTTGAGTTGGCATTCTCAATTCTAGTGTTGTATAATTGGGCTTTTGCAGCTGTGATAGCTTGCTTGCGTTGTTTGGCGATTTTGCTGAAGGCCATTTTTAGCAGCTTTGTGGGCTGTTTTTTTTCCAATCAGCTTCTGCTTGTCTTTTCTTACTGCACAAGTTTTTAAGGTCTGTGGTGAACCAGGTGTTGAGGTGGAAGGTGGGCTTAGTAGCCTTGCTTGGGCTGACAGGTGCAACCAGGTTGATAGCATTAGTGAGGGTGATGGCATATAGGTCAGCTAGGGCTTGGGGTCAGTTACCTCCAGAGGTACTGAGGTAAGGACTTGAGTGAGGGGAGATGGAGTCTTTGGTGATTAGTCTCGAGCTGCAGGATAGAGTAGGTGGGAGTGTAGGTGGCAGGCCGATGGGTTGTTTAAGGAATGGGAAGGATATGCTGATGAGTTGGTGGTCCGACCATGGGCATGGGTTGATGGAGGTGATGGTGATCTGGCTGTTCAGGTCAGCTATCCACACAAGGATTCTGCCTTTGTCATGGGTGGGAGAGGATATGCAATGTGTGAAACCAAGGTCTGAAAGTGCATTTGCTGCAGTGGTGGCTGCTGCGTCAGAGAGATCGTGTAGGCCCAGGTGGAAGTCACCTAGGATTATGGCTCTTGTGGTGGATTTTATGTTGCCTCCAAGAAGGTGGTTGATATGTTCCTCACAAGTGACTGTATGTCTTGGTTGCCAGTAGAGAATGTGTGGGGTGATGGAGTCTGTGGGGAAGTGGTCAGTGTTAGTGCGAGGTGTTCACAGTGTTCCTCCGTGGAGTTGCTACAGAGTCTAACTTGAAGGGACTCTCTATAGATAAGGGCGAGGTCACCCCATCAGGAGTCTGGCTTGTCACAACTTATGATGGTGCAGACTGGTGGAGGGTGCAGGGCTGGAAGCTTGGTCAAGCCATGTTCTGTGATGGCTAGGAGGTATCCTTTTTGGGCAGTGATTATATCATTTGTATCTATGGCATGGGTGGGTATGACCTAACATTAATAAGGGTAAACTGGAGTGGTTGGGATGTTTGAGGGAGTGATTCTAAGAGTGGTGGCAGCAGTTGTTTTTAGTTTTGCAGCCATGGGTCCTGATGTGGTAGTGAGGTGGGGCTTGTTTCAGACTGGGTTGGAATGGTGGTGTGAAGATAAAGTGGTTGGTATTTTTTATTTGTGTGGGTGAACTTGGTGCTGACTTAAGAGTGGGGCCTGTGTTGGTGTTTGGGAGAGGTGCTGCTTGGTGCTGCATCTAGCGCTCAGGTACGTGTTTCTGAAAAGGTAGAGAACGGGAGGTGCATGGGTGTGCTCCTTGTGGGGTGAGCGCACAATCTGGCGTTCCTTACTGAGGTGAATGATTGAGGAGGTGTATTGCATGGATTGATGTATTCATGTGAGTGTGTTGGAGTTGGTTTATAGAGGAGCTGCGGGCTAGCTCCTTGGGTGGTGTGGACCATTGACACAAGGTGGGGATGGGGGTGTGTGGCCGACCAGCCATGGCATGTGTAGCTGGGGAATGAGAATGAGTGGTAGAGGGCTGGTGTACCTTGTGGTCTGTAGTCAGGTATGGGACGAGTGATATAGGTGTGGCTTTGTAAGGCAGACAGTGGGACTTGAGTGGATGCCTGCAGGGCTCATGGAAGATTCATGAGCATGTCTTGGTAAGAGGAGCTAGCGAGCGGGCTCATCTCTTCATGGGCAAATGCAGATGTTTCCTCAGCGGGATAGAGGGACAGCCACTTGTTATGCTGGGGAATTGGTGGAATTTTACATTGTCAGAACATGTGTGTGTGCGGTGGGAGGTAAGGAGGGTTGCATGCACAGATTTGGATGCGCCTCATGCCATGAGTGGGAAATCGATGGTGAAACTATGTGAATTATAGTGATCCTTTTTAATAGAATCAGGAGTAGCAGCAGGATGGAGAAAAGGGGTTGGGCATGACAGGGAGTTTGGCGTGAACATGTGGCAGGCTGCAAGACATAGTGAGACAATAGGTGAGTGCCAGTGGTACTTAGAAGTACGTTAGGCTAACCTTTGTTTTCTAGGATGAGGCATGAGGTACAGAGTGCAATGGCAAGGGTAAATGGCGGCAAGTAGCAGACAGCTGCAAAAAGCTCCTGCTGCCTTAGAAGCTTGCATTGGAATGATGTTGGCTCGACCGTCCAGCAGCCAAGGCTTGGGGTACAGGAAGCAGATTCGACCAATCAGGGCCATCAATGGAGGTGTTTGCCTCTTCTGGGAGGATGTTTCTTGTTGTTTCTGCAGCAGCCATCTTGGGAAGGGGTGCTTCATACCCAAACAGAGTCATTTCCCTGGGGGGGGGGCTGCAAGCTTTCTTCTGTTGGATGGGGCGCAGAGAGCTGCAGGCAGCTCCTGCTGCCTTAGAAGCATCCCTTGGAATGATGCCGGCTCCACCATCTGGCAGACCAAGGGCTGGGGCACAGGAAGCATATTCAACCCTTCAGGCCCATTGATGGAGGTATGTGCCTCCTCCTGGAGGAAGTTTCTTGGTGTTTATGTGGTGGCCATCTTGGGTAAGGGTGATTCATTCCCAAACCCAATAATTTTCCTCGGGGAATGCAAGCTTTTGTGGGCTGGATGGGGGTATAGCACAGCTGCAGACAGCTCCTGCTGCCTTAGAAGCATGCCTTGGAATGATGCTGACTCCACCATCCGGCGGATGAAGGGTTGGGGCACAGGATGCAGATTTGACCAATCAGGGTCATCATTGGAGGTGGGTGCCTCCTTCTGGAGGATGTGTTGTGTTGTTTCTGCGGTGGCCATCTCGGCCATCATTGACTAAACCATGTTCTACTTCAAGGTTACATTTTAGAATGTATTTGCAGTTTAGACAGAGAGTTAACAGTTTTTCTACTCCAGCTGTTTTGGAGATACATGTTTCTATGCTATTTAGTTGTGTTGTCGCTTGCTGATGCATAGTGAGTGTCATGCCATGCCCTTCTAGGTTTTCTGTGGAGCTGATATGAACCACAAATAGCATTTATTGTATCACTGAACTGGCTACAGGTTGCAAGGTTGGCATTATGCACATGAATTTTAGAGTTAATTATTCCATGACGTCAGGGCCAGATATCTGCTGTCCATAAAACTCATTGATTAGTCCATTTTCTAAGGTGAAATTTGCTTCTTTAATAAGCAGAGACGTTCTAATGATTTTTAAAATGTTAACATAGATTTGTTTTGAAAACTGACGCATGCTTTGAGTAAATGCTCTGTAGTGAAAATGCCACTACAGATTTACATTCCCACTGCTGCTGTGTGTATTATAGCATTCCTTATGCCCTAATATTTTGAATATGTGTTGGCCTTTCAATGATATTAACTATAGTTAGTCTCCAAAAACAATAATTTGTTTTCCTCCAAACAGTTTTTTGCAGTAATCTTCTGTAACTTCTTGCATTCTCAGATGAATATAAGCTAGCATCATTGTTCAAAATCATGTTCACTTCATCAACTAGGAGGACTTTCATGTGTTCCATAATTCTGTGTACTAGATGTAGTGGTGTAAATTTACACCCCCTGTGTTGTAAGCAGCTAGACCTGTGGGGCTCTTACAAAAACTGAAAGGTTGTTATTTGTTAACTCTTCTACACATTTCCTGATTATTTTAATTAGGAAGGGTTTGCCGGATCTAGCTTAATTTCGTACATACAAGAGCAGAGGCTCGTAATTGTTACAGCTACAAGTCTTAGTTTCATGTTCTTAGTCCATGTTCAATTTCTTCAGTGACTTCCACATAAATGGTGAGTTGTTCATCATTTATCTGGGATTTGAGCACTGACAAATATTCTTCAGATTGTTTAGATTAATACATGTTGTTTGCTAACTTAATCGTCGCTGTTTCTGTTTCATTTTTAATGAGTGGTTCTCCAACTGGTTCTTGGCTTCCTGTAAGAGAATGTTGACTGCCACCAGGAGTGTCTTTATCTAGTATAGTTTCAATGTGTTTGTCTTGTTGGCGTTCATTATCCAACATTTGTTTGTATTGCTTAAAATTATCATTTGTTATACAGCTTTTCTTTTGCCTTGAATACAGCTTCAAATGGGGCATAGTCACTTAACAATTCTTCCTCTTTTCTCCAAGTTTTAAATAGTTGCAGGAGAGCCATGTAATTAAGTTATCTATGCTGTGGAGTTTTTAAAAAAGATAGCTTTACATGATTAATTAAACTGGGCCTGCTAAATTTTACTAGGCTCCCTTCACATGTTGAGACAGAATATTTGCTAGTTCTCTCATCTGGCAGTACTTCTGTTTGGATAGTATGTGTGAATGAAATTGCTTAAATAAATATCCTCGCTGATGGGATAATTTGTGCCTATTGTTTCTAGCTCTTGGTAGGATTTTAGTGCCCTTTTTCGTGAGGATGCTGGACCAAGATTTAGCCAGAGAATTCTTTCATATTTCCCATTTAAGGATGTTCCTGTTAAACAATCTGCAGCTTAGTAAGATCAGCATTCTCAATGTGACAGCATTTTGATACCAAAGCTATGCAATTTTTATGACAGGGTGTTGTTGGATGAAATGTCATCCCAAAGGTCTTTTAGCTTAGTCTTCTCAGCTTTGGTGAAATAGGCTGTCACATAGCTTGCAAATGCATTGCAATTATCTGCAATGTATTGACTGTCTATATTTGCATTCCACAAGAGGGTCATGATCACATTATAATCAGTGATGTACTTGAATGCCCCATCTTTTTTAATGTGGTAGTTGTTTTTAATGGATTTCCCTTTTACAAGACATCAACCTATTTACGTGTCCTTTGGTGGAAACTGGTGTAGGGAGGCCAAAGCAACATTAGGTGTATTATTTTCCTCTGTTTTTATATTAACGTCAGCAGTATTTGTGCCACATTTCTGTCTTTGGAAGCATACGATTTGTGTACCTAAGTCAGAGTGTGTGGTTTCTGAAGGGATGCCACTGGTAATGTAATGTTGAATACATTGTATACCAGTGGACTCACTAGTATGGCAATATTTGGGATTCTCTTTTATCCACAAAAGCATGTGGATGTTTTGTGTTCCTCTGGATTGAAAGTCCCATCTCCAAAAGAAGTGTTCTACTTCTCTGAGTGGAGGGGTAGATTTATTGCAGTTGAAGTGCAGCATGGAAAAAAAGCAATATTGAAAGTATCTTGAAACATGGACAGGGTGAAGAGAACAGAGTTCTCCGGGAGTATTTATGTCTACCCCTTCCTTATTTTGGTTTGCGTGTGTAGGAAGTCATGCTAGTTACCCCATACATATTCTGCACAACTGAAAGCAGCAAACAATGTGGCACAGCATAGGTTCCTTAGTTTACAACGTACATCAGGGTGACATCAGAACCAGTATTCTTTTGTACCACACATGTTTGCCTAGAGATTTGTGATATTTGACTGAAAAACTTCATCTTTGTTTTTTATCTTTTGAAAGAGATGGGTAGCTCACATGCTTAAGACATGAGATCCTGTTTTAATGTGTGTGCAACTCTTTAGCATAGAGCTGCTAGTTCGCTTTTGAACATGAGGTGAAAAATGTACACTTTGTATTTATTTATTTGTATAGTGCGTCAAGCCCAGAGGCAACTGAGCGCTGTTCTTATATTTTACACAGTTTTACAATTTATCAGCTATTTATAAATACATAGTGATATTACAGGTTAATAGTCATAGCAATGGACACAATACACATATATGAACAGTACTAAAATAGGGATCATACATCGATACAGATAATGGCATAAACTATACAGACATATATACAATGGTGATTGAGGTAATGTGTGATATGGGGTAGGGATTAGGAAGGTTGTGATCCTGGTTTAATAGCCAGGTTTTGATCTTATTACGGAAGACCATGAAGGAAGGTTCTGCCCTTATGGAAATGGGGAGTGTGTTACATTTTTTTGCCGCCATGACTGGGAAGCTGACCCCGCCTGCTCATTGTTGGTTAAAACGCGGTAGGGTGACACAATGTGACTGGGCAGATCTACTAGGTCGCACTGATGTAGGTCGTGATATAGTGTCACAAAGGTATTAAGGTGCCTGGTTGTGGAGGCATTTGTGTGTTATTGAGAGTGATTTAAAGGTTATCCTGTTCTTGATAATCAGCCATTTTAAGTTCTGTCTAGCTGTTGTAATATGATGTTTCCTAGGGCTGTTGCACAGTGATCTGACTGCATTATTTTGCATGACATGCATTTTGTTAATATTGTATTGGGATGTTCCTAGGTAGAGCGCATTACAATAGTCTAGCTTTGATAGTACTAAGGCTCTTTCCACTGAGATACAGTTGGTAGAAGATAGGTACGGATGACAGGCTGTAATGAGCTTACATGTGTATGATGTAGCTGAGGCTAAGGCATTTGTCTCGTGAGGGACAGTGTGGAATCAAGGTAAATACCAAGTGTTGTCACATTATTGGCTACTTTAATAATGTTACCATCAATATTAAATGCTTTGAATGAAGGTCCTAACTTATTCAGTTTAGTTGGATATCCAAGTAGGAGTAGGTCGGTTTTGTCGACATTTAGACATAAACTATGCTTGGCCATCCATGTTTGTATAGTGCTGTATACGTCATTCAACGTTTTACTATCTACAACGTAGTCACCAGTGATGGGTATGAGTACCTAAGTGTCATCCACATAATTAGTATACGTGGCACCCAGGTAATTCTACAAATGTGTTCTACATTTTGTCTGAATCTTCGGTCTTCAGAAACATTTGTATAGAAAGCTATTCTGATGCTCTAATTTGCATGGCCCTTTCATCATATCGTACTCCTTTTCCTGCAGGAAATAGTAGAGGAAAACAACATGCTTCTACACTTTTATCCCATACGCTCATTGGTGATCATTTTGCTTGATGCACTTGATATGTTTATAATGCATCTTCTATAGTGTCATTGGAATGTAGTGGGTGAATTGTATGTTGTTCTAAAATGTTGGCTGCAGTAACACGATCCACACTTTCAAATCCCTAGTTTGGGGAGAATCTCCAATTAGTTGAGTGGTTTCTTTTAAGTTTTTATCTATGTTTATATCTCTGCAGTACCCCATCCTCTAATTTTGTTTAAATCAACTAGTTGTTGATTTAAACAAATCAAAAACCATATGATGCGTAAGATGGTGCCTGATACATTCAGCCGCTGAATCTTGGGGGATACTGGTATAGAGGCTGTTAATATCCATAGTGGCTAATATGTCTTCAGATGGATTACAAGGTTGATGTTCACATTTACTGATGGTCGACATGGTGTCTCGCAGGTATGTCTGTGTTTTCTGACTCAGAGGCTTTAAGAAGAAATCAATGAACTTCCCGATAGGTTCCAGTATTGAACCACATCCCGACACTATGGGTCGTCCTGGTGGCGTTGTCTGGTTATTATGGAGTTTCAGTAGGCCGTAAAATGCAGGGGTCCGCCCTTCTGAGTTGTTCAAAAAGATTTCCTCTTTGCCAGAGATCCAGTTATTGACCATAGCAAATTCTGTTGTCTCTTTGATTTTCATTTTTATTTCTGCAGTAGGATCTTTGCACAGCTTTTTATAGTTGTCCTCTTCATTTAGGAGTAACAGCACCATTTGCTTGTTTTGATCTCTGCTCTGCACTACAACTTCACCTCCCTTGTCTGCTGCATGGGTCTTAATGAGGCACAACCCCAGAGCCACTTTTAATGGCCCCTCTCATACTGCCTCTCCTAGCCTGTAATGTCAGGCCACACACGGTGTGAGCCCTTTTTGGTCATATGGCACCCTAGGCTATTGGTTTAATTTCCAATATGTCTTGGGGTGTCCAGCATGCTCTGTGCATATTCTAGGGTAGTCCATCCCACCCCACACAGGACATTGTGACATAGCCATTATCCTGGCACCGTTGCCCCATTGAATCCCCTCTAACCATCACCTCGAAACACGAGTGGGGTACCCTGCCCTGTTGTGCCTCCCCCACAGTGTAACACGTACCCCCAGCGGCGCCTACAGCAGGCCTTTTCCTCTGCTGAAGCTCACGCCGGCATTAGGAGACTAGTTCCGTTCACCGTGTTGTTAGCATTTGGTTGCCATGACTCCGCTTCCATCTCGCATGCGCGTAGGTGCAGCATTCTTTTTACTGCACCTGCGCACTAACATCCTGTGGAACACAGCTCCATTCTGTGATCCAGCTAGCTCCCGAATCAACGCACTTACAGCGGCTCCTGAACGGGTGGTACAGAACTCTTTTTTGACAGCCTGCCAGTGCTAGGAAAACTGTTTTTAACACCTTGCTATTACTGTGTGCACTCGCGGACCAATCTTTCTGCATTTCTTTTTCGATCCCACAGACTCGTGCAGCACCGCTCTTTTACCGCGCTCCAGCACGCATTTCCAGTATGCACATCGTCCAGTAAACACAGATGTCCATGCTGGATTTTCATTTCACAATCTCAAGGTACCTTCCGCCTTGCTCTCATTTTCTATGCAATCATATGTGACTAGTTCATGTCTTCCTGTAGTGGAGAAATACAGGGGTCAATCACTCATTAGAGCCCTGCTCTGTTTTTCCCTCCTTTACCCAGCTCTTAGCTGCAGTTGAATGCACCACATCCCAGATGAGGAATTCATCAGATTCCAAACATCCTTAGCCCCTGGCTTCCACCTAGGACCCAGTCCGGTGTACAGTCAGTACTAGACCACCAATAGGAGTAAACTAGTGTTTTTAACTATTTGGGTCCTGTACCTTTGACAATGACATGTTAATGTACATGGCTTTTTAACCACCACGCTTTTACATTATCTTTTATACACCATATGCAGTAACCTTAGTTCCCTTTATTTTCTACAGGGGACTCCTTTCCTTGGCTCCATGAAGAAGGCAGTGACCCACTGAAAGCCGAAACGTCCTGGGACACTTTCACCCTTTTGGTGTGGTTAGGTCCCCTCAAAATCTTAGTTTTGATTCATTTCAGTGACGTTGATCCATTATTTTGGTCACCCTTTAGCTTGGCTATGTTAGACCCTTCCAAGGTCTTCATTTTAGAGGAACAATAGGTTATGTTAGTTCCACTTTGATTAGGTTAACTTGTTTAAAACCTGCTGTAAAAACATGGTTTACAATGAGAAGAACAGAATGTATTAGAAGCAATAAGATGTCTTTGTATTTGTGTCTCTCTCTATCACTGTTACCATGCAGCATGCTCATGCATGAATTTGTTTTGGGCTTTGATCTATGCTTACCACTTACATTTGTTTGAATTGTGGTCTGTTATATGGGCGAAATGATTACACCTCTGTATATTGAACTCATAATCCCTTCACAAAGTGTTTGAATGGATGAGGACAGTTACTTAATAAAAGATGTACCTCCTCTTGTAAACAAGATAGCACATGTGGATTATTATTCTCCTTCACGTACACCTACCCTAGGATATGCATAAATAGTGCCACCAAAGGGTAGTGAATACTCTACAACGTTGATTTGCAATAAATAAGTTGCAATTAGCTCTGACTTCTACAGCCAGGACAAAAACCCTCTTTTTGTATACATTTATTTATAGCCCTTAGTCCTGGGTCTGTGTTGGGCTCTCCCTCCTGTGTATACTAAACACGTCTGCCACTCGAAGGCAGGTGGAAGCGTCCCCGAGCAGTATTAAAATGCGCACAAACAACAAACACATACATACAGCTACGCTGAATGTCCCATTTCTCGCAGCACTGATCATGGGACACCACAGGAGGAGGAGAATAGCCAGGCCCCGCATTTTTTTTGCCCAGGACCAGCCTTTTTGGGATGCCTGATGGCCAGGTCTATGGCAGGTATAGGTTTCCACCTCATATCATCCTATACCTGGTCCAGGAGTGGGAGGATGACCTCACATCACCCACCTTGTGCTCCCAAGAACTGAGCCCCTTGGAAAGGGTGCTCAATGTACTGCATTTCTTGGCCACTGGGTCATTTCAGCGGACCACTGCTATAGTGGGGGGGTCTCACAGCCCCCGCAGTCACGCTGCCTACACCAGGTGTTGCCAATCATGACCGCGCAACCCTCAGTCCGCAGGCACATATACATGCCCAGAACACCCTCCGAAAGGCAGGCCATGGTCCAGGACTTTTACAGGGTGGCACACTCCCCAAAGTGCCCGGTGCCCTAGATTGTACCCATGTAGCCCTATGTCCACCTAGGGCCACAGAGAATATCCACCGCAGCCGCAAGCACTGGCATACCATCAACGTGCAAGTAGTATGCGATGCACAGGGGATCATCACCTCTGTCAATGCTATCTATCCTCGTTCCACCCATGATAGTTTCATATACAGAATGTCCGCCCTGAGCCGGGACCTGGAAGCTGGGAAGCATGGCGACACATGGATCATTGGTGAGTATAAATACCTGTGCACATGCATGAATGTCACACACAGACAAATACACATACCAAACTAATGACAACCATTATCACCTCCCCAGCTGACAGTGCCTACCCCCTGAGCATCCACATAATGACGCCAATACGGAACCCCATCACCACACCCCAGGTAAGATACAACACAGCCCATATTGCAACCTGGCCCATAGTGGAGCACACATTTGGAGTGCTCAAGTCACACTTCTGCTCCCTTGACCGCTCTGGCGGGCAGCTACTCCATGCACCCCAGTAGTGTGCAGGATCATTGTGGCAGCATGTGTCCTGCACAACGTTGCAACATGGCGGGGCATAGCAGTGGACCTGGTGGTGCCCCCACATCTCCAACCACACGCACAGGTGCTGTGCATGGGAGGGGAAAGGGCATGTGGAGGCTGCCCAACTGATGCGCCCCTCACCTTTTGTGGCCCCCCAACCATGGCACAGATGTTCTAGTACCAATAGGAGGTTCAACCAACAATTGTCCTGGGCAACCTGGGTGAGCGGGCAAGGTATGTGATACAAACAGTACCCCTGTGCTCCTAAAAGACTGCCTGTGGCCCCTGAGGAAAAATGACGGGTCACACAATGCTCAGGCATCCCAAAAAAGCAAGAAATAGAGATAAGCGACCCCTGTAGCCCACAAGCAGTACGCTGTTGCAGCCAGGAACACAAAAAATGCATACGTGACCAACACGCAGGCTAGTATGACCGAAAAAAAATAGTACGCGACAAACAGGGACACCCGCAGTGGTAAAAATAGCGTTCACGACTCACCATCTGTCTTGCGTGTAGAAGAAGAACGCGTAGCCAACACCCACGCCAAAAGAAGAAGTATGCACTGTAGCCACTGTGAAGTAATCACGTGTGAACCCCAACATGTGGAAAACACACGCACCACTCTCTACGAAAAGCATGTACAGATTGATGGAAACCCACATCGGACCTTTAACCCATGCTGCTTACGCGCTAAGGGTCTTTCCTCAGAATTCACACAAACGTGCTGTTTTTCACGTGCCAAATCACTCCGTATCAAGCTGGCCATGCGACAACACATGGAAGACCACACTCCTGCTCAGGAGGCCGAATTACTGCCCCCCAGAGCCCTGAGCTGCCTCCCACGAGCCATCTGCTGCTGCCTGCCTGCCTGCTGCCACCGTGCCCTGCCATTTGGTGCCTACACATCAGCCATCTGCAAAGGTCCAGTTGCTGTGACCACCCCTGCTGGAACAGAATACTCCCCACTGGTGTTCCATCACTCCACAGCCCAGCCCCAGGACCCAGTTGCCCACCCACACCTGCCTCGGGGGTTGCCATGTCTGACAAAACACCATCCAGCACCAGTGGCAACCCCCCAGCAGAGAGGCAGAGGGCTGCAGCTTCAGTGAAAAGGAAGTTGGTATCCTGGTGGAGCAAGTTCTGGGGCATTATGATACCCTCTTCACACCATCGCGCGCCGACAAGTAAGGACGGAGGAGGATCTGGACGGACATAGTGGGTGCAATTAATGTGGAGGAGGTGGCACCCCACAACATCAAACATGTCCAGAAGCGCTAGGAGGACTACAAGTCCAGGTCCCTCAAGAAGGCCTGGTGCCTCTTTGACACAGCGGATGCAGTGGGGTGCCGGAGCCAGCTTACCACCCAGCAGGGGATGGTCCTGGAGTGCATTCGCCCGGTGCTTCACCACCAGATCCTCAGGATGCCATCCCATCTGGAGTCGAGCAGTAAGTGCCCATGCATTCCTGTTTAGAACAGTGAATGTTGCAGTGTGGTGGTACTTAGCTACTTGGCTGTATGTGTGACATGGGTCATGTATGGATGTGTGTGTTCAGGGACATGATGGTGCTGTATGTGAGTGCAGTCAGGCGTGACCCACATGGATGGTGTATGTGTCACAATGCATCATGCGGAGCAGCATTCCGATTGTACGCATGTATGCATGCCTGTGTCTGTACTTGGACATGTTTGGGGTATGGGAGATGGGTGCTGCTGTCATGGACATGCATGGTGTACATGTCTGTGAGTCTGAGTAGTGTGTGAGTGACTGGTAAATGCCATGGATGCATGACACATGTCTGTGATGTGTTTATCCACTGACACAGCCTAGTCATCCTTGTATCCACTGTGTCTTGGGGTATATGGGGCCAGATGCATGACCCTCCGGTGATGTGTGTGCATGTGATCAGCATGTCCCATGATGCATGTGAGTTTCAGACCACCATTGGATGTTTCTACGGTGCCTTGGACATGGAGGCAAATGTTTGTTGCATGTGTCATGCCTGTCCCTGCAT
This sequence comes from Ambystoma mexicanum, assembly GCF_040938575.1. Lineage (NCBI taxonomy): Eukaryota > Metazoa > Chordata > Amphibia > Caudata > Ambystomatidae > Ambystoma > Ambystoma mexicanum. The sequence continues at coordinate 362,926,043 of NC_090930.1, read as the reverse complement.
GCGTGTTGCCTGCACTGACCCATGTTTTGTGGAGGGACATGATGGAAGTGACGTTTGACAGTGCCACTCATGTGCTATTGCTTTGTGTCTAGGGAACTATTGTACAGTACCCTGATGCTTGTGTTTAATGTCTCCCTTTACACAGCGGAGAGTGAAGTAGAGGTCAGAGACGGTGCTGTGGAGGAAAGCGGCAGGGATGCCTCCACCGGCCAGCGACGCAATGCCCAGTCACCCTCCCAGAACATTCCATCATCCGGGAGCGAGGGGACTGGTGCTGCATCTGCCACTATGGCTGCAGCGGAAGGAGCGGGTGAGCCCCCACAGGGGCTTGCAACGGCAGAAGACAGTTTGGAGCCATCCAGGTTGATGGTGTGTACGGAGGAAGGGGAAGCCGCTACAGAGATGCACATGGGGTCTGGTGGGGGTGGTTCAACTGGTGCAAGTGGTGCAGTCCAGGGGCAGGAGGCAGCACAGGTCGCTGCGGAGGGGCCTGTGCATTTCACTGTCCCTGACACTGTGACTGCATGACCATGCACCAGCAGGGATGTCCCGTCCCAGGCCTGTCCGTAGGTAGAGAGGTCCTTGTCATCTGGCACTCCTCTACCTGTGGATGTGGGGACCCTTGTCCGGATTGAGTCCGTCCCGATTGGTGTTGCGTTGCACACACATGACATTTGTGATGCAGTGCGTGCTTCCTGGAGGGACCACGCATGTCATCACGAAGAGCTGTGTTCCAACGTGACCCAGTTGGGAGGGACCATGGTTGGGGGTTTCCTCTATGTGTCGGCCAGTCTTGTAGCCCTCTCCTCCTCTGTGCACACTATACGCCAGTCATTCTCTGTGCCGTCTTCCGGGCCCAGATGCCACCAGGGCCCCCTGTGGACCTGTCCCAACCAACGCAGCCAGCCGGTGGAGATCCCATCCCTGCCAAAGTCGGGAGACGGAGGTCCAGCGGGGCTGGCCACCCCAGCAACTGTACCCCAGCAGATGGAGGATGTGCCAGCATCACGGCACGTGCACGGCAGCCCCGGGGGATTCCATCAGGCCGGAAGCCGTCGTGGGGCTAGAGGCAGTTGCTTCGGAGGCAGCAGCAGGCTCAGTGTGGGAGGCATCATGGCTCAGGCCATCAACACCCCGGGGCAGGCATCGGCCGAAGGGCAGGAGGACCTCGGACTGGGAGTGTCTTGCATGTGTCAGCGTTTGGGCCGGCAAATAGGTGCGGAGAGGTGGGGGGCGGAGAGGGCACAGCTCACTATGGTCAGGGCATTGTGGCGGCCTGAGTGCCTCAAAGCAACTCGCAGGGAGTTGAAGGACGCCATGGATGCATCCCTGCGAGACCTCGAGGCCAGGGAAGAGGCCCGCCTCCGGAACATCAATGTGGAGTTTAATGATGCCCTGGCCCGGAACATCAAAAAGTGAGCTGTAAGACTTGCCCGCCGCCTTTGTACATAGTTCTTTAGGCTTAGGTTTGCTTTGTTTTATATATTTTTTGGAGTTCATTGACTTTGCTCCACTTTATGAATATAGTTTTTTATTCATAGGAATTTTTTGTAGGTTTCCTTTTGTTTTGGGATCATGGACCCTTTGGACTTGTATTGTATGTAGTTCAAGACTTGTACATACTTTCTTTTTTTACAATTCCCATGGATCAATGGTTTTCTTTTTTTGATTATTTAATTCAGATTGACATTGGCGATGGACCACTTTTCTTTTTTATGTCATGGATTTTTGTTTTTCATTGGATTTTACTTTTTTTTGGAATTGCTTTCATTATTTCTTAATTTGCAAGTTTGATTTTCATTATGTTATTTCATTATGTTTTTCAATACATTTCTTTTTACTTCATGATTGGTGTTGTGTACTATCATTGGTTTTGTGCATGTCTCAATGAACATTGCCTCAGTCATGTGTTGCCACTGTGTGGCTCTGTTGTGCATTTATGCATGACCATGGTGGTTCTTTTAAGACTCTCATGGCATGGGTAATTTGGGAGTGGATGCAGTGGATGGTTGCGTGCTTGTACTGGGGGGAAGGGGGATTTGGATGACATTAGGGCCATGGGTCTGTTTTGTTAGGAAACGTTGTTTGGTGGGCCATGTGTCGGGGCCTGCTGGCAGGTGCCCGTCAATGGTGGGTGGTGTGGGGGACATGAGTCGGGTCCCGCTGGCAGGTGCCCGTCAATGGTGGGTGGGGGGAACATGAGTCGGGACCTGCTGGCCGGTGCGCATCAATGGGGGTTTCCGACATGACTCAGGGCCTGCTGGCAGGTGCCCGTCACTGGGAGTTTGGTGGGTGGGGTGGGCGACATGAGTCAGGGCCTGCTGGCAGGTGCCCATCAATGGTGGGTGGTGAGGGGGACATGAGTTGGGCCTGCTGGCAGGTGCCCGTCAATGGTGGGTGGGGTGGGAGACATGAGTCGGGGCCTGCTGGCAGGTGCCCATCACTAGGGAGTCGGTGGGTGGGGTCGGTATTACATTAGTCGGGGCCTGCTGGCAGGTGCCCGTCAAAGGTGGGTGGGGTGGGAGACATGAGTCGGGGCATCCTGGCAGGTGCCCGTCAATGACGGTGGCTGAGGGGTTGTGGGGTCATGAGTTGGGGCTGCTGGAAGGTGCCCGTCACTGGGGGGTGGGGGACATCTGTCGGGGCCTGCTGTCAGGTGCCTGTCAATGGTAGGTGGGGGTGGGGGACATGACTCTGGGCCTGCTGGCAGGTGCCCGTCAATGGTGGGTGGGGGACATGAGTCGGGGCCTGCTGGCCGGTGCCTATCAATGGGGGTTTCCGACATGAGTCGGGGCCTTGTGGTAGGTGACCGTCAATGGTGGGTGGTGGGGGACATGAGTCGGGACCTGCTGGCCGGTGCCCATCAATGGGGGTTTCCGACATGAGTCAGGGCCTTGTGGCAGGTGCCTGTCACTGGGGGGTTGGTGGGTGTGGTGGGGGCCATGAGTCAGGGCCTGCTGGCAGGTGCCCATCAGTGGTGGGTGGGGAGGGGGACATGAGTTGGGGCCTGCTGGCAGGTGCCCATCAATGGTGGGTGGGGTGGGAGACATGAGTCGGGGCCTGCTGGCAGGTGCCCATCACTAGGGTGTGGGTGGGTGGGTAGAGTGGGAGACATGAGTCGGGGCCTGCTGGCAGGTGCCCATCACTAGGGAGTCGGTGGGTGGGTGGGGTCGGTATTACATTAGTCGGGGCCTGCTGGCAGGTGCCCGTCAAAGGTGGGTGGGGTGGGAGACATGAGTAAGGCCTGCTGGCAGTTACCCGTCAATGGGGGTGGGTGGGGGCTTGGGGATCATGAGTTGGGGCCTGCTGGAAGGTGCCCGTCACTGGGGGGTGGGGGACATCTGTCAGGGCCTGCTGACAGGTGCCCGTCAATGGTAGGTGGGGTGGGGGACATGAGTCGGGGCCTGCTGGCAGATGCCCGTCAATGGTGGGTGGGGTGGGGGACATGAGTCGGGGCCTGCTGGCAGGAGCCCGTCAATGGTGGGTGGTGGGGGACATGAGTCGGGGCCTGCTGGCAGGTGCCCATCACTAAGGAGGTGGGTGGGTGTGGTGGGGGACATGAGTTGGGGCCTGCTGGTAGGTGCTCATCACTGGGGGTGGGTGGGATGGGGGACATGAGTCGGGGCTTGCTGGCAGGTGCCCATCAATGGGGGTTGGTGGGGGAATGGGGGGATATGAGTCAGGGCTGGCTGTCAGGTGCCCGTCACTGGAGGGTGGGTTTTTGGGGGACATGAGTCGGGGCTCCCAAGTGTATTGTGCCAAGTGGCTTGCCTGCGGGGCATGGTATGGGGTGTGGGCTGCCTGTGGGGCATGGACTGGGGTGATGGGCTGCCTGCGGGGCATGGACAGCGGTGTGGGGTGGTCCCCTGTGGTGTAGGCTGCCTGCGGGGCATGGACTGGGGTGATGGGCTGCCTGCGGGGCATGGCCATGGGTGTGGGGTGGTCCACTGTGGTGTGGGCTGCCTGCGGGGCATGGGGAGGGGGAGCACACCAGGGAGGGCACACACTGCCAAATCGCATGTGAAACTCCCCACATACCCCCGGAATACACGTACCCCGCTCGCACCAGTGAAATCACATGTGAAACACCCTGCGCACCCCCGGAATACACATACCCTGCTCGTACCAGGACTATCGCTTGTAAAAATCCCTGCACACCCCTGGACTACCGTACCACGCTCACGCTAGTGAAATCGCATGTGAAACTCTCCGGGCACCCCCAGAATACTCGTACCCCACTCGCATCAGCGAAATCACTTGTGAAATGCCCTACGCACCCCTGGAATAGATGTACACCACTTGCACCAGGCCTATCGCATGTAAAACTCCCCACGCACCCCCGGAATACACGTACCACGCTCGCACAAGGCCTATTGTGTGTGAAAGTCCATGCGCACCCCCGGAATACGCGCAGGCAGCCCATCCACCATCCGCATGGCCCACAGGCAGCCCATCACCCCAGTCCATTCACTGCAGGCAGCCTATCACCCCAGTCCATGGCCAGCAGGCAGCCCATCACCCCAAGGGCATGCACCGCAGGCAGCCCATCACCCCAGTCCATAACCCGCAGGCAGCCCATCACCCCAGTCAATGCACCGCAGGCAGCCCATCACCCCTGGGCATGCCACGCAGTCAGCCCATCACCCCAGTCCATGGCGGCAGGCAGCCCATCACCCCAGTCTATGCCCAGCAGGCAGCCCATCCACCCTCCCCATGCCCCACAGGCAGCCCACACCACAGGGGGGGCTTTTTACATGCATTTTACCAGACACCGCAGGGTACACGGATTCGGAGGGGTACGCGGGGAGTTTAACACATGATTTGGATGGCGCGAGTGGGGTACGCGTATTCTGAGGGGTGCGCAGGGCGTTTTATATCTGATTTTGCTGGCATGAGCGGGATATGCGTTTTCCGAGGGGTGCTTGGGGAGTTTTACACGTGATTTTGCTTGTACGAGCGGGGTACGCGTAATCCGAGTGGTGCGCAGGGAGTTTAACATGCGATTTCGCTGGTGCAAGTGGGGTACGTGTATTCCGAGGGGTGCGCTCGGAGTTTTAAACACGCTTTCGCTGGCATGAGCGGAGTACGCGTATTCTGAAGGGGTGCACAGGGAGTTTTCCACGCATTTTCGTGATTGAGGGGCTGTATGCTGGTCCACTGGCCTTTGCGCCATGTAGTGGATTTGGGCAATGTTTTTGGCAAATGGGGTGGGGTTGGGTGGCGTAAGTGGTACTGCTGCAGGGTCGCTGCGCCACTCTGCACCATGGCTGGTTAGGGATGTAAGTATCCATGAATACGATGTGTGCTAAAATGGGTTTTGGCGCACTCGGCTGGCGCAGACGGCTGCACGCGCACTGTGTGCGCCAGCCGCGTGCGCCATTTGTGCTACCCCCTATGTCTTGTGTAATTGCACACATTAAATGAATCATCTTAAGCTTATTGATTTAATAATATATGTTTTCTTAATCCATCTTGTAGTTCTTTTCCGAATGACCCAATGATTACTATTTGTAAAGCTAACAGCAATTTTGTATGCCCAAATGTTGTATCTTATATAGTGCTCATGGTGCACTAGATATGATATATGAGGGTCACAAAACGTGACTATTTAATTGGGTTTCATAAAATGCATGTGTTTTCTAACTAATTTTGTATTCTTTTTTTACAGATAGAAGGATATTACTGTATCTTCCCTTTTCTACATCCAGTGAACTATTTGCAGCCTCTCTACTTCCCACATTAACCATACGCCCACCTCTTTATTCATATTCAATTTACACATATGTAGGGATATTTTATTTGTAAACATATATGCATAACCGCGGCTACTGTACAGCCCAAAAGGGTGTTGAATTTTTGAGGCATGATCAACCACAACAACATCTGGTCGTCGTAGCTGCAGGTTTCATACTGAAAAGTACATGTTATGTATTCAAAGGCGTACTTTTAAACAATTATTTATTTCTTACATATGTATATATGTATAAAAACCCATGTGATCCCCCTCTAAATATCAGCTTGAAACCGCGACTATGAAAAAAGTCAATGAACTCTATCCGCAGTTATATTGAAATCGATTTTGGGATGTTTTTTTCATTTTGTATTTTCGTATTTTAGCACATTTGGAGTACTGCTTTGATATTATGAAGAATCTGCCATGTCTTTAAAATATATACAGAGTAATAAATGTATACATGTATTCATTTGTGTCTCTCCACAAAATGTTATAGCTGCGGCTATATGCATTGTGAGGTGATTGGTCTAACCATACTCATGTCCAATTACAGCAACAGCAGGGATGCATTGCCCTGCCTACGCAAGCACCGGTCATTGCACGGCGCACTGATCTACAGCTATAATAGGACTGTGCAGATGTGGCAATACAATGTCCAATTGAACTTTGTGGATTTGCGTGTGTGTTATAGTCGCGGCTCCCTGACACTGTGCAAAACTTAATCTAAAAAGATTGAATTTTACAGGGCGAATGGTAGAGAGCAGGGCAATAGAGGAGGCGATTAGGGGAGGGGGAGGTTTGGTGCAAATATTGGAGGCACTTGGTTAGTGTTTGGGAGGGAGTTTTGCCGAAGGCTATAAAACAAGCACCCCATTGGGTGTTGGTATACTCAGGGCATACACCGGCTGACCGTGCGTAGGTAGACGGATCAACGTATTTTGTTAGTTCATTGGATGTTGTCATACAAGAGGTTATATAGATATTCAGTGAATAAACCCTTTGTTAAAGGGACATTATGGTTAAGTTGCGCTACTAAAAACCTATGAAATTCAGTCAAAAACACTTTGTTAAAGGAACGTTATGGTTCCAAGTAAAACTGAAAAACCCTTGAAATTCACCAGTTATGGTAAGCTAAGCAACCATAACTCGCGCTACCACCGTGCACTTCTGAGACTAACATGCAGGACATCAAAGATTACATCACAAATGTCATTGATGACATCACTGATGACATCACATGTCTGGCTCCCTCTTTTTTTCCCTTACTGACATATGTAGGCTAATAACAGTCAGGAACTAAAAATTCAAAAAGTACTACATTTGTAGAATTATACTTCCAATAAGTTCTTACAGTAATTCACTTGGGGTTCACTCACAGCATATGAAACTGTACTTTCCCTTGATATGCTCATACTTATATACATTGTGCTCACACTACGTTCCTTAGGGTCTACTCACATTATGTGATAATTATACATAGGGACGTAGTAGTTTTGAAGCAGAACAATCATTTCTGTGCATGGAGATAATCAGTTAGGTTATGAAGATTGTCTGGTAATACTGCTGTTTTTTTGTTTACTTCATGCTCCCATTATATGCTGATATTTGTATGTGTTGTTGTCTGTGTTTTGTTTGCACTAATGCAATTATGTAGTAAGTGGGTTTTATTAGGTACTTAGTAAATGTTTCACAGAATAATAAACTCTAATATCTAATAAGAAAGCTTTTATCATTTCACTATTCCACATGGCAAGATTCTTAATATTAGATCTCCATCATGTATGCTGCACACAATGCCTACGGTTCTACATGAGTAGCTTAGTTTACTGGAAAGAACTTTATAATAGAATGCTATTTATATCAATGCATTACTAAATGCACTACGTACCTCATAACATTTACAGGGTAATTCATAGAATTTCGCACAAAAGTGGCGTAGTGATACCACATCACTTACCTGGGCTAGGGGGTGCTCCACTTCAATTACCTGGGCTAGGGGGCGCACCTATGGGTCCCGGCGCGCCCCATCCTGGCGCTGCTATCCCCGATACCGGCTGGGGGACCGCGGTCTTCTGCGGCACTCGGCGCTTCCGGGTTTCCCGTGTCTCGGGATTCGCGCATGCGCAGAAGGCCGCGTTTTGTCCTTCGCGCATGCGCGGTCCACGAGACGCTTGGGAAGCCACAAGCTTGCTTCCCAAGCCTCGTTCTGGGCACGGTAGCACCCGGGGACAGCACGGCTTGTGTTCCAAGCCTCCTGGGTGCTGCCGGCCCTATTTAAGAGACGGACTCTTGAGACTCACCGCGTCTCAACGCGGTTTGGTTTTGGATCGCGTTCCTCGCTCCCGCAGCTTCCCGCTGCCTTCCATCTTCCTTGTTTGGTTTCCAGTTCCCTCCAGTATTCCCTTCTGTTCCCTTGGGTCTTGGGGCCTCATTATGATCCAGGCGGTAAGTTACCGCCTGGGTCGTACCTTTACCACCATGGCGTAAACTACGTTTACGCCATGGTGGTTGGCGGACTTACCGCCCCATTCCGAGGTTGGCGGGGTGGTAAGTCCCCAATCCCCATTTACCCTTCCCCATTCCCATTTTTGCCCCATAGGGCATAATGGGAGTGGGGAAGGCGTTAATTACGCCACCGTAAATTACGGTGGCGTAATTAACATCAAGGTCCCTTAGCGCCATGGATTTTAACACCTGCTAAAAGCAGGTGTTAAAACCTCCATGGTGCTAAGGGACCTCGGAATCAGGCAGTAAGGGTCGGCGCTGTTTACGCCGCCGTAAACCCCTTACGGCCTGAGTCGTAATGAGGCCCTTGGTCTTTTCTTCCCTTGGTTTTCCCTTAGGCTGCCTTGGGTCCTCTCCTTCCCACTCCTTCCCTCTCAGCCTTGCTTCTGGTTCAGCCTTTTGCCTGCTGCAACATTCCAGGAGCCTTGCCGCTCTCAGCTGTGGACTATTATCCTCTGACCAGCCTTTTGCCTGCTGCCATCTTCCTTGAGCCTTGCAGCTTCTGCTTTGGACTATCATCTCTGCTCAACCATTGGCCCACAGCCATTTCTTGGAACCTTGCAGACCTCAATTGTGGACATTTGCCTTCAATCATCAGCCTACTTATGGAGTCATCTCCGAAGTAGTTCTTAAGCGAACAGTCTGCAAGAACCGCCCTCCCTGACAGTGCTTGCACGGTCTCGGCGCCACGAGAATTAGGGAGGTGCACACTTGTGGCGTTGGGAGCTGGTTCACCCCTAGCCCTGTTGATACCTGGGAGAGGGCTGCACCGGTTTCTCGCGCTACATCTTATGCAGTCATCAGTCGGACAGCCTGGCGTCCTCACCACGATCAACTACAGGAAGTTCAGGTACTCAGCGCCCAAGAGACGCTTTCCTTAACAGATTGAGACGCCTACCTTCCGACTCCGAGATGGATGAGGCTCAAGAACTTCGGGAGGAGATGCGAGTTCTTCGGGCCGAAATGACAGCACTCCGTCAAGAGAACATTGGTCTAAGACAGATGGTGTCACAAGCCTCTGTGGCATCACCTCAGGGTGAAGGAGCTATGTCTCAGACCGCGCCCATCAAGTTTGACAGTGATTCTAGACGTGTGGCAGAGTTTTGCAACCACTGCAAGATACATTTCCTCTTTAGAGCCTCCTATTTCAATTCTGACAAGGCCAAGATAGGATATATTCTGGGAAATTTGACTGGGAATGCCCTTGCGTGGGTCGCCCCTTTGGTGTCCGCCAATAGCCCCATACTCAATGACTTTGCAGCTTTTGAAAAAGCATTTTTGGAGGTTTTCCAATCACCAAATCTGGCTTTCACAGCCCAGAACCAATTGATGGATCTGAAACAAGGATCTATGGATACAATAGCCTACATTGGCTGTTTTCGTCAATTGGCAACCGATTCCCAGTGGCCTGAGATAACCCAAAAAACTTTGTTTCGAAGAGGATTGAGAGAGGAGTATAAGGACGAATTATTGCATATTCCAGAGCCTGACACCCTTCAGCAACTTGTTGAACAGGTTTTGCGCATAGACCATAGGTTGGCAGAACGGAGGGGTGAGAGACGACGAGCAGAGCGGATGTTCGCAAGACCACCCAACGCTCAGGCCGGAAATTCCGGGTCTTCGGACCCCGGTCCAGAACCCATGCAGTTGGGAGCCGTTAGGGGTCCGCTCTCCGAAGCAGAACGAAAACACAGAAAAGGCTTAAGACTTTGTTTATACTGTGGGGCTGCCGGGCATTACTTGGGTTCCTGTCCTCTACGCCCCCAAAGGAAGTCGGTAAACTAGAAGGCCTGTCGTCAGTAGGAAAGGCAACGACAGGTCCTGACTCGTACTTAGTCCTTTCCAATTCCAATTCCTTGCTCCAGACTATGCAACCGGCTGTTCTACTGGTTGTGAAGATCAAACTGTCATGGTTAGACAAAGAGGCAGAAGTTCTAGGCTTATTGGACTGTGGGGCCTCCGGAAATTACATAGACGAGACATTTGCAGCCTGTCATGGCATACCTTTGTTTCGCCCGGAGAAGTGTCCTGCCCGTCGAGGTGATCGATGGAACCCCTTTATCTTCAGGACCAATTTGTCAACAAACCATGTGCCTACATATTCAGATTAAGGAACATGGGGAAAGAATCACCTTGGATGTCATCAGATCACCCTCCTATCCTGTGGTCTTAGGATTGCCCTGGCTTCTTCACCACAATCCAACCATCGATTGGGGAGCTCGCACTTTGGATTTCTCCTCTGCTCATTTCCTCCGAAATTGTTGCGTGCCCGGCGTGTCTCAAAAGGATATCACTTCCATACCCCTCACGAGGGGTACTGGTCCTCCTGGGTTTTGTTCTCTGTCGCCTGTCCCTCTGGAATACGCCGAATTTCAAACCGTGTTCTCTGAGCCTGAAGACATACCACTGAATTTTTGACTGTTCCATAGAATGGTTTGGTTTTGGATCGCGTTCCTCGCTCCCGCAGCTTCCCGCTGCCTTCCATCTTCCTTGTTTGGTTTCCAGTTCCCTCCAGTATTCCCTTCTGTTCCCTTGGGTCTTGGTCTTTTCTTCCCTTGGTTTTCCCTTAGGCTGCCTTGGGTCCTCTCCTTCCCACTCCTTCCCTCTCAGCCTTGCTTCTGGTCCAGCCTTTTGCCTGCTGCAACCTTCCAGGAGCCTTGCCGCTCTCAGCTGTGGACTATTATCCTCTGACCAGGCTTTTGCCTGCTGCCATCTTCCTTGAGCCTTGCAGCTTCTGCTTTGGACTATCATCTCTGCTCAACCATTGGCCCACAGCTATTTCTTGGAACCTTGCAGACCTCAATTGTGGACATTTGCCTTCAATCATCAGCCTACTTATGGAGTCATCTCAGAAGTAGTTCTTCAGCGAACAGTCTGCAAGAACTGCCCTCCCTGACAGTGCTTGCACTGTCCCGTTGCCACGAGAATCAGAGAGGTGCACACTTTTGGCGTTGGGAGCTGGTTCACCCCTAGCCCTGTTGATACCTGGGAGAGGGCTGCACCGGTTTCTCACGCTACATCTTCTGCAGTCATCAGTCGGACAGCCTGGCGTCCTCACCACGATCAACTACCGGAAGTTCAGGTACTCAGTGCCCAAGAGACGCTTTCCTTAACACGTACGCGGCTGGCGCACAGTGTGCGCGTGCGAATGTCTGCGCCAGTCGCATGCGCTGAAATCGATTTCCGCGCACAGCGTATTCATGGATTTTAGCCTCCAAAACCAGCCGTGGCGCAGAGTGGGGCAGCGACCCTGCAGCAGCACCAGTTACGCCCCCAAGAACACCCTCGTGCAAGGAAAAGCCATCAAAATCCACAATTCAGTGCAAAGGGCTGTGCTAACCCTGGACCAGTTTACAGGGCTGCCAAACAGCAAAGCCAAGCGGGGAATGTGTATTACTGGGGTGCGCGTGAAGTTTCACACGCGAAAGGGCCTGTGCGAGTGGGGTACGTGTATAACTGGGGTTCGCGGGAATTTTCACACGCGATTTCAGCAGGGTACATGTATTACGGGGGTTCGCGGGAAGTCATACACGCGATTGGATCCGGGTATGTGTATTACTGGGGTGCGCGTGAAGTCTCACATGCGAAAGGGCCTGTGCAAGTGGAGTACGTGTATAACTGGGTTTCGCGGGAAGTTTCACACGTGATTTCAGCAGGGTACGTGTATTACGGGGGTTCATGGGAAGTCACACACGCGATTGGATCCGGGTAAGTGTATTTCGGGGGTGCGCAGGAAGTTTCACACGCGAAAGGGCCTGTGCGAGTGCGGTACGTGTATAACTGGGGTTCGCAGGAAGATTTACAAGCAAAAGGGCCCTGTGTGAGCAGAGTACGTGTATTATGGGGTTCACGGGAAGTCTCTTATGCGATTTCAGCAGGGTACGTGTATAACTGGGGTTCGCGGGAAGTCTCACACGCGATTTGAGCAGGGTACGTGTATAACTGGGTTCGCAGGAAGTTTTAAACGTGAAAGGGCCCTGTGCGAGTGGGGTACGTGTATTCCTGGGGTTCGCGTGAAGTTTTACACGCGAAAGGGCCCTGTGCGAGTGGGGTACGTGTATAACTGGGGTTCGTGTGAAGTATGACACGCGAAAGGGCCCTGTGAGAGTGGGGTACGTGTATTCCTGGGGTTCGCGTGGTTTTACACGTGAAAGGGCCCTCTGGGGGTGGGGTACATGTATTCCTGGGTTCGCGTGAAGTTTGACATGTGAAAGGGCAACGCCCGTGCGCGACACGTCACAGACGCGCTTACGGACTAAGGGCCTTTGGTCCAATGAAATCGCGTACGTGTGCTGACCCGCTTACGTGCTAAGGGCCTTTCCTCGAATTACACGCTGACATGCACATTTTTCACGTGCCAAATCACTCTGTATCAAGCTGGCCACGCATACACACACGGAATTACACGCTGACGTGCACATTTTTCACGTGCCAAATCACTCCGTATCAAGCTGTCCACGCATACACACACGGAAGACCACGCTCCTGCCCTGAAGTCCATTTTCCTGCCCACCAGAGCCCCGAGCACGCTCCCTCCTGCCATCTGCTGCTGCCTGACTGTCTGCTGCCCACGTGCCCTGCTATTTGGTGCCAGCACATCAGCCATCTGAAGGGGTTCAGTTGCTGTGTCCACCCCTGCTGGAACAGAAGACTCCCGACTGGGATACCATCGCTCCACAGCCCAGCCCCAGGACCCAGTTGCCCACCCACTCCTGCCTCTGGGGTTGCCATGTCGGGCACATCTCCATCTGGCACCACTGGCTACCCCCAGCCAGAGAGGCAGAGGGCCACCAGCTTCACAGCCACCGAAGTTGGTGTCTTAGCGGAGCATGTCCTGGGGCATTATGATGCCCTCTTCGGAACATCATGCACCAACAAGGAAGGACGGGAGAGAATCTGGGACAACGTAGTGGTTGCCATCAACGCAGAGGGGGTGGCAACCCGCGACATCAAGCACGTCAAGAAGCGCTGGGAGGACTTCAGGTCCAGGACCCTCCACAAGGCCTGGCGCCTCACGGAGGGGGGCCGGGCCTGCATGAGTAACATCCAGATGAGGGTCCTGGAATGCATAGGCCCAGCGCTCCACGCCCAGATCCTTCGGAGGCAGACCCGTCCGGAGTTGAGCGGTAAGTGGCCAAGCATGGCTGTGTGAGACAGGGCATGTTGCAGTGTGCTGCTAGTCTGATGCCTGCCTGTATGTGTGTCATAGGGCATGTATGGATGTGTGTGTGCAGGGATATCATGGTCATGCATGTGAGACCAGTTATGTGTGAACCACATGGTTGGTTCATGTGTTTTAATGCAACATGGGGAGCTCTATGCGGAATGCACACATGAAAGCATGGCTGTCTCTGTTCCTGGACTTGAAGGGGGTGTGAGGAATGGGTGCTGATGTCATGTTCTTTGTATGGTGCACGTGTGTGTGTGTGCCAGAGAAGTGTGTGTGTGACTTTGAAACGCCATGGCTGCATGTGACTTTGAAGGCAACATCTTGGTTTACAGGGGCCCTTCTACATGGATGTTGATGTTGATTGCAGGCGCCGGGACTGTTTCCTCATATGCGTTGTGTGCATTGACCCATGTGTTGTGGAATAACAGGATGGAAGTGACATTTGACAGTGCCACTCATGTGTTATTGCTTCCTGTCTAGGGTTTTTTGTACTGTACCCTGATGCTTGTGTTCTATGTCTCCCTCTACGCAGCGTCAAGTGAAGAAGAGGATGGAGACGGTGCTGTCCAGCCAAGCGGCAGAGATGCCTCCACTGGGCAGCGACGCAAGGCCCAGCCACCCTCCCAGGAATTACCATCATCTGGGACCGAGGGGGCTGGTGCTGCGTCTGCCACAACGGCTGTGGCGGAAGGGCCAGGTGAGCCCCGACAGGGGCTTCCAATGGCAGAAGACGGTGTGGAGACATCCAGGTTGGTGGTCTCCACAGAGGAGGAGGAGCCCGCTACTGAGCCGCACATGGGGCCTGGTTGGGGTAGTACCACTGGGGCAAGTGGTGCAGTCCAGGGTCACGGGCAGGAGGTAGCACAGGTCACCGCGGAGGGGCCTGTGCATGTCGCTGTCCCTGAGCCTGTGACTGCACCACCATGCCCAACAGGGAGGCCCTGTCCCAGGCCCGTCCGCAGGTAGGGGATAGTGCCATGTCATCTGTCCCTCCACTACATGTGGACGAGGGGTCCCACGAACGTATGGGCTCCGTCCTGGTTGGTGGGTCCCTACATGTGTCGCGCACTCTGGCGGACCTCTCCTCCTCTGTGGAGACTATGCGCCAGTCGTTCTCCACACCGTCTTCCGGACCAGATTCCACCAGGGCCTCCTGTGGACCTGGCCCGACCAACACAGCCAGCTTGGTGGAGGTCACATCCCTGCCACAGTCGGGAGTCGTTGGCCCAGCAGGGGTGGACACCACAACTGGAGACCAGCTGATGGAGGATGTGCAGGCACCATCAGACACGGCACATGGACAGCAGCAGCAGGAGCAGGCTCTACGTGGGAGCAATGATGGCTCAGGGCCTTCGACATCAGAGGGGCAGGCATCGGCCAGAGGGCAGGAGGACCCAGGACTAGAAGTGTCTTCCGTGTGGCAGCGGTTAGGCCATGCTATAGATGCGGAGCGGCAGCGGGCAGTAGAGGCACGGCTCACGATGGTCAGGGCGGAGAACTCCATGCGAGGGCCCTGAGGCGGGCCGAGTGCCTCGAGGCAATTCGCAGAGAGTTGCAGTAGAACATGTCATTGTCCCTGCGAACCCTCTGGGCCATGGAAGAGGACCACCTCCAGTACATTGAGCAGGAGTTCGATGATGCCCTGACCCGGGACATCCAAAAGTGAGCCATCGGACTAGCCCGCTGCCCTTGTAAATAGTTTTTAGAGTTAGTTTTCCTTTATGTTTTCCTTTTATTTGTGGTCAATGGACAATGCCACCCCAATTTGTATATAGTTATATTTTTAGGTAGTTAGGTAGGTAGGTTTCATTTGTTTGGTTGGGATCATGGACCCTTTACATCCTTGGACAATGGATTGTATATAGTTTAATCATGTTTTCTTTTTGTTGGTTGTGCATTATGGACATGGAGCAATGGATTTTTTTTCCCCGGACAATGGATTGTAAATAGTTGGACTATGGATTGATTTCTCTTTTATTTTTTTATGAACATGAAGCAATGGATTTTTTTTTTTACATTTCCTTTGTATTTGCGTTGTTGGAGGGTGACTTTTTTTCTTCAAATTTATATGGATTGGTTATCATTTTCATTCAATCATCTTTTTCAATTGCTTTTCATTTCATGTTTCATATTTTGGTATGCTTTTATTTCATTTTTGATTTCATGTACATAATACATTTTCATTTTTTTGTTACATGAGTGGGATTCGCTCATTGGGTTGATGCATGTGAAAATGTGGGTTTACACAAGCAATGCCAACCAGTGTATGTGTGTGACGGACATGTGTTGATGTACATAGTTTTGACTTTTGGTTTGTGTCATGAGATCAGCATTTCACTGCTGGGGGGTGGGGGTGCAAGGGGATGAGTGGGGGCCTGCTGGCAGGTTACCTGCACTGCTGGGAGGGTGGGGGTGCAGGGGGACATGAGTGGGGGCCTGCTGGCAGGTGCCCTGCACTGCTGGGGGGTGGGGGTGCAAGGGGACATGAGTGGGACATGAGTGGGGCCTGCCGGCAGGTGCCCTGCACTGCTCGGGGTTGGGGGTGCAAGGGGACATGAGTTGGTGATCAGTAGTGCAAGGTGACATTTGGCTTGGCTGGGGGGCATGTCCATGGTGGATGGGCTGCCTGCGGGACATGACCAGGGGTGCAGGGTAGTCCCCTGTGGTGTGGGCTGCCTGCAGGGGCCGTGGGGGGTGTAAAGGGAACATGCTGATCTCATGACACAAACCAAAAGTCAAAACTATGTACATCAACACATGTCCATCACACACATACACTGGTTGGCATTGCTTGTGTAAACCCACATTTTCACATGCATCAAGCCAATGAGTGAATCCCACACATGGAACTAAAAAATGAAAATGTATTATGTACATGAAATCAAAAATGAAATGAAAGCATACCAAAATATGAAACATGAAATTAAAAGCATGTGAAAAAGATGATTGAATGAAAATGATAACCAATCCATATAAATTTGAAAGAAAAACAGTCCAAAGTCACCCTCCAACAACGCAAATCCAAAGGAAATGTAAAAAAAAATCCATTGCTTCATGTTCATAAAAAAATAAAAGAGAAATCAATCCAAAGTCCAACTATTTACAATCCATTGTCCGGGGAAAAAAAAATCCATTGCTCCCTGTCCATAATGCACAACCAACAAAAAGAAAACATGATTAAACTATATACAATCCATTGTCCAAGGCTGTAAAGGGTCCATGATCCCAACCAAACAAATGAAACCTACCTACCTAACTACCTAAAAATATAACTATATACAAATTTGGGTGGCATTGTCCATTGACCACAAATAAAAGGAAAACATAAAGGAAACCTAACTCTAAAAACTATTTACAATGGCAGCGGGCTTGTCGACGGCTCACTTTTGGATGTCCCGGGCCAGGGCATCATCGAACTCCTGCTCAATGTCCTGGAGGCGGTCCTCTTCCATGGCCCGAGGGTTCACAGGGACAGCGACATGTTCTCCTCCAACTCCCTGCGAATTGCCTCGAGGCACTCGGCCCGCCTCAGGGCCCTCCGCATGGAGTTCTCCGCCCTGACCATCGTGAGCTGTGCCTCTTCTACCCGCTGCCGCTCCGCATCTATAGCATGGCCTAACCGCTGCCACACGGAAGACACTTCCAGTCCTGGGTCCTCCTGCCCTATGGCCGATGCCTGCCCCTCCGATGTCGAAGACCCCGAGCCATGGTGGCTCCCAACTTGTTGCTGCTGCTGCTGTGCTTCTGCCTGTGCCCTGGCTCTTGCTGCCTGCACATCCTCCTCCGGCTGGGGTGCAGTTGTTGAGGTGGCCACCCCTGCTGGACGTCCGACTCCCGATTGTGGCAGGGATGTGTCCTTCACCAGCCTGGCCGCAGGGTCAGAGGCAGCTCCACAGGGTACCCAGGTGATACATGGGTGGGAAGATGGCATGGAGTATGACTGG
Organism: Ambystoma mexicanum; assembly: GCF_040938575.1. NCBI lineage: Eukaryota > Metazoa > Chordata > Amphibia > Caudata > Ambystomatidae > Ambystoma > Ambystoma mexicanum. Next base: position 362,908,690 of record NC_090930.1, on the reverse strand, counting down.
GGCATAGGGTGTTCAGTTGAGGAGGGGGTCGGAACAAGGTCCAGAAAACGGAGGAATCCGGCCCTGGTGAGCTGTCCCAGTAGGTCAACGCAGTCAATGAGCCATCCGAGAAGACGTGCAGTCTCCTCATGAAAAGACTGCAGGTCAGCTTGCATGGCCCGTTGACGCAATGCCACCCTACCCAGGACAGGCTCAACCCGGTCCCGGATAGCCACGTCCGCAGAGAGAGGAAGGCCAGTTGTTGTAAGCGGATCCCCTCCCTGAAAACGGGTCTGGACATAGGCATCCCTGCTGGTGCGGGATGATGCAGTCACAGGATCGGGGACAGGATTACACATAGGCACCTCCGCGGTACCAGTAGCACCAGTGGAATCCCCACCTCCAGACCCCATGTATGTCCCTTGCACAGCCTCCTCCTCCACCAAACCCCCCACCAACCTGGATGACTCCGTGCCATCTTCCTCCGTCGGACCCTTTGGGGTCTCATCTGCCCCTCCTGCTGCCGAGGAGTCCAACTCCAACCTCCGCCTCTTGGACCTACCCTCGGCAGCTGCGGCCTGGGATGCGGCACCGGACTCCTCACTCCCTGACGAGATCACAACCTGGGAGGGGAGCCGGGCCTTGAGTCTCCGGCTGGCGTGCGATCCCTGCCGCTGTGCTCCACAGCACACTCTCCGCCCTCTTCATCAGTTGACGCTGCAGCCAGGGAGAGATAGGAGACAGGCATCAGGGCACTGTACAATGGACTGATACACACTTGACAGTTCCACATGAGTGGCAGTGTCAAACTTCAGACATGGTATCGCAATCCCCAACACACATGTCATTTCAACTCACACACATGAGCTATTCCACAGCCATATCACAATGGCCAGCAACAATCATACACATACAACAGCATGAGCAGCCAAAGGTGAGCCAGACATCTCATGAAACACAGGGAGTGCACTAGACATGCACACACGCCACCACACTTACATGCATGTCTACATCTCCTGCAACTGTTTCAGTGAAGAGATCGCCATAAATGTCACATCTGCCATTCAACCTTGTCCATATCAATGCCACGTGCATCCATGATGCACCACATTTGCACAGTTGTGAAATACACATACATGCACATGTACACATTGCAGATACATGAATTATGAACCACCATCCGTGCCACAACCATGCCAATGTACATAAGGAGAGATTGAAACCTGTGTGCTCCCACACCTGCATATGCCCAGCATGCTCACCAACACATACACCATCAATGTGTCTCACACCTGAGAGAACTCACATGTGGCAGCCACACGCCCATGTTCATACACATCCCTACATGGCCCTACATAAACACATGTGCAACCTGCACACTACTGGCACAACACGTCACGCACAGCATACCATCAACATGCATGTACACTTACCGCTCGACTCCAGATGGGTCTGCCTCTCAAGGATCTGGACGTAGAGTGCTGGGCATGTGTGTTCCGGGACCCTCATTTGATGGTCTGACATCTGGCCCCGGCGCCCCTTGGCATCCGCTGCCTTAGCGAGGCGCCGGGCCGTGTTGAGGGTCCTGGACCTGAAGTCCTCCCAGCGCTTCTTGACATGTTGTAAGTCGCAGACTGCCACCCCCTCTGCGTTGATGGCAGTCACAATGTCCATCCAGATCCTGGTCCGTCCTTCCTTGTCTGCGCGCAAACTTCCAAAGAGAGCATCATACTGCCCCAGGACTTGCTCCACCAGGACACCAACTTCAGTGGCACTGAAGCTGGTGGCCCTCTGCCTCTCTGGCTGTGGGTTGCCAGTGCTGCCAGATGGTGTAGTGCTGGACATGGCAACCCCAGAGGCAGGAGTGGGTGGGCAACTGGGTCCTGGGGCTGGGCTGTGGAGTGATGGAATCCCAGTTGGGAGTCTTCGGTTCCAGCAGGGGTGGTCACAGCAACTACACCCCTGGCTGACGTGCAGGCAGCAAATGGCAGGGCACGTGGGCAGCAGGCAGTCAGGCAGCAGCAGATGGCAGGTGGGAGCGTGCTCGGGTCTCTGGGGGGCAGTAATTCGGCCTTCTGGGCAGGAGCGTGGTCTTCCGTGTGTTTTCGCGTGGCCAGCTTGATATGGAGTGTTTTGGCACGTGAAAATCTTGCACGTCAGCGTGTAATTCGAGGAAAGGGCCTTAGCGCAAAAGTGTGTCAGCACATGCACGCGATTACATTCGACCAAAGGCCCTTAGTGCGTAATCGCATAAGTTACATTATGCGTGTAGGCGTTTCCCTCATAGCACGTGATGACAGAGCACACGTGGAAAAACTGCACGTCCGAGTGTCATGGCGTGTAATTGGAGGAAAGCGCCCACGTACACACGTCTCTGACGTGAATGTGTGGGCCGGTTTAAAAGCTGCGTATAGGACGCCATTTCCTTGTACGTGCTTTTCGTGGAGACCCCTTTGACCCCCAATTGCCCAGGACAATAGTTTACTGCAACTCCCATACGCACAACAACATCAGTGCCATGGTTGGGAGGCGACCAAGCGGTAAGGGAGGCAAAGGTGGCCGACCCTCAAGAGGTGGGCGTGGTGGGCGCGCTAGGGGACGTGGCCATGAATTGCAGGTTGCCCCTATGCCCCCATGTGTGGAGGAACAATCAGGGGCATCCATGCCCCCCCCATGGTTGAGGGAAACGTGACTGACACATCCAAGCTCAGTCCCTGTTGGACCAGCCCATTGTGGCACCTGACCTGGCACAGGATGACTCCCTGGCTGACTTCCAGGTCAGTAAGTCTAGACCACGTGTGGCGGTGCAAGTTGTTGTCACCAATCCACATGGATCTGGGGCAGCTATGTCATCTGCTGCCCCAAGTATGAAGGGTGGGGAGGCTGCAGGGCAGCTGCAGCTCCATCCGCCCAAGCTCTGAATCTCCCAACCAGGACAGTGTCAGTCCATGTCCATCAAACTGATGTTCCCCCTGCCAACATCACCCTGCATCCAATGCCTGCATTAAGACCTATGGTCATTATGCATTCCCACACTCCTACTACCCAGTCCACCGGTGATTCTGCCCCTACTGACCAGAGCGGCGTAAGGCACTCTGGCTCTGCTCCACCTTTAAAGAAGAGGACGAAGGGTGCTCTGGTACGACAGGCTGAGACCCCAGACACGGCTACACACTCTGGTACCTCAAGGAAGCCTTGCTTTAATGAACCGGAACTTGATGCACTTGTGGGCTATGTGTCGGCACATAGCCACGAAATGCTGGTGACTGCAGGGTGCAAGACCACACCTGGTCAACGTAAGGCACACTGGCAGACCATCGCCAACCGCATAAGTGCCCTTGGATTTGTGAGGCGCTCATCTGATGATTGCTACAAGCGGTGGAATGACCTGAAACGCAGAGCAAAGAACAAGCTGGCCTCAAATCATGCCGCTACTCTGGTGACTGGCGGTGGGTCTCCACAAGAGGACAACAAACTCACTGAACATGAGTCTGTTGCTGGGGCCTTCGTCACAGAGGAACAGATCCAAGGTGTGGGAGGACTACCTGATTATGATGCATTGTCCGGTGAGTGCCCATGCATGTGTGTGTAATGCATGTGTATGTTGTTTGAGTGCCAGGTGAGGGTGTGTGTGCCTGAATGGTATGGGTCACCCATGTGCTTCATCCAAAACATTCAGCGGCCTTGGATTTGGGTGTGACAGTATCCCTTCTGCCCACATTAATAATTTTGCTCAACATTACTGCAGTTGCTCTTGAAGTGGCATCTTACAACAACATTATTTGTATTTTTCAGTGTTCATTCAGGCTGATTGTTACAATTCTCCCACTTTCGCTACGCATTCCTCAGCCCTATTGTCACATTTGTGACATGCTTCTGTCATTGCTGAACCCCACATTGGCCCACATGTGTTACCTTGTTAGATGAATGATTTGACCATTCAGGCTAATTGAGTATTGGCCTGATTACAGGAATTTTTGGGGCCTGTTTGAATGTGGAACATGATAGTTCTTTTATGTCATGTTGAAGTGACCAACCATTGATGTGTACATCAGCCTGCAATCACTGTATTTCTGTACACTGGATGTGTTGCAGTGTGTGGCACATGCCTATTTTGTCACACTATGTAGCATTTTTGATCTCATCATGTCCATCTCACATGGATGGCTGACAGTATTCATTCACTTACATATGATGTACTTGTGGAATGTACCATGGCTATGGTACATGCCATCTGTGTGATGGCATGTGTCATGTATGTGTATTTACAAGATTTACTGGCAATCTCTGCTTTAGAGTAATGGTACTATCCTTACATTTGAACCATCCACAATCCTTTTTTATCTATGCAGTGTAGTGACTTGCATTGGTTGTGGCTCCTGCGTGGTGGATTATACCTATTGTTGTGAAGGTTTTCTTACCAAGTGAATCCAGTCAGTTTACAGTGTTTGTGGTACCATCTGCATTTTAACGTAAAAGCATTACTATTACGTATTTACTATGTGTCTATAATTGTAAGGTGGAGTGGTTATCTGAATTGCAGGTAGTATATAATCTGACATGGTTTGCATTTTGTACAAGTTGCTGAAATGGAATGGATTCACAGTTAGGTATGGATATGTGCACAAAGCCTTCATTAGGGATTTCTTCCAGTGCCACATAGTTGCAGAAAGTGCATGTATGTTTCCATTTGTATGAAATCTGAAAGACTTCATTTATAGGTATGTTTTTGTTTTCCAGTACTTGTAGTAAGTAGAGTAGAAATTCTTGAGGATCTTCTTGTGAGTTTATAGTGAATTTGACAATTCCAGCACAATATTCCAATTCTTCTCTTATTCCATGACACTGTAAGTGTTGTCAGGATTGTTGGTTGCCTTTCCATGAAGGACTAACATTTTCAAGCACAATTGGTCTGTACTGTGTAAGTAAGTGTTCTCAATAATTGGTGGCAATTGGAATAGAATATTTATTGCTACATTTACGTAGCAATTTACAGCAGTTATATTGGAAAATTTGAATGGACCTGACAGTTCTGTGTCGAAAGTCATTTGTTCGGAGTGTGTGTTGCTTCTTTGAAGAAGTAGTTGAGTTACTTTGACTAGTAGATTCTTCTTTGGTTGTGGTACTTGATGAAGTATTAGTTTCTTTTTTTTCTTTGGAGGAATTGTAATGATATCCTGTATCGTTTCAGTTTGAAGTAGTTTTCTTTTACAACATTTTGCTTTTTGTGGAACAGGATAGGTTTTTAGATGGGGGTGTGGGGTGAACACAGCCTATTGTATTCTGGAATGCAAGGAATATCTGCAGTTACTTTACGTGTATCAAAAATGATTAGAAATAGCCTGTCAAGTGTTCGTAAGCGTGATAGTGCTACATAGCTCATGCCCTCTTTAAAGACTGTGCTACCAATATCTATTAATGCTTTATCCAGTTGTTAAAGGGACGTTATGGTTAAGTTGTGCTACTAAAAACCCATGAAATTCAGTGAAAAAACGTTGTTAAAGGGACATTATGGTTCCAAGTAAAACTGAAAAACCCTTGAAATTCATCAGTTATGGTAAGCTAAGCAACCTTAACTGGCACTACCACCGTGCACTGCTAAGACTAAAACCCAGGACATCAAAGATGACATCACAAATGTCATTGATGACATCAATGATGACATAACATGTGCACTTACTTTTCATGAAAAGTCTGTTCAAGGGATTCTTATTGTAATGTTGATAAACAAGTGTCAAGTTTCAGTACAATAAGAGGCCGATTCATGGAATTTCTGTCCGCTGAAATCGCAGTGAAAAACGCGCACAGCGTTTCATGGAAGTGCGCGTGAAAATTCCAGGATGTGCGCCAAAATTCGGCGTGGCGCACGCTGGCGCACACGTCTCCAAACAGCTTGCGCTCCGTGCACAGTGAAATCGCGCATAGCGCGGTGCACACAACAAAAGTAGGAGGAACAGGGGGCGTGACACACAGAATGGGGAACAACTTGTGAAAATGTGGTCGTCACGGGGAAAGTACAGGAGGCAAGTGCGCCGAACGCCCACACGCACGTTCAAAACACGTATTCATGGAATGGAACGGGGCTAAGGCGTGCGCCAAAAAAGACCCGGTAATCAGTAAACACGTATGCCAGCAGGAAGCAGGCGTACGTGGACCCGTGCAGCATAAAAGTGTACGCAAACAACAAACACGCACAGACGCCAGGATGAATATACCATTCCTAGCAGCAGTGGTCGTGGGATACCGCAGGAGGAGGAGGAGGATAGTCAGGCCCAGAATTTTTACACCCAGAACCAGCCTTTTTGGGATGCTTGATGACCAGGTGTATGGGAGGTACAGGTTTCCACCTCACGTAATACTTGACCTGGTCAGTGAGTGAGAGGATTACCTCACATCACCCACCCTGTGCTCCCAAGCACTCAGCCCCCTGCATGGGGGATGTCACAGGCCACGCAGTCATGCTGCCTACACCAGATCTTGGCCATCATGACTGCACGCCCATCGGTCCGCAGGCACATATACCTGCCCAGAACACCTGCAGAAAGGCAGGCTGTCGTCCATGATATTTACGGGGTGGCACACTTCCCCAAAGTGCTAGGAGCCATTGACTGCACCCATGTGGCTCTATGTCCTCCCAGGGCATCTGAGCACATCTATAGAAACCGCAAGCACTGGCATTCCATCAACGTCCAGGAAGTATGTGATGTCAAGGGATTCATCACTTCAGTATATGCCAACTATCCAGGGTCCACCCACGACAGTTTTATTTACAGAATGTCAACCCTAAACCTGGACCTAGAAGCTGGGTGGCATGGCAATACATGGCTGCTCGGTGAGTATAAATGCCACAGCACATGCATGCACGTCACATACTGGATCATAGTGGCAGCATGTGTCCTGCACAACGTTGCAACATGCTGGGGTCTGCTGGTGGACATGGTGGTGTCCCCACATCCCCAACCACATGCACGGCCGCTGCACATGGGTGGGGAAAGGGCACGGGGTGAGGCAGCCCGTACGCAGCTGGTGGCTAATTACTTCACCTAAAATCACACCCCTATGGAGTGCCCACAGCCCTGGCACATACCATTCTGACAATCAATGATGATGACATAAGGGACAGTCATCTGTCACAACCATACCAGCCTGAGATTGGTCACATGGAAGTGTTACATTGTGTACATCACCAATGCTGTGTCATCAAAAGACACACTTCTATGCTGCTAAAATCATTACCCCCTTGCAAAATACAACATGACACCAGTGCCATGTCACCCAACCCCTCCCCAGCACCGCCACCCAACACACGATGGCATGTCATTCTATGTGAGAGCAAACAAAGCAATCCCCAAAACATGACACAAGTGTCAAAGTACAGTGTCCCTAATGGAAACTGCCCACACACAATATGCTCCCAGTAATGTAGAACTAACAACACACATGACCAAATACTTACCAACAATACAATGCAGCTACACAACCTCAAACATAGCATAAACCTGACAGTACTAAGTTAAAGAAGCGGTAGTCTTACAACCTGATCATGCCAGCACATCAGCCACTTCCAACTGTACAGTGCTGCTGCCACGCAAATGTCTAAGTGCACTGCTTACAACATGAACTCCATCTCCAAAGTAGACGGCCTTGTGAAGACATGAGGAATTAACCTGCAAATTAGGCGAAAGACATGGATGCACAAGCACATAGCAATACACCATGCAGTGTACAATTCAACAATAATATCCACTAGGAATGTATACACAGTATTGACTACAGACTGCCCACACAGATCATGGGAGCCCAACGTCACCGTGTAAGTCACTGTCACTTGGGCACACCCTTTGCAAGCCCATGGAAACGGGAAGCAGGATGGGTGTGTGTCTCACGAACCCAAGCATCTAACCCAAACCCGGGACAAGCCTGCATGTGCCCAGCCGGAATACAGTGGATGCCCACGGGAGCCACACAAGGCAACACACTGTAAAAAAAAAAATCAAAAATCAAAAATGGCCATGTGGGGGCTGGGGGGGGCACCCAGGAGGTCCGAGGACAGGGTGCGCACTAACACCCACCTGTGTGGATGTTGGGAAAAAAAACACCTCCATGGGCTCATGGCCTGCATGGCTATGCCAATGTGGGAGAACTGCTGCTGTCGCTCTCATCACCCTCTGCTGCTGCCACGGGAGGTGGTGCTGCCACAGGAGGTGGTGGTGCTATGGGAGGCAGCCCATGCAAAGCCCTGGTATGGTCCTCCATGGCAGCAAGCATGCGGGTGTGGAGGCTCTCGTTCTGGAGGATTATAGTGCAGAGATACCCATGCAGCACCTGACGTGATGCCCAGATCTCCTCCCGAGTTGCCTGCATCTCAGCTGAGAGCGAACGTGTGAGCCGCTCCAGCTGCTGTTCTGTCCTCAAGTTAGTGGAAGCCTCAAGGTCAACAAGAGTCTCCCTGAGGTGATGACGTTCTACCCTCAGGGCTTCCCTGTGGCCCTGGGATTCTATTGATATCGATTGGCGTAGAGTCTCCAGTGCCGCCCGTCTGTCCCTGTTGGACGCCAACATGTCCTCCCTGTGTGATTGGCAAATGGAGTCTGTTGCCTGCTGTAGTTGCTCCATCTGCCTTTCAGGGGGGACAATGGAAGTGGCCACCCTCTCCATTGCTTGCGCCATCATCTCAAATGATGCTGCCTGTTGGCTTGCCATACCGTACATGGATAGTTCCCATGCGGTATTGCCTGGTGGCTTATGGCCACCGCGTCGGCGGACACCACACCTGTTTGGGGCAAGGCGATCTGCCCCTTGCTGTGCCGGCACTGCCTGAGGCTGCAGGACTGCATTCCCCCTCTGATCTGCTGGCCCTGGAACAGGATCAGATGTTGTGGAGTGACCCTGCATCCGTAACCGCCAAAGGCGGGCTTACCAACACTGACATCCCCATAGAGGGTTCTACCCCTGGTACAGGTGGGTTGGACAGAACAGAATCCCTGCCAGAAACACTTACCTGCGATGCCACATAGGTCTCATCATCTGAATCAGCACCTGAATAGGGGTCTGGGGAGGTGCACCCAGAGGCACCCCTCGACACAATGTTCTGCAGCAAGATTGGGTTCTCACCCACCACCACACCACGTCCCCCACTGGTGCCCGGTCGTGCCTGAGATTCCTCCTGGGTCTACACCATCTCCTTAACCTCAACAGCATCAAGTGCGTCATCCCCTGCAAAAACATGAAAGACAAAAAATGGAAACAGGCATTAGCACCATAGCACACAAATAGGCCTGACAAGCTACAGAACCAGTACATGATTTACACATGTCCCACATGACTATAACCCTCCCATGCATGCATTGTCACAGAGTTGGAAGGGGAGGCAAAAGGCAGACACTGATGACACCAAGATGGAAGAGCAACACATTTGCTGCATGCTGGGTAGCACTGCCATCAAACATTGGCCGGTGAGTGGCATTTTGGTTTTAAGAATATTAAGTAAGCATTTACAAGATTTACCTACGGCCTTTGGCCATGCACCCAAGACCTTGGGTGCATGCACTCAATACCTTCCAAGCAACATCCTTTTAGCACCCCCGGAACGCTTCTCTGGGGATCCCAGGAAATTTGGAGCGTTCATGAATCAATACCGGTTACATTTCATATGCAAACCAAACACCTTCTGAACGACCAAGCTAAAGTAGCTTTTGTCCTCTCCTATTTAGGAGGGCACGTGGCAGACTGGTCTGTCCCGTTAGTGCTTAGGGTTCGACCCATTACTGAGAAATTACCCACGTTTTCAGCGTGAACTGGAAAAACTATTTGCCCATCGGACTCGAGGTCAGACCCTGGATGATGAGCTACTCTCTCTGCGACAGGGTTGTCAGGATCTTACCTCATATGTCACAACATTCAATAGCTTAATAGCCGAATCATGTTGGCCAGAGGAGAAACGAATAACGTTTTTTTTATCAAGGGCTGAGAGGAGAATTAAAAGATGTCTTGGCACAAGTAGTTCATCCTCCCGAAGGTTGAAGTGAATACATCGACCTAACTATGCAACTAGACCACCGGTTACAGGATCGCAAGGCTGACCAAACCAGATCAGAGCATAGACCAGTGTATGTCCAACCAAAGGAAGCATCCCATCGACAGGCGTCAGAAACACACTCAGAGCCCATGCAATTGGGTGTTCTCAGGGGACCACTCACCAAGGCGGAGGGAGAACGGAGGCGTCAGGAAAAACTTTGCTTATATTGCAGCCAATCTTGTCACTTCCTCCGGAACTGCATGATTAAATCCCCACGGAAGACAATGGGGTACTAGATAACACAGGGGAAGACATTGGTGCGGTAGCGGAAAACTCCAATGAGCAGAAGATGTAGAGGTCGGTCTGTCGAGCTAGGAACGGAGCACTCAGATCTCACATTTCAGTATTCCTGTCATTTTGGTAGACCCTTCACACCCCACCCGAATGCATGCCCTCACGGCTTTCATAAACAGTGGGACTATTGGGAAGTACCTGGACATAAACACCGCAAAGACCTTGGGATTAGCATTCCACCATAAGGACACCACAGAAAGCGTGACAGCTGTGGATGGCACACAACTCCTTTTGGGACCAGTAACACAGTGTACTTGCACCATCACCTTAATCTGCCAAGATGGCCATAGAGAAAGTATTATATTCGACCTTATCGCTGCACCCCAATTCCCGCTGATTCTTGGGATACTGTGGCCAGAGACGCACAACCCAAAGATAGATTGGCAAGCTCAAACCTTACGCTTTTCCACGGAATGCACCTCTTGTTATGACATCAAAGGGATCAAAGGAAGCCCATTGTTAGCTTCACAGGAAAACATAGCAGGTTTAGGCTTGGTGGGCACTTTACCAGAGGAATACCAGGAGTTCCAGGGTGGGTTCGCGAAGGAGCAAGCTAATACACTACCACCACATCGTGTTTACGACTGCCAGATCGACCAGCAACCAGGGGCACAAGTACCGTGCAGCCGCATTTATGCATTGACCGAGGTAGAAAACACTCATCCACGGACCTACTTGGAACAATACCTGGCCAATGGCTTCATTCGACCATCTAAGTCACCAGCTGCCTCCCCACTCTTCTTCGTACCGAAGAAAGAGGGGTACTTAAGAACGTGCATTGCCGGGCCCTAAATCAAGTCACCATAAAAAATAAGTACCGTTACCTCTGATACCAGTACTCATAGACCAGGTGAGACAAGCAAAGATTTTCACAAAGCTAGACTCACACAGCGCATATCACCTGGTACGCATGAAGAAAGGGGACGAGTGGAAGACTGCGTTCCGTACCCGCTATGGCTTGTACGAATACCAGGTCATGCCCTTTGGGCTTTGCAAAGCACCGGCTGCATTCCAGCATTTTATGAATGATGTGTTACAGGAACTCCACGATGTCTGCGCAGTCGTCTACATCGATGACATTCTGATCTACTCCACCACACCCAAGAGCACGTAACTCACGCGTGAGTTGTACTCTGCAAATTGCATGAAAACCAACTGTATGCAAAGCTAGAAAAATGCTCCTTCCATGTCACTGAGGTGGAGTTTCAGGGATACGTACTGACACTGCAGCGAATGAAGATGGACAATAGAAAAGTGGAGGCAATCCTCACTTGGTCCTCACCCATGTCTGTAAAGGGAGTACAGAGTTTCCTAGGGTTTGCAAACGTTTATCGACGCTTCATGCCAGGATTCTCACATATTGTACATCCAATAACGAACTTGCTGCGCAAACACTGAAAGTTCGAATGGACACCAGCGGCGGAAGAAACTTTCCAAGCTCTCAAGGAAAAATTCACCTCAGCTCGATTTACCATACATTGTGGAAACGGACGCTTCAAGCATTGCCATGGGGGCGTATTCTCTCAACAAAATCCTGAAACCGGATGCCTTCACCCCATTGCCTTTTGGTCAAGGAAATTTTCCCCAGCAGAATTAAACTATGCAATTCCTGAGAAATATTTCCTAGCAATCAAAAGCGCACTGTGTGAATGGCAACATTACTTACTAGGAGCAAAACACACCATCACAATAATAACAGATCATCAGAACTTGCAATACTTACACTCAGCAAAAGCTCAGTCTTCTAGGCAGCTCCGTTGGGCCCTATCCTTAATGGAATACGACTTTGTAATCACCTACCGCCCCAGAGTTAAGAACGGGAAAGCAGATGCGATATCCCGCATTGGCACAGGAGTGGAAGTCTACAATGACCCCAAACCGGTGGAGATCATACTCAGCCATAAAATTCTTGGCCTTTGCATCGGCCCATCTCCTCCGTTAAATACCCTGCAGGAAACAATAAAAGAAAATATGTCTGAAAAAGACCGACTGGCTTGGGACACGAAGGGAGATCAGTTCACCATTCAAGACAAACTACCATACTACCAAATACGCCTCTACGTTCCAACTAAGGATCTGCAACAAGCAATCATATCAGACTACCATGACACGCTGTTAGAAGCCCATCCGGGTATAGCCAAAACCATGAAGAAAGTAAGTAAATCTTATTGGTGGCCAACTTGGCGAGAAGATATTGCCACCTACATAGTCACCTGTGAGGTGTGTGCACAATACAAAACATACAGTCAAAACCCAGCTGGCCTCCTTCAGCCAATCACCATTCTGCCAGCGCCCTGGCACACAGTATCAATGGACTTCGTCACTCATCTACCTCCTAACTCAGGTTATAATACCATCCTCGTAGTAGTGGACCTCTCCTCCAAAATGGCCCATTTCATAGCTCTAAAAGTTATTCTATCAGCTCAGACCCTGGCGCAGGTTTTTCTAGACTGAATCGTCAAGTTACATGATTCCCTGCCATAATCGTTTCTGACAGAGGCAGCCAATTTGTATCTCATTTTTGGTAAAAATGTTGTGCCTTGGCAAGAGTAGAAGTCCGTCTGTCTTCTAGTCATCACCCTCAAATGGACGGCAAAACCGAGTGCACGAACCAGACCATGGAAAAGTATTTGCGCTGTGTATTACACCAAACAAGCCAAACCTGGACAGAAATTCTATGGATGGCAGTGTCTGCCTACAACAACTCAACACATTCATCAACCCAAGCAACACCCTTCTTTACAATATATGGTCGGAACCCCAGAACGTCGGTCTACGATCCGCCAGAAAGGATTGAAATGCCCGCAGTAAAGAATCTACATGCCAGCATCATGAAAGCAGCCAGAGAAGCCAGCAGGAACCTAAAGCAAGCCAAAGAAACACAGAAAACAAACGCTGATCGCCATCGACGAAAAGCCCCAGATTATCAAGTGGGAGACTCGGTCTGGCTGGCAACTAGACACATTGCTTTAAAGGTTCCCAAGAAATTTCAGCCTAGATACATTGGCCCGTATACAATAGAAAAAGTAATTAATCCAGCAGCCATGAGACTGGCGTTACCTCAACATATGCGTATACATCCCGTATTTGAAGTGTCACTATTAAAACCAGCACACCCTGGAACCCGAACTTCCACACCTCCCGCACACCTGCAAGTGGGTGAAGAAGTAAAGAACATATTAGATTCCAAACAAGTACGAAAGACCCTGTATTATTTGATTGACTGGAAGGGCTACGGTCCCCAGGAAAGATCATTGGAACCCAGCACGCACGTGCATGCGGAAATTCCATCGGGAGCATCCTGAGAAACCAAAGCCCTCATACACACCATTGGGAGGGGTATGGGGGGGGGAGACTGTCATGGGTATCAGGCAGGTAGTAGGGGCAAGCTGGGTGGAGGCTTGGCAGGCCTGGCATAGGCACACAGAGAACCCATAACAAATCCCTCCTTTCATTCCACCCTAGTTTTTCTAGTAACTTCCTGGTTACCACTTCCTGTTGCAAAAACAAGAAGTGCATGATAACTCATGAGCTCTGTAGTGTTTGGGTGTGGCTGGCTGTATAACCACACCCAAGATTCTTCCATTGCTTCGTGTTGCTTACTGTGAGCTGTATCAGCAACACAATTGCGGTGCTCTGGATCAGCCAGCTTCTGCTTACCTGCTCCGGATCATCCTGCTTCTGCTTACTTGCTCCGGATCATCCTGCTTCTGCTTACCCGCTCTGGTTCATTCAGCTTCAGTTTACCTGGTTCTTACTCCACGCCGCAGCTATCTCCAGTCAAGAAAGGACTTCTACACCGGCACCTATAAAAACAAAGAAGAACAGCATTAACACGCGCACATCAGTAACACTGCGCATACTCACTGAATCTTCCTGCAACGCTGGAATCCAGGTTAGTTACACGAGTGCACAAACCCATGAAAGAAAGAATAGACATTATTCATTGCGCTCGCTCCAATAATGCGGACATTTATTTCACTGCGCCCTCTCTCTCTACACGGTGCATACTTACCAAAAGCCTCATGCAAACTTACCTAACCACCAAGTCTCCAGTAGTGCTGAACCCAGACTCAAGGCGCCAATACCACATAATTTCTCATGCAAGGGAAAGGGAGAGACATTACCAGGTGCGCTTGAATTGAAGGTGCTGCGCAAACCTACCAGCAGCTAGTTTCTACATGCTGCGCTACTCACCCACCAAAATACCGGCAAACAAAGACAATACAGACAATTTTGGACAGTCAACATTCTCCGTGTGGGAAGGACTTTCAAGCCAGTGAAGAAACTGGCCCCTTGAACTCTCTGCATCGCTGTGAAGGCATAAAACAGTGTTTGGCATCTGAACTCAGCCTACAGACATTGGCACCAATCACATGAGTGAAACGCGCCCCTGCAAATGCAGGATGGAGTGCACACCCTACTAAAGATCAAGGTAAGCCCATAGGGGGACATCACAGCACACAGTAAAGGGAAGGGAAGGGCCCATGGGAATCGGGTGAATTCAGGTCTGAGTGCACACCTTGTATTTGACAGGTATTCCTCCGAGTGAAACAAGGTTAATAAAGACTCGGGGACAAGGGAGGATCGTGCATCACTCCTGCAGAGACACAGGAGAGTGTGACACCTGCCACCTAAACAAATACAGTTTTTGACCCATCTCTTACTCCCCAACCCTCCCCTGCCACTTCTGCAATCCAACACACTCCCCAAAATTGCATTTTGCCTCTATTCGCCACCGTGCTGTCGGCGGATGCAAGATGGCGGGTGCATCGAAACAATGTGACGCACCTCAAGCCTCATCCCAGCCAATCAGAGAACACATTGCATGTCCATGGACATGATGCATGCCGATTAGCAAATCAGTGTCCTGTCCGCGGAGCGAACAGGGAAGTGTGTCCACGGAGCAGACATAGATATTACTAATTTTTTTGCCTTACGTTTTGGCCATTTAAAAAAAAAACTACTGGATGGATTTACACCAAATTAAACGCTTTCAGGACTAAGCTGCCGCTACTGCTACAAATTTGGTGGAAATCCGTCCAGCGGTTTGAGCAGTAAGCGCGCACAAAGATTGTTCCCATTATGTCCATGGGAAAAAAATAAATGTTGTGACCCCCACCTATAACTTTGCCCCCCCTGGACCAAACCTCACTAGAATTTGCACAAAAAAATTCAGAGTAGGCCATATACTTTTTTTGCAAAGTTTGGTGTGGATTCGTCCAGGGGGAGCTAAGTTATAAGCCACCCAAAAAGTGCTCTTCCTATGGGATTAGCATTTTAACCATAACTACACAGCCACTACTGTGGTCTGTGTAATATAGCTGCGTAGATTCAACATACATTTTTGTGCAATAATCATATTATTTTGTGGATGTTAGAACCACCAATTTTACCTGTATGTCTTATTCTTTCTGCTAAACTCTAACCTAGTGTCATTTGAAGTTTTAAAGGTTAGCAAGTATTGTTTTCTAGTTAGCAAACAAATGTACCTTTATCGTTGGCTACACTTTCTATGTAGCCGCTGGTTCAGTATCTGCAGGTCTAGAAAATGGACGAAGAAAACAAAAGTTTCAGTGTTTGTAATTGGCTGGTATTAATGTTTGCAGTGAAAATGTGACAGCAATTATATTAGTTTCCTTAAAATATAGTCATTTCTTTTGCTTTTGATTTTGTAAAGTATAAAGCCCACAATTGTTTCTACTTTTTAAATTTTTACTGCAGAACTGTGCTCGTGGTGCAGTTCATGTTACCTGTGACAACATATTATTGGCATTTATCAGTTGTTTGTCACTGTATTGTTGAAGGGTTTGTTTGATAATATGTTGATAGTGGGGCTTGTAATTTCTTATGTATCTTACCATATTTGTTAACAATGAAGTGGTACTGCTGTATATGTAGAAAACGGGTGGGAACAATTGTTTATTAGTATTTCAGTGAGATGCGTGATGTATAATCACTAAGTATACTTCCTGCACTCAAAATGAAAGAATGATCACAGACCATTAGAAATGTGATTTTATTTACAATGCTTTTGTAGACGCTGATGGTGTTTATTAAATAGGTGTGTGGGGTGATCTGAAAATGTGTCTGCGTTCTAAAGAAGTTTTATGCTGGAGCGTGTTAGTCTGTGTTTATCTCTAAGAGAAAATATATTGGGCCTCATTCCAAGGTGGGCGGTAACCCGCCGGTGCTACAAGTGGATTGCTGCCGATCCGGAAACAGTGAATCTGCCGGCTGACTTCCCAGTACCACTGGGACATTACAAGTCCCAGTGGGACGGGAAATCAGGTGGCAGATTTGGTAACTCCCCATCCCCGTGGAGTCCCATCGGACTCTGTGGGAGTGGGGAGACAGAAGCACTGGCAACATTGCTTCCCTGACAACTCTGCCTACCGGGGCCGATGCACCCACAGGGTCAGACCTGCCGGGCCCTACAGCCTCTGCAGGCAGACTCAAAGTGTGGCAGTCTGGAAAGAAGGGTGCCAGTTAGTTTACAGGCACCCTTGTTTCCAGACCTCCACACTCGGAATAAGGCCCACTGTCTTCATTTATTTTGGGTTGTTTTGTGAAATCTAGTGTTTAAATTTCATGAACAATATGTTTGATTGGTTCTATTCATAAAGATACACTCATAAAGAAAATAGGAATGTAATTAGTTGTGCAAATTCCTATTATCTAAAAAAGAAAAAGAATGTTTTTGTCTGGTGAAAATTGACCCAATAAATGCAGGCGCACTTTGGGCTTCAGCTGTGCATTTTCAGTCCACAATTAATATTTGAAGTATGGGGTTTTTGTGCCTGTTCATTTCCTTCATTTTTTACTGTTTTCATTTTGTTAAAATAAAGTGATTCCAAATTTGCCACTGAAAAAATATATATATATATATTTGTAGTGGCAGCAATTGCTTTGGTGTTCCAAAATAGCTCTTCTGTAACCATTTAGGGTGCGATCTCATACCATGAAGCAGTTATCATATTTCAAACACATTACTTTGCAGTCATGCAGATTATGTATAGGTAGGATGGGAGGAGATTGGGTGGTGGTGGCTGGAACAGAGGAAGCATTAGAAGCGGAAGAGAGTGACACAGACATGCCTTTCTATAGAAGATACATGTGCACAGATTATAGACAATTGGTTAGTACATTTTGATTAAAATTAGCCTTCCTTTAGGGTTCCTCCACATTGTCGTAATGGAACCAGATGAGGCGATGACTCAAATTACAGGATTCAAATGTTTGGGATGGTTTATTGGAAGCATTAATCTGCAACAGCTTACAATAGAAAACACGCTGAATGTCTTAAGTGTCCTTCTTATGCCATTGCTACTTGACACATAAACACTGCTAGCTGTCAGTGACAGTTTTCTGGGCACACTGGTTCTTCCATGGAGTTAAGGAGGTGAATATTTAGCATACCCATGCACATCTTCATAACTTTCCTTCATTGCTTTTTCACAAATTACCCAAGCAAGTGACAATGTCCAATGCAAGCTGTTGTGCAAGTTATTATGTGGCTATCCAACTTTGGCAGTGTTTTAAAATATATAGTGGGTACTTATATAGGCTATGACCCTTGGTGGCATCACTTATACTTGACAGAAACAACTGCATCGTATCGGAAGTGCAGTGTGGAAAAGTGGAACCTAAGTAACTAGCACAGTGCATGCTGTCCTCTTGGCGTAAGCTGTTTCCTATGTAGGGCCTTTGATTGCCTCAGTGGTGTGGCTGGCTGAGCAGTCTCTGCCTCTTCCAGTCCTGACAAAAACCTGACCAGCGAATACTCTTTTCAGTCTATGGTAAGTCTTATATAGGGCGGTAAAGGTATTAAGAAACTTAGACAGATCCTTGGCTTATTGTATTCATATATTGATATATGTCAGCAGGACATGTGGTAGAAGCTTTTTAAGGAAGTGATTTACATAAAGATTATTATTATGATTTATATAAATATCAAACAAAACAGAACACATAACAAATGTTTATTTTTCCCCAAACTTGTGTTTCTTAAACTGGGGTCAGGAAAAGTCAGAAAGAATTAATAAAACATGATTTTTTAAGGGTTTTCCATGATGAACGAGTCGCAAAATAATTTGCCCTTGGCTGCTGCTCCCTCCGATGTTTCTAGCTTGACCAGTTTAGGATCAATTTATACTAGGATGGACCTTTTCTTTTCCATTGTTTTTGTACTGATGCCATAACGCATGTTGGGGCCCATTTCATCAGAAGCATAGGGTCTATGCTCCCCATTTCTCTTTCACTTTATCTGCCAGGTGGAGTATCTTTGTAATCAGACCCAACACATCCAGTAATTTCCAATTTCATGATTTCCAAGATCCATGAACCCATTTCTTGATATGTTTATTATGTTAACCCATGCAGGTTAGCATTGTTTTGTCTATTTGATGTGTTTCAGCAATTCCTTTTGGCAGATGTGGTCTGGGACACTCAGTCCGTAGATTGTTTCTGCCTTTTTTGGCCAGTGGTGTTCTGAACCTTCTCATCAGGTACGCTATTTTTGTTGACGGTGCCCATTCTGATGACCAGGAATGAATGAAAGTGTCTGGGTCATAGTCATCCCCATCTCCTCCTGATTCTTCTTGTTCTTTATTTTCTTGAGAGCTCTTTTGTCTTAATATTCACTGCCTCCTTTTCACTGGACTGCTCCTGCCATCTGATGGTTTTCCTTGACCAAGCTGGTTACAAGCTGTCCCTCACTGAGTAGATCCATCAAGGCTGAAAGATGTCCGGGGTTGCTTGAGTTTCTTTGTAGAGGGGACATGACCTAGCAGTTCGAGAAGGGCTGCTCACATTGGTGACAGTACCTGGCTCATTTGCATATGGCTGGACCTCTTTTGTAGTGGCGCAGGTGGGCTAAAAACATTGGAGTGGAAGGTTGCCCATAGCAATGACAGTGGTTCAGATTATTTCAAAACCTTCCAACCATCATTTTTTTGGTTTTAGTATGAGGACATTTTCTGCAACCTGCTTTCTTTCATCCTTGACCTCAATCTTTTCTCTTGTCTCTTTTCTCCTTCCGTGGCATACCTGGAGGTTAGTGGTCATCATGTGCCCTCAGGGGTTCTTTCTTCCACCCTTTTCTCTTCCAGGTGCGCCTGTACCTCTGATCTCATGCATGCCTGGGGAGAACTTTAACCAATTCTACATAAGGTATAGATGCCACAAACTAAGTCTCAAACTAGCACCTAACACCTTCTTGATGGTCTGCCCCATACTAGGTTTCAGCCTTTTTTGGCTTATATGTGGTCTTCCCTCTTCAATGGAGCTCAGTGCGGTGATTGCGCAGCATCAAATTCCACCCATTAAAGGTGGTGCTACCAGCAGCCAGAGTCTGGAAACACCTGCAGCACTGGAGCACTCCACTCGAAGAGTCATAAGAAATGCAAGAGGGTTTCAGAGAGGAGGATTTTGATGAAGTGTCTACAGATGTGCTGCTCCCATCAACAGCAGTACCACTTGAATGAGCAAGAGGACTTCTCAGGATCTTTTTGTTCTGATGCCAATGCATCAGCCGGAAGTCTTTACCCATTTAATCACAATTTTTTGTACCAAAGTTTGTTTTGAATTCGATCACAGAATTAACTTTGCTGATTTTTGTGAAAAAGTTTAAGCATCATTATCCTCAATTTATATACCTGAAGAAGATTTCAACCTCTTGAGAGCCAACAAACATTGGTGTGAAACAGAAGCTTTTTAAACCTTGCCCACGTTTGTACACAAATATGAGAAAATAATTGTGATTGAAGAGGTCTACTTTTAATGTAATTCACCATTTGAAACATTTTGTCCAAAAGTGTTCTTAATTAATTTCCAATGGTTTGGCCGGCTAGTATCCATTTTGTGGGTAATTCAGCACATGATGTTAAAGCAGCTAAGTCTTAGCATTGCTTTAACATTAGCTTTATGATTAGCGGTGTTAGGAAGTTGTGGAGGAATGACCAAGGGAAGCAAATGCAAGTAACGAGGCCCCGTGCTTTCCTTCCACAGAAAATTCTGCATTTCGTGCGACACCCCTACATACTGCCACTGACACAGTAATGTGTTGCGGACACAGTTTGATAAGCTTTGACCTACAGGGATGAAGACTACAGTGGACAGTTGGAAGTATTTTCGTTTGACCCAACACTTTTCCATAAAAGAGGCAGAAGATGTGAAAGGCACTTTGTTTGAAAATATTCTGAGATGTGGCGCTTCCAATGTGCCATCCTAAAGTTTGCGAACATCAGTGCTGATCAATCATGTGGTAAAGATCCACTGGTACAATGTGGACGATGAATATAGAAAAGCACATCATCACCACAGAATGAAAATGCATTAACCTCATTTACTACATCGTCGACAAACAGCACTTCATCTAGCAGCACCTCCATCTACCAATGCAAAAACTCCAATGAACACCAAACTCAAAACCTCTACTGCTTGTAGCTGAAATGTACCTGTTGATATATTATTGGCATCTAATGTATCTGTAATACAAATGAGTCTGCTGTAAAACCTTGCCAAGCATGCATGTGCACTGCTAGCCTGCCCCTGATGGGTGGAATTGCGCTGTTTATCGCTCAGCCGTGTGCGAGCGACTACATTCCCACCAGTGTTACCATCTTGCTGTGTGCTGTTGCTGCACCAAACTCGACCTCGTCCATGGGAGTGGTAGAAGGGGTTGGGTCTGCTGTCTTTTTGGCCTCAGCTGTTTCCTCTGTAGGGCTTATGACTGCTTCTGCAGCTGGTTTAGCGGCCTCTGCCTTTGCCAGTCGTGGCGAACACCCAAGGGACGAATACACTTTTCAGTGAAGAGTGAATCTGATGTAGGGCGGTGAAGGTAGTCAGAAACTAAGACATATCCTCAGTGTTTATTGAATTCATATGTTGAAATATGTCAGCAAGATTTGTAGTAGAAGCTTTTTAAACTAGTGATTTATATGCAAATAAAACAAAACAGGACATATTACAAATGTTTATTTTTCACCAAACTGGTGTTTCTTAAACTGGGGATGGGCAAAGTCTGAAAGAATGAATAAAAATGAATCTTCTTTTATTAGGGTTTTCCTTGATGAAGGAGTTGCCAAATAATTTGCCCTTTGCTGCTGCTGCCTTCAATGTTGCTAGCTCTCTCAGTTTATGATCAATTTTTACCAGGATGGACCTTTTCTCTTTTGTTGTGATTGTACTATTGGTATTACGCAGTAGGCATATGGCTTAGGTGCCCATCTCATCAGAACCATAGGGTTGATGCTCCCCTGTTTGTCTTTTGTTTAATCAGCCGAGTGGAATCGCTTTGTAATTGGTCCCAACACATCTAGTATTTTATCTTGGCAGGATTTCCAAGATACACCAAGCCGCTTCTTGATGTGTTTAGTATATTTGCCTGTGCAGGTGAGCATTCTTTTGTCAATTTGAAATGTTTCAGCAATTCCTTCTGTCAGATGAGGCCTGGGACTCTGAGTCCGTAGTTTGTTTCTGGCTTCTTTAGCCAGTGGTGTTCTGAACTTCCTCATCAGGTATGCTGCTATTTTCGTTTGGGTCTCCCATTCTGATGACCAGCGATGAATGAGAGTGTCTGGGGCAAAGATGTCCCCATTCTCCTCCCGATTCTCCTCAAGCTTTCTTTTATTAAGAGCTTGTTTGTCTTTATTTTCACAGGAAGATGACAGTGTTTCCACCTTCCCTTCACTGGACTGCTCCTGCCAGCTGTTGTTTTGCTTGACCCAGTTGGGTGAGGATATTTTCTGCAACCTGCTTTCTTTCATCCTCAACCTCAGTGCTTTTTTCTTGCCACTGTTCTCCTTTCTTGGTGTACCAAGAGATGTGTGGCCATCATGTGCCCTTTGGGCTTTCTTTCTTCACCATTTTTCTCTTCCAGGCTTATCTGTATCTTTGATCTCGTCCATGCTTTTGGAGAATTTTAACCAATTCTACATTCGGGATAGATGCTGGGGACTATATCTCAAACTAGCCCCTAACACCTTTTGGATGTCTGCCCAATACTGGGCTGCAGCCTTTTTTGACTTATACATGGTCTTCCCTTTTCACTGGAGCTGTGAGCGTTGTTTGTGCAGAATCAACATCCACCCATTAAAGGTGCTGCCACCAACAGCACTGAGAGTCTTGAAGCACCTGCAGCACTGTACATCTCCATTCAAAGAGTCATCAGAAATGCTAGAGAGGTTCAGAAAGGAGGGTATTGATGAAGTATCTACAGATGTTCTGCTCCCATCTCCAGCAGTACCACTTGGATTAACCAGAGGCCATCCCAAGATGTTTTATTTCTGATTCGAATCCATCAGCCGGAAGTCTTCATCCACTTTATCCCAATTTTGTTTACCAAAGTGTGTTTTCAATTAGATCACAGAATTCCTTTAGCTTATTTTTGTGAAAACGTTTAAGCATCACTTTCCTCATTTTTTATACCTGATAAAGCACTCGACATTTTAAGAGCCAACAAATGTTTGTGTGCAGTAGAAGCTTTTAAAACCTTGCCCACATTTATTCACAAATATGAGCAAATAATTGTGACTGAAGAAAACTACTTTAAATTTTATTGACCATTTGAACCACTTTGTCAAAAGTTTTTCTTAATTCATTTCCATTGGTTTGATGACTAGTTTCCATTTTACAAGTAGTTCAACTGCAATTTAAGGAATTGAGGAAACAGCTGACACCAAGTGTAAGCGATATTCAATTAACACTACAGCCAAGTCAATGCCTAGTCTGGGATGCTGAGGAAAACCCTTATTAATGTATTTTTATGTCTAGTTCAGTACTCCGGATGACCACCCTTGTATAACACCCCCCTCTTAGAATCCCCCTGACCCCACTGAGCCAAGAAGTAGGTTTGTTTTGCAAATTAAAAGGTTTATTTGAGAATTTAAACAATATATATATATCACACTTTATAATAAATTAATATCTATGATTTTGATCAACAATGGGTAATCTGGCACTAGCACACTTTTTTACAATCAGTGAGGAGTTACTATAGGATGGATAAAGCACCAAACATACTTTTATGATTTCAAGGGAAAAGCAATGAGGAATAAAATGCAGTACAGAAATACTTGATATGATTTTAGCAAAAGATAAGATAATCACTTTTCTCTGGCAATTCACCCCCCCCCCTATGCAATGTAAGAAATGGAAGGAGATGGAAAGAGGCGCACACAGTTCTCAGGAATGCAATCAAATACAATACGAAATTCAGTTTCCCCCCCCAGCAAGCTTAGAGGAAACAGGTAGGAGTTTGAAACACAGGCCCAAAATGCTTTTTAAATGTGATGGCAATGGATGGGAAAATGTGCCAATGATTTTAATTCCCTCTAGAGATACAGGGTGAGTGGGAGATGCGTGTTGGTATTAGTTCAGGCTCACTTTAGCAATGCTCTATGAGTTATTGCCAAGTTGCAAACGGATTTTAACAAAGGAAAGAATGGAGCTGCTATTTTGACAAGTGGAGAAATTGAGCCAAAATCGCAAATCGCGGTAAATTTCGCAAGTGCGTAAATCGTGATTTCGTTCCTAGCCCAAACGGTTCCAGAGATACGGACGATTAAATAAAGGTAGTTTTTCGGATTTAAAGTAAAACTCAAAATGACAGGTGACAGCTTGCAGCTGCAGAATTGTCAGGTGACAGTTGTGCAGCTTTAAAAATGACAGATGACACGATTTCTAGGAGGCAGTTCTACTTAGGTTAAAATAGTTTGGATTAGATTATTTTAACTAAGAGATTGGTTCTGCACAGTTCTGCTAGGTACTCACAATATAAATTTGAACTAGGCCTCGTCACAGATCTGGTCAACACGTCCGGCTGCGGTTCTGTCTGCTCGGCGGGTCAATCAGGCACCGGTTCTGCTCACAGCGATCTGGGCCAGCTCTGCTCTGCTGGTCTAGCCTCTCTGGATTCAGCGGCCTCTGGTTCTGGATACTGCTCTGCTTTCCGGTCCGGATCAAGTGGATTCTGGATGTAACACTGCTTTCTGGGTACTGACAAGAGTTCTTGGCAAAAGAATTCAGACAGCTCGCCCGGCTGTGGAAAAGTTTACAAATGATTTTGAGGCCTGCTGACAAATACTTTTGCTTGCAGTGGGCCTTCTTGGTTCAAAGTTCTGTAGTCTCTGTTTAGCTTGGAAGTCTAAGTGTTGGATCTCTGGATGTGAAGTCGTCGGTCAGCATGCTCCGCAGCAAATGGAATTGAATGTCTCTACCTGTCCCAGCAGTCTCTTTTTATGTGTTTTGAAAATGGGTGTGTGCCTGGGCCTAGCTAAGCCTGCCCCTCTCTACTTGTCATTGGCCCAATTCTCCCCTCTCCCATGATTGGGGGAAGGAAATGGATTGTCATCATGATGAGGTCTGTTTATGGGTCAGAGGATCCTCCCCAGGTCAGTTTGCCCACAAATCTATATTTGATTCAAATACATCTTTCCCATATATACAATTTGTTGAAATTACATGTGCACATTATATATTCCGTATGGTCCATGCTTGTCCGCCTCTGATCTTCCTGGGGGCTTGCATTCAAAAATGACAACATTTTGCGCTTTTTAACTGGTTTTGCAATATCGGACATTTACCCAAAATTACACACATGTGCGCAAGGAGTATGGACATTAATTGATGAAGTGTCAGATTTTTAACATGCAGACATTTGGAGTGAGACCCTATTTTCCGCTAGCAACCCCCCAGAATACACCACAGGGTCCTAACGCCTCTCAAAATGTTCACAGAAAAATCACAAAAATAATGATAACACTTATATAATTCTGACAAGTCCGCACTATGAGTTATCTATCTTTTTAAAATTATGCCCTGGTCAAAAAGGGGTGTGGCTTCCCACATCACAGGGTGGAATAACTGGTTTATCCACTTCCACCAAGCTCAGCTGCTAGCAGAGGCACTGCCCCTCCCAGTTTCCCCTAAGAGGAAGCCACTTTACGACGCCCCCAATATAACATTTGCCTGAGTCAAGGGAGTTGCATTGTTCTGTTCCTTCCAGTTCCCAGGTGCTTTACCCCTAATCTAATCAGAGAGGGGACAACTCCTTTTGGCAAGGGGCAGCAGGATGCAGCTAGGCCTGGGAAGAGTGGCTGAACAGGTTTTTGTCAGGCAGAATCCAGTTTCACTAAGCCAGGTTTCAGCTAAATGTCACTTTTTGTTCCCAGTTTTCTACATTCAAATCAAACTGACAATTTGTACCTATACATTAAATAATTACTCCCATCACGTCATTTCAGAATATGGTTTTACATTCTTCCACCTCTTAGCAAGTCTTTCCTTGGTCTGGTTTTGTTTCATTTGTGCAGTTTTACACAGAATGTTTTCAGGCTACTGTGTGTGTAGCCCAATGGTGGTTTTAGGCAGTGCCCTCCTGTGCTCACAACATACGCAAAAATGGGTGGCAGCCTATTCTTCATGTTTTCCCTGTGCACTCTCTGGGGAGTTCTGGCCATCATGATGTTTTCCATGCCAGTACTGCACAGTTTTATGGTAGGGCTTGTATGCATGGGTAAAACATCCCACACAAGAACACAGCAGACTCAACCCTTTCTTCCCTTCTCATGGGCGAGGCAGAGTTTGAGAATGGCGCAAAGACAGAACACAACATGCAAATACATTTTTAGGCTTTCACATTAACTAAATATGAAAATAACTGGACTGTTTGGAGCATTTATATTTCTCTGTATTGCTCCAACACTGACAATTTATGTTTCTGACATTTATGTTTCTCTGTATTGCTCCAACACTGACAATCACGTCTATCCTACTTCAAGACATCACATAATGTTATGGCAGCTAAGCCTTAGTGTTGATTTAACATTAGCTTTAAGATTAGCTGTTTTAGGAAGTTACGGAGGAAGGGACGAGGGAAGCAAACATGAGTAAGAGAGCTTTGTGCATTCCTAGATATCATCTATGACATAGGCTGTTAATCTTAGCAGTGAACGGTGGTGGCAGGAGTTATGGTTGCTTAGCTTACCAAATCTGGCACATTTCTGGGGGGTTTCGGTTTTACTACTAACCAAAATGTCCCTTTAACAAAAGATTTTCACTGAATTTCATAGGTTTTTATTAGTGCAACTTAACCATAATGTCTTCCTTACTTACTTTAGTGTCCCTGTATGTGGGCTGAATGTGTATGCATTCTGGTTTGTATATGTATTTTATGTACAAACGCAAGTGTGACATAAGTTTGATATTGTTAGCTATTTATTTAACTTTTAACAATATGCAAAACAGTATTAAGTTAGCTTTTATTGTTTTACTATTGGAAATTACCAGATTAAAAATATTGTACTTCTTTGATACATTCTGCAACCATTGACTATGTGTATTTATGATTAGGTTCCTGTATTAACAACAACACTAACATGTAATGTTTTCACCCCTGACATCTTGTTCCCAATATTATAAACACAAACCCTTATAGGGACTGTTCATCAAAATTATTTTAATATGTGATCATGTACTGGGTGTCTTAGCAGTGCGTGGTGGTGGCGCGAGTTATGGTTGCTTAGCTTAGGTTTTTCAGTTTTACTTAACGTTCCTTTAACAATGTTTCTTCATTGAATTTCATAGTGCATCTTAACAATAACATTCCTTTAACAAATTGTTTTCATTGGATTTCATGGGGTTTTATTAGGGCAACTTAAGCATAAGGTCCCTTTAACAAAGTTTCATGTGTTTTTATTAGTGCAACTTAACCATAACATGCATTAAATAAAGTTTTCTCTGTGATTTTCATGAATTTTCATTTCAAACTTACTAATATCATACTTACCCCAATATAGCAACATTTGCATCCGATTAAGAACATTTTACCTTAAAACTCTGCCATTCCCCCCCCTAGCATCGTTTGTAACCCTTCTATACATGTTTTGCTACTTTTTTCACCACTTTTGTGTTTGCCGATGTTAACAAATGTGTGACATCATTACGGACTAACAGGACAGTGTCCTATGACCACGCTCTCGCACGTGGCATGAGGACGTGACCATCGGCACTTCACAAACAAGTCCGTGCTTCGCAAAACATTCGAAACTGCATTTTGCATCTCATCTAGCTCAAAATGCACCCTTGCACAGCTCCTACACCTGTTCTTGCTCATTATCCATTAACAATCTAGCACACAGCACATACTTGAAAGAATATAAGGAAAACTGCTATTTATCTTAAAAAAGGCCTATTGAAATCCCTCCTCCCCAAGAGCCACCATCACCACTACCACCAGCTGGAGGACCTACACAACGAAAGAAGCGCAATACTTCAAAAGACAATCAATAAGACCAGAAGAGATGAGGTAGAAGAATTGCCTACCTCTAGCATCCAGAGAGAACCATGGGTGTATCAGTTCTTTACCACTGTGGGAAATGTACCAAAGGCTAAAGCTACCAAAGTGAAATGTACTATTGTACTCAGTCACGGGCAACCTGGGCAGTACTTCTACGGGACCGCCTCCATGTGCTTCCACACCAAATCGAACCACTGCAATGCTCTCAGAAAGGATGTTCCTTTCTTAGGAAGTAAAGGCTGTCTTCCTCTACCTCATCTTCCTCAACCAATGCTGTAACCACACAGCCTACTTCTGTGAGACACAAAATCCCACCAGCTACCTTGCAAGCAATAAAAGAGGCTGTTGATCCAAATCTTTCAAAAACAACAGTACTCTTTCTATACTGCAGCACACCACTCTGCAGGGCAGAGTAATTTAATTTCAAAGTGCGTTTGAAGCTGTAATCAAGGAGCATGAGAAACACTGCAATTTCCCTTAGATTTAACACACATGCAACACCTTCCCCTGTCCACCTGCCCCTCCATGTCTGTGGTTGGTGCCCCCTGCCTCATTTCCTTCCCCACCTTACTTTCTGGCCTCTCCAGCAAAAAAATTAAAAGAATAAAAATAAACATAAAAATAAGGCTCTTTTAAGAACCACCTTTCACAGTTAAAAAATATAACTAAAAAAATAAGCTAATAGAGTCCATCTACTTTACATTTTTCAGTAAAGTCGTTAGATTCAATAAGATTTTCCAACATTCCCCTTAGCATTTTCTACTATGCTAATGGAAATAGTGGACAATTGTACACTAGAGAAAAAGAAAAAAGCACAGCAACATGTCTCGGTCTGAAATTCTTCTCTCTCGCATACAATAAACACCATAA